>NC_083879.1:53160070-53467829 GCF_032452875.1 Bos javanicus | reverse complement strand
CAGGCTCCTCAGTCCATGGGATTTTCCAGGAAATAGATGGGGAAACAGTGGAAACAGTGTCAGACTTTATTTTGGGGGGCTCTAAAATCACTGCAGATGGTGACTGCAGCCATGAAATTAAAAGACGCTTACTCCTTGGAAGGAAAGTTATGACCAACCTAGATAGCATATTGAAAAGCAGAGACATTACTTTGCCCACAAAGGTCCATCTAGTCAAGGCTATGGTTTTTCCAGTGGTCATGTATGGATGTGAGAGTTGGACTCTGAAGAAGGCTGAGCGCCAAAGAATTGATGCTTTTGAACTGTGGTGCTGGAGAAGACTCTTGAGAGTCCCTTGGACTGCAAGGAGATCCAACCAGTCCATTCTGAAGGAGATCAGCCCTGGGATTTCTTTGGAAGGACTGATGCTAAAGCTGAAACTCCAGGACTTTGGCCACCTCATGCAAAGAGTTGACTCATTGGAAAAGACTCTGATGCTGGGAGGGATTGGGGGCAGGAGGAGAAGGGGACAACAGAGGGTGAGATGGCTGGATGACATCACTGACTCGATGGATGTGAGTCTGAGTGAATTCCAGGAGTTGGTGATGGACAGGGAGGCCTGGCGTGCTGCGATTCATGGGGTCACAAAGAGTTGGACACGACTGAGCGACTGAACTGAACTGAACTGACTGAACTGAGTACTGGAGTGGGTTGCCATTTCCTTCTCCAGGGGATCTTCCCAACCCAGGGATCGAAGCCGGGTCTCCCTCATTGTAGACAGATGCTTTACCATCTGAGCCACCAGGGAAGCCATCAATATATATACATCTCCTTCCTCTTGAGCCTCCCTCTCTCCTCCCAAATCCTACCCCTCTAGATCATCACATCCCTGCGCTAGGCTCCCTGTATTATACAGTAGCTTCCCGCTAGCTAGGTATTTTACAAACGATAGTGTGTATAAGTCAATGCTACTTTCTCAATTCATCCTACCCTCTCCATCCCCTGCTGTGTCCACTCTTGAGGAGGATTCCTGATGCTGCCAGCCCTTGGGTAGGGATGCTCCTGAAAGGAGAACCAGCTGGGGTGAGGACAGCTGAGTACAGTTCCGCTGGAGGGCAGAGCTGAGGATACATGTTAAGGCAAGGCTCCTGAAAAGATTTGGGAGCAGAGATCGGAATGAGAGGAAGTAAACTTTGCTCCCCGGTGTGCCTGGGAAGGTGACATTGCACATCCCCTGGGCACAGAGAGGAGAGGAACATCTCATCAGGCTATTTCCTACAGAAGGTTGCCTGTCATTGGCCTCTGACCCTCTTGAGCCCCCTAATGAGAGGTAGCACATGAACCTGTGACCATGGACCTCTGGGATCCACCATGAGTCTTTTGTAACAGCAGCATGCTCCTGGCTTATCCCTTTGGGGCCAGAGTGAGCTCTGCAAGAGACTTGGCCCAGACCTAGAGGTCTAGCTGCTCCTTTATCCATCACCTCCCACTTTTCTCAAGCCTTCTTCTCTCCATGTATTCTAGCCATCCATAAAATCATTGGAGTGGATTCTCTTCCATGACATAAAATTATTAATGTTGCTTTTCCTATTTCAAATAGAAAAGAAAGCAGCTTGCTGTTCAGTAAGTTAAGTATTTGTGGAAGGGGGTGGGTTGTAACATTTGTCAGTTGAAGAAATCAATCATCCAAATATCAGTAGGCCTCACACCCTCTTAATAGTCTCATGTTCAATATTTTCTTACTCCAGAAAAACTTTCATTTCCTTCAGTGAGAAATCTCCCTGTATAAGGAATATAGATCCCATGCCTAAGGCAAGGCCTACATGATTCTAAAAACTAAATAGTTTGTAGTTGTATGAAATAGCCTGTTTAATTCCCAATATTGAAAAATATTGGTTTTTAATAGTACCGTTAACCTCTTAGCATCAACCATCCTTGCTTATTTATTCATTTAATCACTTAAAGCCATGGATCAGTGGGGAAGCAATTATAATATTTCAGTGCAATTAATACCTGACTTTTTCAGTCATGTGGATGACAGCAACATACTGGAAATGGAGTGTCCAGGAAAATCAGGTCAAAGCTTCATGAACGTATAAAAGGAAAGGACTTACTTCTTTGTTCTGCACATTTCCTTATTTAGTGACTGAGTTATGTAAATCGAGTTGCACAAACTTTCAGCATAATTCTGATGATATTGACCCCAGTTGACTATCATTTTCTATTCCTGGTTTGAGCAACTTGTAAAGAATGAATAGACCTGGAATGAGACCCTGGTATTTGCATGTCATTTTAGAATTGGCATAGTGCTTTCATAGATTTAATCTTTGGGGGTCCTCAGAGCAACACTCTTAGGTAGATAGAACATCTAAGTAAAACAATTATAACCATTCCCATTTTACAGCTAATGACACAGACCCAGAGAGGAAAGGACAGGCAGACCAAACAAAAGACAGGTGTTACCTCTCCCAAAGTATTGTGAGCATATTTCAAATGACTCTTTTTTTCTTCTTTTTTTTGTCAGTGGTTAATGAACACCATATGAAACAAAGCTTATTTTGGCCATTATTAAAAACAATAACTTTTTAAGGACTCTGACTTCTTCCAATCCTAGCTTTGACCCCATCCAGCCCTGCCCCCTCCCCCTCCTGATCCCTCTTCCCTCCAAGTCACCAGATCCTAATCAGTTAGTACTTCACTTGCTGTCACACATTCCCCAGTGAAGCATCAGCATCCCAGCCACCGATTTCAAAATAACTTTAAAAAACAATGATCAAAAGTAGATTTTTCTACCGGAACTAATAGGTATTCCCGGGCAATTCCTTCCATATTTTTGCAGAGCGTAGGCTATTCATAAATAATGTCAGAAGTGGGCCTTCGCTCCTTTGGTAAGATGGTCATTTAATGTAAGTAAATCCACATTAAATATTGAAGATCAGAAAAAAGCAGCCTCTTCAAAGAGGTCACATTTAAGTGAAAAAAAAAAACAAAAAAAAATACAACACCATGTGTGGGAAGAAGACCAGCCCGGTGCTGGGTGGCACAGAGTTAATGGCTCATAGAGAGCATATACATGTTTTTTAAAGATGTTTTATTGCTTACAAAAGGAAGTAGTCTTGAGAGACTGGATACATAAACTGGCTCCAGCCAGCTGCGGCTGTCGGACTAGGAAGGATCCTGTTCAATTAGTGTTGTAAAATAAAATACTTTGTAAAGGAAATAAACACAATGCGAGCTAAGATTCATGCTTTCAAATATACACAAGGTTTGAATTTTTAATTAGGGCTGCTAATTACAGTCATCAGAAAGCAGAACAGAATAGATTTTACCTTACATTTAGCAGACAAGCCTTCAACCCCAGTGTATTTTTCAATTTCATTAATATTTTATGAAAATGGCCCTTGCAGCTTCAGCCTATTCTAGTCTCCTACAAAACTGCCCCACATTATGGATGCCAATGCCTTTAAGCCATGTGCATTAGTGTGATGACAAAATGCAAAACAGCATCTTGTCAACTATCACATCAATTGATTCTATTAGATAGTGTAAAAACAGTTGGGTGTGAGTTATCGTCTCAGCGACACTAATGATGAAGCAAGACACTGGCTGAGAACAGCCATTAGCTATAAGCCAGAAATTAATGATTCTAATATTTTTGAACAAATTAACCTTAATGAACTGGTCTTGCAAATACTGTATTATCTTCAGATAAGTCAGTGAGTGGAACAATGCTGTGACATGCACACATGGTAAACTGATGTAACAGGGATATTAAATAAACACAAACCCTATATGTCCGTGTTTTACAGGTTTACCAATTCCTCACGCCTGTTTGTGTCTCAGACATGACATAGATCCAACTAATCACTCCACTGATTCTAGTGAAATTGCTAGTGATTGAGTGTTTTATAAAATTGCCTGTAACTTAGTGGAAGCATAAATAAAATATTCCCCCATAGTTATAGGATAACTGATTGTCAGAAAATTAAATTTTATATTTAATATGCAAAGGACTTCCCTAAAAGTAAAGTGAATCCTCTTGTAAAATAATTATTTCTTCTGTTATTCTGAAGAATATCACCCTTTTTCATTAGTTGTTCATCTGTTTTGTTAGGTTTGGAGTTTTGTAAAATGGGTTTTCCTAAAATAAGTCACACCTGAAGTACTCCTTGAAATGAAGCATGCATTTCGCCTCTAGAAAGACTTTGGAAAAGTTCATTACAGTGATCCCAAACTAGACATTGAAGCATAGACTTATGCTAGACTTTGAAGCATAAAACAGAGTAAGATAGGAGCACTTTCGTTAATAATTTCTGCATAAGAGCAAAGTACTGTATGGCGCTGTTTTGACTCATTCTTGCATTCCCTGTAATCATTAGTGTGCCAAAGTTAATAGCAATCCGTTAGTGGTAGTACATTTGACAGACAAATGAAATACACCACCCCCCCTGCCCGAGATAGCTCACTGCCAGATTCAACTGCAGCTCAAAAAAAAAAAAAAAAAATTAATGATATTATAACAGTGGTTTTGCTTGGTTTCTTGTATGTTTCTTCCACACAATGCAACTTCAGTTTTCTCTCTTCACCCAGAAAGCTGCATTCAGGGGACCACAATTTTCATCACAAAGGATCTTTATTTTTACTTAAAAGTGTTTAGTGCCTACTCAAATCTGTGGTCCAAAATCCTGGAAACCCATTCACAAATCCCATACAAAACTCAGATGGCTAATTTAAAGAAGAGGAAACAAAGGAAAGGCACTTGCCAACAACAGTTTGTTGGCTTAACTTTGACTTGCTTTCCTGGGAAGGAAGAAAACAGAATTTTCAATGTGAACTGTCAGCCCCAGTTATGACAGAAGCTGACTAGTGAGAGATCCAGAGTCTCCTTTCCATTGGTGAAGCACAGAAACCCTCCAAACAGAATTCTTTCAAGCTTCCTCTACAACTCCACTTAAATAATTTACTTTTTATTTTTTCTCAGACTATTCTTCTTAAAGTTGGCTGACATGTGCATTGACAAGCATGCTTTACTGCATAAGATGACTTGTGTATTTGGAAAGAGAAAAAAGAAAAAAGTCACAAAAATCCCTCCAACTCTGAGAGTAAGAGAACTACTGTATTTACTTTGGGGAAAACCAGTTAGTCTGAACTCTATCTTCAGCTAAGGGGCACTAAATAGAAACTAATATAAGTAAAATAGCTGCTTTGGGGAAAAGTGGTTTACTAACTTAAAAACCAAACCTGCCGCTGTGTGCCTAATCCAGCAAACCTAACTGGGCAAAGAGCTGCTAGCTCCAGGCAGAGAGACTTTAAATCTGTTCATTAGAACATAATACATTGTCATTTAATCCAGGAAAGCATAATTCTAAAGTTCATCCTTTTAAAGTTCTGACAGTTACTGGAGAGTGTAGTAGATGAATAAAATGATGTGGAAATAATGGCGTTAAGTGGAGCTGTTGATATTCTAAATCCTTGTTTTCACACTTCAATATTTATGATAATGCTCAGTGACTGAAACAGAGGCAGGAGAGAAACTAACACAGAAGGTGGAAGGACAACAGGCTACTTAGGTCACTCATGTATACTGGATTATATAATGGAATGAGTGACCTGGGCTTGCTGAATATTTTTACAGTGATAAAATACAAAAGACTCTTTCCTGCAAATCTTACTGTAAAAGAATTCGGAAAACTATTCAGAAAACTCAGTCTTTTTGCTTTGGTTTTTACTAATCTAGAAAACATTCTTCTCTGAAAAGATAATTGTGTGTTTTCTGAAAAGTAATGAAATAGTCTTTCTATAAAAGATCATTTCTCCCCCTCTACCCCTGAAAAAAGTTTCATGTAATGCTTTTTGAATGGTTGACAGAACTCTAGCTGGTATGCAATTTTGTATTATATAAAACATACTTTATTCAGGATGGGGAGCATATGTATACCTGTGATGGATTCATTTTGATATTTGGCAAAACTAATACAATTATGTAAAGTTTAAAAATAAAATAAAATTAAAAAAAAAGATAGAGAAAGAAAAAAATAAATAAAACATACTTTATAAGATAACATATTATTATAGATGTCTTTGTATTGTTTTTTCATAAAATCTTCCTCTGTTATAAGTCTTTCAATTTTTACTGGCAGGACAGGAGGAACCTGGCAGAGGACATTGCTTGGCTATAGTTGTATAACATTAACCACTTCTGTCTACACGTTCTTTACCACTGGGTGGGAAAATGGAACACAATGGTTTATTTACTACCATACCTGGAATTATATTCAGACCAAAGCAATGAGCAGCAGAGTTGCTGTAGAATAAATTGCTCTAAAATGTACTTTCAACTTGCAATGGAAAATGTTCCTAGATTTATTTTGAAGTTATAATAAATAATGAGCTTATGCAAGCCCATTGTTTCATAAAGACCTATGAAGTAGTCTATTTATAGTGACATACTCTCAATTTTATAGTTAATAAATACTTTGAATCTAGATGCAAATAGTTGCTGAAATTTTTTTCAAGTAGCTGATCCTCCAAATAATAAAAGGTACTGTAAAAGTTAGGTGATTCAAAGTTTGACATATACTGGTCCTCATCAGTTCACCCAGCAATTAATGTACAATTTAAAAAATCTTAAATAGTTTATAATCTCGATCTGTGCAATAAACTCAAAGTGATTACTTTTCTGTTTTGATATTCTTCATTCAGTCATTTGCTTGTCCCTCCTTTCATATATCCTCATCAAAGGCATGAACTGAGCATCTGTAGTCATGCTCTCCTAGATCCACATGCGTCCCTCTAGCACGTGAGGTGTGATTAGTCTCAGTTGAAGTGTGCTGTTTCCCCCCCATGACTCAGCAGGTGAAGAATCCACCTCCAAAGCAGGAGATGCAGGAGACACGGGTTCAGTCCCTGGGTTGGGAAGACCCCTGGAGGAGGAAATGGCAACCCACTCCAGTTTTCTTGCCTGAAAAATCCCAAGGACAAAGGAGCCTGATGGGCCACAGTCCATGAGGTCCCAAAAGAGTGGACGCCACTGAGCACTCACATGTCATGGCTGGAAGATAAGCATTTTACACTGATTATCTGTTGAAATGATCATACTTTGGATCTATTGTGTTAAGTAAAATAAACTACTAAATTAATTCTTTTTTTATACATGACTACTAGGAAATTTAAGGTATCTATGGGTCTTACATGCTAACCTACAGGTCACAGTAAGTACTATGGTAGGTTTTGGAGAGTCTAAGATGAAAACTAGAGTGATCTGGTCTTTGAATAACTTAGTTTAGTGCTGAGGAGAAAAATCTGGAGTACTAATTCCAACGATAGTATTTTCCTGTGGCTTGACATTCAAAGCAAATGCCTTTTTTATTGTTCTCTTTGTTGAATCAGTTTTCCTGATATGTGAAAGTCATTTGATACTTGAAATCTACAAGACTCCCTGATTTGTCAGGACAGAGTTTGGATAACTTGGATGCTAAGTCAAGGTGGCCTGTGGTGCTAACCTCTTCTGGAGACCTTGTCACTACTGAGGACCTCAGACTCCTGGAGAGGCATTGGTAGCTGGTTGCCCAGCAATGGTTGCCTTTAAAATCGACATTTAACATCCCTACTCTGCTTCCCAGTCAATGTCAAGGCTGCTCAGGAACAGGGGTACACTCAGTTGTCCGGGAATAGAGTTATTCTCTGTGTGAGCCTAATTGGCCTGCACAGGGAGGGTAGCAGTAACTTTGGGCTCATTAGCACAATACTTCTACCGTTATTGATCTGGTTTAAATTGCTAATAGTGAGTACTCCCTCCTTAAAAAAGACACACCCTATGGAGAGCTCTCACTTTGTAAAAACAGAAATACCTTGCTCATGATAGATCATAACATCACTGGACCACACTATTTATTTCCTGGAAACCTGAACTAGGTAATTTAGCTTACCAAGAAACAACTTTATTTCAGCCATAGTCACATGCTCTTTTTGTGCCCACCATAAACTATTTCAATTATTATTAGCAGTTTCTTTTTTTCATATGTTCCTCAGAATAGTTGAAAGTTAATTAATATATATTTGCACTTATATAAAACTCAATTTCAAAGACGGGTAAATAAATTTTTGACATTTCTACAATGGCATTGTCTTTATGACAACTCCGAAATGTTTTGCCTTTGAGAAAAAAAATGGAGTTGGTACTTGGCAGTCATTAAGTCCAGTGCAGTCTTGTTAGGCTAGTCAAATCCATTTGCTTAGTGTATTACCCTCTTGTCTCCTCTCCCCAGCCAACTGCTTGATTGGCTAATGATTGGGATTGACTGACAAGTGTGACAAAGGCCACAGGGCCATCTCTTTGTGATGGGAATTGATGGCCCTGTAAATACAGCCCTTCACCTTCAATCCCTTTAAACGCCCAATGATTAACCTAAAGTATCTCAGATTTGCTTCTATTTTCATTTATTCCCCCTTTTACCATTGACATAAGGCCCCCTCAAACAAGAGTACTTAGTGCTTTTCCTGTTTAGGTGGTCAACTTAAATATTATTTTCTGTAAATTTTGATTGAGAATGCTCATATTATCTTTTACTAAAATGTATACTTGGCTCCACAGTATAGAGTCAATTGTGTCATATTTCTGACATATAACCAACTTAATATGATTAGATTTCCACAGATATACTTACTAAGAATCATTGTTATAATATTAACTAGAAGAAGAAAATAATATTAAGCCCACAATTTACTCTTCTGCCCTTAGTGGATGCAATAATATATTATTTATTCTGGATCACCTTTGTTATTTGAGTGATTTCAAATCTCGTTTGAAGAAATTTTCTCGCAATGGTCAATAAGATAAGGTTTAGTTTCTCAGGATGAAATTTTTTACCAAAGTCTGATGTAAAATATATACAAATTAAATATTATTTATTTGTTTCATTGTAGTAAAAGTTGGTTGAGCTAGCCATTTTTCACAGACAGATAAAGTGAAGTACTTACTGAAAACTTTAGTTAAAACAGGCAAAAGCTCCTCCAAGTATCTTTTATATTCCAGTGGGAATAACATTTATATAACAATTATTTTAGAAATCCTGATCATTTAGAAACTCTATAATTGACTTCAATCAAATCAAAGCCCAATTTAGACTAAAGGTTTTTTAGAAAGTTGAAAATGAAAAATAAAAATTTTATGTATATAAAAATGAATGGGTTATATAAAAGCTTTGTCAAATTGCATCTTGAGAGTATTTTACATATAAATAAACATAATTGTATATAATAACATTTCAATTATAAGCAAAACATGAAGAGTGCAAGATTAAGTTGAAAAGCATGTAAACTGCCATGCTATAGAGGTGGTTAATAAAAGCAAAATTCTCATTAGAACCATGTTAAAACTTAATTAGAAAATAAGCTAAATAGTTAATTACATGAATCCAGAAGCACTTATATTGTAGCTATCACTAGGTGAATTAAGAATGAATTACTAATATTTTCCATTGTTAATACATGGTTAATTAATGATTAAATAGTGTTTTACTGCTCACTCATTAATGATTTATTACAGTTACTTAAACAGTTTCCCAGATCTGAGTGTTTTAAATAGACATCTTAAGATTACTTCCCAGGTTTACCTTCTTTCTAATGTACTGGTTACTACATTTTCTATTGTATTACTCTGATCTCCTTTCAACTATGAATATCAAATATCTTAACTACCTAATGAGTAAGATCTAATTCTTTGGCTCACATGAATTCAACCAATAGAACTGAGTATGACAAGAGGTACAGATCTTCTTGTGTCATTAACACGTTTTCTTAAACTGAGTGGGAGAAGGGACCACAGGATGTTAAACTCATGTAACCCAACTGGCTCCCCATCCTAGACTCTGCTCTCTGCTCCAGCATCTAAGTTGCCCTCATGCTGATGACAGTACTGCCCGAGAAGAGCATGCTGTCTAGATCTGTTTAGGTAAAGAGACCTTCGTTCTTGGTGGTCATTTATGGGACCAAAGCAGCCTTCTCTTGGCCATGTGGCCCAGGTCCAGGTGATGTATGTATGGCAAGGCATCCTGGTGGCAAGAGAATCTTTCACTGTAAAGTTCATTTAGCGATGGCCCTCACCTTGAGATATAACAGTGATGGAGCTTATAAGTGCTGGGGACTGATTCTTTAGATTCTTTATCACAAGTGTGCTTGTCATTGCTTCTGGATTTGCCTAGAGTCTCCCAGAATGTAATTATATCTTCTGATATGTACCTGACAACCAGATTGAGGTGTTTTCCTCCCATTTTGGAAAGCTACATGAAAATAGCTTCTGGGGTGTGACATTGCAATCTTAATGCTTGTCTTTATATAACTATTTGTCCTTATCAGGGGATTCTGTGGCTGCTAGGAGACTGTGTTTAGTCGATTTAGAAATGACAGTAATGCTCTGGAAATGGCTTTCCTCTTCTAAAAAATGACAGGTATGTGATGGGGTGAAACTACTAAAATTAACTCTCTTTCCTCCTCACCTCTCAAAAAAAAAAAAAAGAGCTTTAAGAATATAGACTGTCAGAAGGAATGCATTTGTTTTACACTTGCTAAGGAAAGACAAGAGAAATCTAATTCTTACCACAATAGTCTTAGAAATAATGATAAGCCTTACCCGATGCAAACTTGACTATATTCCTGCACTGTGAGCCATTCTGCAATTCGCTGCTAAAAATCTTTTTTTAAAAAATCATGTTGTTTTGAAAACTTGATTTATTTGTGTCTGTCCTTAAAAAATGTAATATAAGTTCATGGAAGGTTGACTCCAGGACTCTAGGAATAGAGAAAAAAAAAACAAATCTTTTGTGCAAAATTTAAATGGAGAAGTCACGATACTGTAGGATGGTTTATGTCTTCCCTGAAGAGAAAAATGTTAGCGATGGAACTGGAAATAGTTCAGAGTGGAGAAGAAAAATCAGGTTAAATATTGCTGATTAATGCTATTCGTTAATCATAGCCTGAAACTATCAAAGCTAATCCTGCTTACATATTTGGATCAAGAGACAACAATTTTAGAATTATAAAATTTTGTAATATAGATATAACTTTATATATATGTATATATAAATGCATATGGGGTCGCAAAGAGTTGGACACGACTGAGCGACTGAACTGAACTTAACTGACATATATGGGCTCCCCTTGTGTCTCAGCTGGTAAAGAATCTGTCTGCAATGCGGGAGACCTGGGTTCGATCCCTGGGTTGGGAAGATCCCCTGAAGAAGAGAAAGGCTACCCACTCCAGTATTCTGGCCTGGAGAATTCCATGGACCACATAGTCCATGAGGTCGTGAAGAGTTGGACACGACTGAGCAACTTTCACTTTTGTTTCACTTCATACATATATATACAATATATACACGTATATTGAGTAATAAGAATTTAGTCATATGTAATAAAACAAAAAAGTTAATATTGCTGTATATTTCTAGACACTGATAGGAAAGAATCATATTTACCTTTACAATTTAAATGTTGCTTGGGGTTAGGATTTCAAAATGATTTCGCTAGCACCCATTGCCAGCACAGTTTTGCCAGATGTAACTAAGGAGATCAAACCAATTAATCCTGAAGGAAATAAACCCTAAATATTCATTGGAAGGACGGATGCTGAAGTTGAAGCTCCAATACTTCGGCCTCCTGATTCAAAGCACCAACTCATTGGAAAAGACCCTGATGCTGGGCAAGATTGAGGGCAGGAGGAGAAGGAAGTGACAGAGGATGAGATGGTTGGATGGCATCACTGACTCAATGGACATGAATTTAAGCAAACTCCAGGAGATAGTGAAGGACAGGGAAGCCTGACATGCTGCAGTTCATGGGGTCACAAAGAGTCAGACATGACTTAGCGACTGAACTACAATGTCAACTTAAAAAAAATTCTTTGCATCTCATTAACTGTCAACCTCTGATGAAGTAGGGATTGAACATTTGGAAACATAAAGCAACATACAGAAGAGATGGAAAAGAGAAATAAAAGCTAGGATTGTTTAAAATGTTTTGCATTTTAAACTAGCCTGAAGCAAATGGGTATCAGTCTGTGATAACTTTTGAAGATCAATTTAGAAAACTTTGTTTCATGATATCAGTGGACATTTTCATCATTCACTAAGATGGTGTCTTGAGTTGTGGAATCAAGTTTCATTTACTCACTAATTCATTCAGTGATTTTTCTTGGGTATCTGCTACATGATGGGCTCTGGACTGAGCAAAGGCAGGAAAGTCTATTTGAAAATGAAACCAACACTTTCAAGAACAGTGACAATATTGTAGAATTCCAGACAAAGTTAAAATGACTCAGTAGCAAATCAAAAAGTTGAGTTTCCTAGCAAAACATCAGTAGTCAAATGTCTCCATATTTTTTCTTCTTTTATTATTATAATGACCTACAATGAATCTGATAAAAGTGATTTCAGGTATTGGCAGGCCCACTATAGGAGATGTGAGTTCGATCGCTGGGTCAGGAAGATCTCCTGGAGAAGGGAATGTCTACCCACTCCAGAATTCTTGCCTGGAGAATTCCATGTACAGAGGAGCCTGGTGGCCTATAGTCCATGGGGTTGCAAAGAGGCAGACATGACTGAAAGACTAAGCATACGAAGGGAGGATAAGGGTAAGGATAAAGATATCCTTATCCTGGCCACGGAGAAGTCCTCCAACAGTAACCTCAGAGAGATGAGGCTTAGCCCGGTTCAAGGGAAAAGTGGACTAGAGTTCTAGGGGATGCAGGTCTCCATTTCAGAAACAAAGACGTTAGATCTCTTGTTTCAAGTATCTAGTCCTTTTTTGTATTGCTCCTCATAGAACTAAACTACTGTGTGCTTTGTGTGCGGGTCTTCTTCTTTGAGAAGAAATGGCACCCTTAAATGCCATCTTCAGAAGAATCAACTATGACCAAGTGAGCAGGCATGATGAAAGAGAAAGGGATCAAACATGTTTCTTAGATTCTTATTTGTCTTTAGTCTGAAAAATATAAAGCTTTACAAGTTTGAGGCTAAATTGCATTTTCAATAATAACTAGGTGGGTACAAGTGGAGGATTTTTATCCTGTCATCCCTGGAACCATATAGAACCTATAGATAGGTTTTAAATAATCTGTGGACCCCACTGTATTTATGCAAAATTTTGAAAGCATGTGTATTTTTCAAGGAAGGGTCTACAGCTTTCATCAGATTTTAAAGTGTCTGTCCCTCCAAATTTAAGGGCAATTGCCTTTAATGAATCATCTGAGTGACAAGGCTATTACATTAAGATGTAGTTCTCTTAATTCTTGAATTTCAAGCCTTTTAATATGGAAGTGTTTCCTTCAAGTTAAGACTATGCAAAATCTGGTCAATACCTGCTCTGATCCGATGAAGTTGAGAATAGAAAGCTTTCATTTGCACAAATTCATTTCCGTATTCTGCTCTACCTAGGTATGTGGACATGGCCAGAAAGTCTTTCCCATTGAGGGATAAGAAAAGAAAGTTTTAAAGTCCTGTTTCATTTTGCTGATAGGCTCCATGACCTAAAATAATTTCTTTGTTTTTATTTAGGTACTTGCCAAGTGGCTCAGTGGGTAAAGAATCTGCCTCCAATGCGGGAGACTTGGGTTCAATTCCTGGATCAGGATGATCCCCTGGAGGAGGACATGGAAACCTACTCCAATATTCTTGCCTGGGAAATCCCATGGACAGAGGAGCTTGGCTGGCTTCAGTCCATGGGGTCCCAAAGAATGGGACATGGCTGAAGTGACTGAGCACACATGCACGCGTAGACCTTTATATCACTTTCTAAACTTAGCACAGTTTTAATGTTTCCTGGGCAACTGATTATGAAAAAATTTCCATCTTCAAGTAGGAGTAAAATAACTTGTCTATTTCTATATCTCTCAGTTATGGATAACTGCAGTTTGTTCTTCTATCAGTGTTTTTAGTGACCTCACCCTCGCTATCTGAAAACTTCACACAGTAATATTTTATTCTATCCCAAAGGCACCATATGTCACCTCCCACCTTCCTAAGATAGACACCAGGTGCCAGCAAATGGCAGGCTCTCAGTAGGTAAAGTTGAATGTAATGATCTTTGGCATGTCTAAATGCAGTTTAAGAAAAAAAAGTTTTTCTATGAATAAAAGATGTGGCAAAGTCAGTCATGTTAAGATATCATTTTTAAGCCCATAATTGTGAGCATAAATGAAGGCTTTCCTATAAGAGTAAGGTACTTGGATTTTACTTAATAAGTGATCTTATGTATAAATTAGTGGATCCAATCAGATTAAAATTATATATAGATATGAAAAACAACAAACAAAATAAAACATTTTACAACCAACACATCATTTCTTGGGCTAGACGTGATGGAATGTATTCATTCTGGCACTGAGCTTTGACAAGTGTGGTTATGTGTAAGCATTCTAGAAAAGAAGGCAGACAGTATATTTATTCCAGTCTAAATTATGTCCCCAGATAGCATGGTGGTGACTGAATTTATCACATCCACCCATGAAATTTCCATTAAAGTTATCAGATATAGGCAAAAAGCTCAAATTACTTGTAGGTACAATACTTTAACAGGGGAAGTCCAGATGGAACTTTTATAGATTCACAAATAGCATGGCTCACTGTACTGGAATGCTGGGTCCAAATGGCACATCCCTTTTGAGGTTACAGTTTAGAGTAAAACAGACTTATTAATAATCAATGCACTCATATGACCAAGAATGTTATCAGCTCGTCCAAGATGGAAAACAACAGGAAACTTAAGCCAAGACTCATTTTATTTTTGCCCTTCTTACTATATGCATTGGAAAAGAACCCCATTGGCCCTTTTTTAGCTAGTAATGTCTAATGCAGGAAGACAGGAATAAGCAGAGTAGAAAGCACCTGTCAGCTCTATTTCCCACTCTCCTTGATTAGCATGAAACATTAATAGGGCTTTCAGAAATTCTGGCCTGAAATGGGCTTTGCCTGAGAACGTGTCTGTCTTTACTGCATAAAAGCCACTGTCATTAAAAAAAGGGCAGATAACTAAAGAAGACTCTTTCTTGAAATTTATATCTTTTTTTCATACAATGACAAATTATTTTAATAATGGGAATCACATACAGTGCCATTTGTATAATGTTTCCCATAAAATTCCCCCATTAAATTTGCTCCTTTACTTGACTCATCTCTTTTTTTAAAAGAATGACACACACAAAATGATACATCAGGCTTTCTGATAAAGAATTGAAAATGAACATACAGTAATGGGTTAACATACATTTTAATAAAATCTTCATTGTTGTGCATTTCACTTTTCGATACTGAAAACGAAGGATGTTCCAATAACCTTGGGCAATGCCTAAGGATAAAACAAATCATGTGGTGGTGAACTATTTTCACCTATGTGTTCCTCTACAGGAAAAATATTCATAAATACCAAAGAAAATCAGATATGCTCCAAAAAATTGTATTCAGTCTTAATACTTCTTGCTGTATACTGTATATCACTATATACTAAAAATAAAACCAAAAAAAGCTTTAGGGATTTCTAGAATTTTTTGAAAGTTTAAGTGTACTGTTAATTTTCATCAAAGGTGAGTGTCAGATTGCTTTCCGTTCTCCAAAATGGCCACAAAAATAAAAAGATATAATGAGATTCAAATAAGAAGGTCATAGACCACAAAATATAGCTTTCAGTCTCTTAATAAAAACTTTTCTCAGATTTGTAATTTGAGACTTGAGTTTTTAGGTTTGGAAACTTTTGATTGGAGTTGAATGCTTGTTATATTTATGGAGTCATTAGTTTACAAAGAAATATGCACGTCAGGGTGGCTGTCCTTACATTATGTGAGTATGTCAGCCAGCAGCCCCCTACATTCTTGCATCTGATTTCCTAAGAGGGCAAAGACAGGAGAGAACTGCCCTAGGTGAAATGAAGTGTCTACCAGAATTTTATCAAAAAACAACACTTTGTGGAAACATCATGCCGACTGCCCCACTTTCACCACCCAGCTGTAATGGGGCAGCCCCAAATTAAATGAGGCGAAAATCACAGATGTGTTTCCAATTTCTTTCTGGTGATTCTGTAAGTGTGCAACTCCCTCAGCATCTTACAGGCAGATTCAGTAGGCACTGATGACAAGCAAAGTTAAAAAATAATGTACTATCGATTCAGTTAAGGAAAGCTGTTATTTAAAATATTGTGAGCACTTTCCATCCTATTAAGAAACATTGTTTTAATCAGGTCTCAGAAGGAAGCTGCTGATAATATTGCTCTCAAACCAAGATGAGGAGCGAATGCAGGGAAGGAAGGCAGAAAACACACACACACACACACACACTAAGAAAGTCAAATCTTATCCAAATGATATTGTACAAGACCCTGTGAACTGAGTCATAAACCTGTGGAGACTATAGAATGCATCCTGGAAGTCTACAGTGCTTTTTTTCCTCTTCCAATCAATCTTTTGTTTCATGCATAAACAAACAAAGTATGTAAAGGGTACCTATCCGATCTCTGTGTATCCTTGTAAAGCAAGTCTGTGCTCAAGACACGTAATTCAGTCTATAAAGCAAGACACACCCTTCAGTGACTCTGACAACTGAAGCTGACTTTCAGAGCTGGGACCCCGAGGAGGAACTCTTCCAATCATAAGTCCCAATAAATCCCTGAATGACATTACCTAGTGTCCTAATTGTCAGGAAGGCAAGTGAAGATTTTTCAACATAGCATTAAATCCTTTCCCAGTCCTAATGAGACACATGAAAACCTCATGTATTTAAAATACTAACATGAAAACAGGTTGTGAATAACAACCAACGAACTTCAAATTATTATCACGAAGAGGGAGGGGACCAGGATTGGGCACACGTACATCTCCAGTTAAATGCTAATCAATAGGTCTATAGGAACATAAAGCTTAATTCCAGAACTATTAATGTGGAGCAATAGAATAAAAGGAATAATGCATATTCACTGTCCATGCTGCAGTTTTCTAGTAAAAATGCGTTGCACTCTGCTAGCTTGTCAATCTTTAATAGAAACTCATCAATTATTTGTAGGCAGGAGATTGAAATGGCTAATAGCTCAAATATATTCCTCCATTTCATTGCATCAGTAGCTCTAAATTAATGCCTACCTTTTTTCTCCTCAAATTAAGTTTTTCTCAAAAAATAAAATGGAAATGATGCTTTCTTTTAGCATACATTTAGCATACAGGTAAATGAGTAAACATTAGCTATTGTCCCCTGACTGTTAAAAAACAAAAACAGATTTTTTTTTTTTTAGCAAGCAGATGAATGTCCAAAAAGAAAAGAAAGAAAACAAAAAAACCATGTTTGTACTTTTTCGACATTAAAATCCTTAGAGCAATCCAGCTTAACAGAAATTTCATAAAAGAAACACAGCAAAGACAAGCCTCCAAACTTACTTGGCTTCCTTCATATGACTGACATCACCTGATAACCTTACTACGCCAAGTATATATCAAAATAACATGTCATTGAAATGCGGAGTGTTCCCCATAAAACAAAGTCGACTCAATTCTACCTAATTAAAAATGAAGCTTCTCTGACATTAATAGGCAGTAAAGCAAATTTATAGGCAGACACAGAACATTTCACTCAAAAAAGTTAGCCTACAACTTGAGAGAAGACAGCTTTTGCCAATCACATGCCAAGTAGCTACCCTCTCTGACCCCAGTCATCTCTTAGATAGCAGATACTGGCATTCTTCGCACATCAGAAATACGCCAGCAGAGACCATTCATGAGGGAAATAGGAAAGCAAGTCACATCTGAGCAGGCAACGAATGCTCCCAAACCTTGACCCATTCCATGCAACAGTCAGTGAACCGCGCGCACCCAGCACCCAGCCCCATGAGAAGCAACGCGCGCTGCAGGTAACTCTCATCTACTCCCTGTCCTGCTACAGGGTGCTCTGCGCCCTGCACACAAGCAGGTTTAAAAAATAAATAAATAAAAGGAGATTTGCATTCTCATTACAAGCTAGTACCCGCACAACAGCACAGAACAGATGACACACTTACTGTAATGTCCCATGAAGCAAAGTTCCCATCTAGAGAGAGGCACTGTTTGCATTATTCCACTCCCTGAAAAAGGGTTAACCATTATGAAGAAACATTATGCCAGACATTAGCAGACAGCCTACTTAGAGATTACATTTTTCCATACATGATAAATCCTGGGTAAACCTGTTTTTCTTTTTAAACACCTTGCAGAATGAAGCCTAGCACTGCATCTAGTTGCCAAAGCACAATCAATATGGAAGGAGCGGTATTTTATGATTGGAGAAGTTGTTGTGTTTTTGGTGGTGAAATTCATTATTTAGTATCTGAACCCTCAGCATTTCAGTATCATTTATTCATAAAGTCCCTTTTTGCCAGGAGGAAATGGATACAGCTGTAGAGAGAGAGAGAGAGAGTGCGTGAGAGAGAGGGAGAGAGAGAGAGAGAGGGAGAGGGGTGAGACGGATTGATGATATTGATCAGGTACCATCTTGAAACAAAGGCTAGGTGCTCTATTTTAGTTGACAACTGTGACACATAAAAAACAAGCAAGAGAGGGGGAAGGCTAGGGCCTTGAACACCACAGGCTTTAAAAAGCGTTTGAAGAAACCATTATGACAAGCAGGTCTAGGGAAGCTGCTGCAAAAATGTATTCAGAAGAGTCATTAAAAAATGATGCTTTGTTTGCCTTGTGAATATGAGGTTTCCAGCTCGCTGCAGCACTCGCTGCTACAGAGGAAATGAGGAGGTCTGTGCACGGCACTTACCTTACTTTCTTTCTTGGGGGGTAGGGGATGAGAAAGGGGGCAGGAAGGGGCTTATAGAAGGAAGATCCAACATATTCTTCCCTTTGAGCCTAAATATATTTCTCTGGGTCAGAATTCTCTGGGATGTTTCTCATTACCAATGGCTCTCCCAAAAGTTGACTAATTTTTTTTTTATCAGAATTATTCATTTCTCATGAAACAGTTGAATAATTTAAACACCTTCGAAGGAGTTAACTAACATCATGGCTTCCTTGTATGGTTTTTAGTACGGAGAGTGTAGAAAGAAATATTATTCGAATAGCATGCAGCTTCTGGCATCAGATCAGACAGTATTTCCTCTTGTCCAATCATCCACACGGATGGATGCCACAGGGGCTAATCAAAATTAGGCCAGGATTCATTATTTGCTCAATCTGAACAGAAGCCTGGAGATATGAGTGACTTCTGAACTCCAGGAGATGATGTTCGACTGTAGGTTTTGTGGGTATCTGTCCAGACATCGGTGTGTATTTTAACAAAGAAAGAATCTTGGAGGCTGTCCCAGTCAACCCAGGAAGGGCCTTCTTTGGAGTTCAGGGGAAAACATCTCATGACATTAACGATCATAGTGATACCAACTGCTTCTGGGCAACTAGACCCAAGGAAGGCATTCCTAGCTCTCCTCCAATGCCCTCCTGCCCAGGACAGATCTAATCGCTGTTGTTGTTTGGTCACTCAGTCGTGTCCCACTCTTGGCGACCCCATGGACTGTAGCCTGCCAGGCTTCACTGTTCATGAGATTTTCTAGGCAAGAATACTGGAGTATGTAGCCATTTCCTGCTCCAGGGGATCATCCCAACCCAGGGATCGAACCTGCATCTCCTGCATTGGCAGGTGAGTTCTTTACTGCTGAGCCACCAGGGAAGCCCAGATAAGACCTAATAGAGGGAGGGAAAAAATTAGCTGGTTTTGAGGGATCAAAATGATTTTGCACAGTGTTCCTTTCCCTGGAATTGGGGTGACCAGGAAGGAGGAGAAAGGTCATTTTTTCACTCTCCTCTTCAGTTACCTTATGGGTATTTACCAAAATCAGAATGCAATTGCTATATGAAGTCTTGTTTTCTAAATTGGCATCTTGGAGAGGGTGTGGAGAAAAGAGAATCCTTCTACATTATTGGTAGGAATGTAAATTGGTACAGCCACTGTGGAAAGCAATATGGAGGTTCCTTAAAAAAAACTAAAAATAGAGTTACCATATGACCCAGCAATCCCACTCCTGGGCATATATCTAGGAAAAACAAAAACTCTAATTCAAAAAGATACATGCACCCCAGTGTTCATTGCAGCAATATTTATAGTAGCAAAGACATGGAAGCAAGCTAAATGTCCATTGGCAGATTAGTGGATAAAGAAGATGTGGAATATATACATATATTTATATACGTATGTGTGTCTATATATATCTATGATGGAATATTACTTGGCCATAAAAAATGAAACTGTAATTTGCAGCAACATGGATGAATCTAGAGATTATCATACTAAGTGAAGTAAGTCAGACAGAGAAAGGTGAATATTATATGATATCACATATGTGGAATCTTTAAAAATGATACAAATGAATTTATTTACAAATCAGAAATAGGCTTACAGACATAGAAAACAAATTTATGGTTACCAAATGGGAAAGCGGCAGGGAAAGTATAAGTTGGGAATTTTGGATTAGCATATACACACTGCTGCTGCTGCTGCTGCTGCTAAGTTGCTTCAGTCGTGTCCGACTCTGTGTGACCCCATAGACGGCAGCCCACCAGGCTCTTCCGTCCATGCGATTTTCCAGGCAAGAGTACTGGAGTGGGTTGCCGTTGCCTTCTCTGATATACACACTACTGTATTTTAAATAGATAAATAACAAGGACCTACTGTATATTGAAGAGGACTATAATCAATATCTCATAAAAACCTATAATGGAAAATAACCTGAAAATCAATATATATATATACACACATACACACATACATATATAACTGAATCACTTTGCTGTATACCTGAAACATTATAAATCAAGTATACTTCAATTAAAAAAGCAAAAAGTAAATAAATTGGCATCTCTGTGTGACCTTGGGAAAGTTCCTTAACTTCTATGAACCTTAGTTCCTCATACCAAAACTGAGAAATAACGTCATAGGCTTTGTCGCTGAAACTCAATGAGATGTGTTTAAGAGTCTAGAATGGTACTTTGTATAGACTATCAATATCTGAGAGTTGCTATAAATTCTGTATATTAATACTAGCAAAGAGACATTTTTTGATTATTATTCTTAAAAGATTACTCTTTCCATATTGTTTTCTATTTAAATAAAATATGTAGAAAAGAGAGATGGCATATCTAGCATTTAGTTCAGTGCAGGAGAAGAGATTCCAGGAGGAGAATTAGCAATAAATAAAAACAATGAGATGGTTTCTAAACACAAACTGTTTTCCTGGATTCTACTGTTTCTTCTCAAGTTGTTTTCAGTAAAATCACAGTGATGTGAAATACTCTGTCCAAAGTTTTCCTTTGATTGTGATGTTTTTTCAAAATCAAAATAATTGGAATGAAATCTACAAGTTAATTCCATCCATTTGCATATATTTCCAAAGTTTCTAAGGAATATTTTACTTGTTAGATCCAACTAACACTGGAGCAGGAATGCAAATGCTTTTGTATCCTAATTTTTGAGATAAACCAAATCTCAGGGTGCATGATTTTCTTAAAACAAAAATGAGTTTACTCAAAAATGAATAAAAAAAATTTAGAGCTCGGATGTTTAAAGCTTTTCTGCCACTATGTTCATCCATTCATCTATCCCCACTATCCATGAGGCGTGAATTTATTTTTTCTGGTTGTGAGTTAGACACTGTTATGTATTATGACAATATGAAAGCTGATTGTAATTCCTGAGAATGTCAATAAATTCTGGAGATAGGTGTTATCTCAAGTGATCACTTAGTATTTTTAGGTCTAAGACATCAAAGTGGTTGCTATATTCATGTGGTCAATGAAATCTCCAAGAGAAATGCTATCACCCATTGATATGTTTTAGGTTTCCAAAGGAGTTTCTCTGAATAGCATCTTTCCTTTGATAGGGATTGAAGAGGCCTTACTTTATAACATAAATAAAACTTACAATCTGCAGGAACAGAAGAAAATCATTCTATCTGAGGACAGACTCACTCCCAAGTAGAACGGAAATGAAGATGCAAAATTGATCAGTCCCAGCAAACCATCAGTTGCTAGGTTTTCCCAGATACAGAATAAGCAAAGAAACACAAGATGGTTTAAGGAAAATCCATTCTGATGGAAAACATGAGTGGAGAAATGAGAGTCCCCTTAAGAACAGTAGGAATCTGAGGCTCCTAAAAATCAATCCTAAAAATTCTTAATGAAAAGTTTTTGTCTATCAATCGTCAACACCCGTTGAAACTTCTGGTCTTAGAAGGCATGTTGAATATATGGTAAAGTCAGTCTATTCTCCAACAAGTCATAAAACGTGTGTTTAAAATGGAATCAATAAATATATGACTGTATCTGAAAACAGTAAAGGCAATTCTGGCTGAAGAATTGAGAGATTAATAAATCCCCCAAAGTGGGAAGTAGATATGCATAGCTAGCAGTAAACCAAGGTTGCAACCACTGACAAAAGCCTTTCCTGTGTACATATACACCAAAGTCTAAGAGCTCACAGGACATATTTGTTGCAGAGGGCAAGTATGTAATGAAGACAGCTAACCTTTCAGGAGGGCCAACACAGCGGAAGAGTGGTAAAAACCCCAACAAATGAAAGAACAAGCACGTAAGCATAGAACATGTGGTGTGAATAGAATACCCAGAGGGAAACTTAAAGAAATATGTTTCATATAGTCAGAGATAAAGAAGTAAATCTCATCCGTAACACAAAATAATAGATAATAATAGGCATATCAATGTCCATATAGTATATCGTTGTTGAAATAATAT
Source organism: Bos javanicus (assembly GCF_032452875.1). Lineage (NCBI taxonomy): Eukaryota > Metazoa > Chordata > Mammalia > Artiodactyla > Bovidae > Bos > Bos javanicus. The sequence goes on along the minus strand of NC_083879.1, from coordinate 53,445,097 downwards.
TCAACAAATAGACAATGAAAATGTTTGCCTTTAAGATTAAAATTAAGTGAAATGAAATTACAAAACAAAAAGTCGTCTAGACTAGAACGCAGGATTTATGAGGACAGGGGTTTTTGTTTCATGTGATCACAGCTGTACCACCAGTGCCGAAGAGGCACACCTCGAATGTAGGTGATTTGTTAAGTGAAATAATGAAGGAACTCCCAGCTTCTTCCATCCTTTTTGTCATAGAAGGGTCTTCAACTGTGCTCTTCTTTTATCTCCATTCTTTCCATCTGCACTTTCTCTTCCCTGTCCACTGATAAACAGATTTAACTAACAATCTAACTAATGCTTCTTTCAGCTTGAGTGCCTCCCCCTAATTGCTTCTGGAATTTCATTCATGGAAATGCAAGCTTCATCTGTTGCTTCAATTTGGGGTTCCATTTATCCACAACTCTCTGTAGTCTCTTCCTTCCAGTCAATCATTTTTTTCAGTGCTCTTATTTACTGACATTTTTGCAGCTTTTTACTGTGTTGATTGTTCTTGTTTTAATTGCTGTCTCTGGATCTTGTGTCGTTTCTCTTCACTTCTAACTCTGAGTCTATTCTTTCTTCTTTTTGTGACTGGCTTCTGCTTCTCTGGCTACCCCTTAAATATCCAAGATGCCATCTTCAATTCTCTTACCTTTCACTCTAAAAGCTCTATTCAGGTGCTCTCAACAAATCCTTAGCTTCAGTCACTAACTACAATACACAGTTCTTAAATTTATGTTCCCTGCCTGAAGCCTTTTCCTGAATTCTGGTATTATATTTCTCACCAGTGTACTGTCCAGTTGAAGAAGAAGAATGTGATACAGACAAGACAAGCTGTGATTATGGCCATTGAAGGAAGAAAACAGTTATGGGTTACTCCACTTATTAGCTATGTGATTTTCAAACGTTATATAGGAAGAATAGTAATACCTATTTGATATGGCTTTTGATTAGATTAAAATTCAATGTAACATTTAGAACAAAGTCTAGAACTGAGTCATCAATAGGCACCTGCTGTTATTATTACTATTAACTTTTTTAGCACATAAGCAAGGACTTGAGATCATATGAAGTTTCAGGTAAGGCTTCCTGGAGGAGGTTATCTGTGTGCTGAATTTTAAAGAATGAAGAGAAGATGAAATCAGTTGAAGGAGGGTAGGAAGGACATTTCAGGCTCTGGAAACAACTTACATAAAACAAAAGATGGAATCATATGCTATGTAGGATAAAATAAAGCAGGTAGATATTTCTACAGTATAAATTTTAAGGCAGAAAATGATCAGAGATAAAACTAGAAATTACATAAATACCAGGTCGTGGTGAGTCTTGCATGCCATACTAAGAAGTGTGGTTGTTTAAAAGTTGATTTTTAAACATGAAAGTGAAAGTGTCAGTCACTCAGTCATGTCCAACTCTTTGTGACCCCATGGGCTGTAGCTCACCAGGCTCCTCTGTCCATGGACTCCTCCAAACAATAATACTGGAGTGGGTAGCCATTTCCTTCACCAGGGGATCTTCCCAACCCAGGAATCAAACTCAGGTCTCCTGCATTGCAGGCAGATTCTCTTTTCTCCTCATTCTAGATGGAATCACTTTAGCAGCACGTGGTAAAATGCCATTAAGACAAAAAAAATTTTAAATCAAAAAGTAAGACATAAATTATGAGAAAACCTGCAAGGACTGTGTTCATAAGTATGGCATCTCCTAGGAACTCCCCTAAAACAATGGGAACTTTTGAAGGATGATGGAGGTGCCACACCAGTTTACCTGGGGCAAAGTCTGAGACATACTGATGATAACCATTTCTGTGGATGGATCAAATGCAGGTTACACTATTAGCTCTAATGTGTCCAAATGTAATAGATGTGATTATAGAACTGTAAGTACAAAGGGGACAAAAAGAAAGAAAGGATTAGAGGGGCAGAAACAGAACATCAAGCAGGTGTGCAATTCTAAACTGTACTTAATGAACATCTATTGTGGTTAAAACACAGTGAGAAATACAGAGAGGTGGTATAAAATGAAGCTTAAGCACAGCCTGGGAGTCACTGAGAAAGGCATTTACTGTCTGGCCAACAATTTTTAGTTTTCTTCCATATGGGTAACAGAAATTGGTATTTTATCATATTTATTGGTTTCTGAATGTGTTTTATTTATTGTTATGGAATAATGGAATGAAAGAAATGAAATTACTATGGAGATACATAAAATTAAATGCTGGAAATTGTATTTGAATTTATATCTACATTTTCTGATTATATGTATTAGGTAGCAGATTTAAATCTCCTTCACTTCAGGAAATAGAAAGAGAATACCAATCAGATGAGAACTGAGGTCTTAACGTTAAAATGTGTTTTACAATATATTCATTACATTTGTAACTGACCCATGTAATAGGTTGACTGTGTTTATTGCAGTTATTAATTCGGAATGTCTACAACATTAGGGTGAAGTAAGATGTCAAAACCATTTAGTGAAGTCTATATTCTGATTAAGAATATGTGTGCTGAGTTCTGCATTCATTCAAAGTAATCACAAGTAATAATCCATCTTATGCTTATACATCATATTTAATCATGAGAGAGTCCAGAGCTTTTGGTAAACTAAAATTATTTCAGTGTTCAACTATAACAATAATCGTACTGAGTGAAATAGCATAATAGACACTACAGGAACCTGAAAAAATCTTACATATGCATGCGTTCAAAATCTATGTTTTAAGATAAATACTGTGAGTTCAAACTAATGATCTTGTTTATATACAGAATAAAATCTTAGAATCACAGCATCTTAATAAAGCAAGAAGAGACCTTGGTGATCACCTTTTCCAACATTTCATTTTACAGATGAGGAAACTAATTTCTACAATTTTGATTTCTTGCTAGTTCCTACTAAATTGCCAAATTATCTTCATGCCATTGCTTGTAAACATAATATATTATTCACTAAAGTGATATGAGATGTAGGTACTATTGAATTTGTATTACTACCATCAGCACCACCAGCACCCAGTTCAGAAAATTCAGATCTTAAAAGCTCCAAGTATAAACTACTCAAGATGGTGCCAAGTTCATTGCCAAGAGGAACCTCTAAATGAGAGGCAGAAATGGGTTAAGGGCTGATGGGAGTAGTATAAAATTTGAGTCCTTTCCCATCTGTGTGCTCCCTCCCTAAAACTGTGCTTGCCATTCTTTATTCCAGGGAAAGAGTTGATGACAAACTCTTTGTCATCCTTTGGAGGGTCCAGAGACCCTCCAAAAGACATAATGCCACATAGGTTATTCCAGCATTTGAATTGGGAATACTTTTTAACACCTGATTTCATCCACCAGCTCTGCCATGTTAAGGGCAGGTTCTGAAATTGGAAGAACTATCCAACTACACTGGCTAATTTTAGGCAACTTCTCCCCGCTGCTTCCTGCCTTACTTTTTTCAATAAAAATGTTGATTCGAAGTCCTTTTATGAACCTCTGGCTACATTTAAGGTTTTATCATCTCTTCCTCAATTTTTTTTTTTTTCACGTTTAGATCCTTCCTATTCTAAAGATCCCAACTCACAATCCCTGTTATGTATTGACCACCCCAGCCAGCACCGATGGATCTAGTCTTTCTATAATCTCAGGGTATTTTTTCCCTATCTTACTTTATGTGATCATAATCTGTTGCTTATCTGTGTCCTGGGAATGTTTTTGTCTGTTTAAATTCAGTTATAAACTCCTAAAGGACAAAAACCTGTTTGTCTTTCATATTTCTCCAATGCCTACCAGCATCCAAAGACATTCCTGGCCCTCAATAAATACATTTTGATACTAAACCATGAATTTTGCCTACCCTGCTTAGCTAAAGACTCTATATAGTGACATATTCCTAAGAATCAATATTCCAACATTTTAGACTGGTATAAACATGTCTATCAGTGGTCATTTTGATTAAAATCATTTTCAACTATTAATAATTTTTCTATTTACTGTACAGAGTTAAAGTCATAGATTCACAGTGCTTGAAACTCCTAGAAAAGCGCTTCCTTGAAAGTACATTAAAAGAAAACTTTTTTCTTTAAAAAACAATCAACAAATATTTCATGAATTAAGAAGAACCATTTTATTAATTATTCCCATGAGCCTGCAGAAAGGCAGTGAAGTGAAAAGTCAGAAACACAGGCTTTGCATTTAGATGGACAAGAGAGGAGGTTGCAGTTCTCTTATTTATCATCCTTGGGAATGTTACCTTGCTGGAATATATGTCCTTATAAAATGGGAAGCATTATATGTCTCTCATTGGGTATAAGAAACTTAAATAAAATTAAAAATGAAATTACTTAGTTTACAGTATCTCAAGTATCTGTTGAGCCAAAATTCAGATTGACACAGTAAAGGAAGGAGAAGGTGAGACGAGTTGAGAGAGTAGCATTGAAAGAACACATGTATACCTGTGGCGGATTCATTTTGATATTTGGCAAAACTAATACAATTATGTAAAGTTTAAAAATAAAATAAAATTAGAGAAAAAAAAAAAAAAGAGGCAAGAGAGTTCTAGAAAAAAAAAAAAAAAGAAATGTATATGTAACCATGTGTAGGTATCCCATTAGATACCTAATGGGAAGTTGCCATGTAGCATAGGGAGCTCAGCTCCATGCTCTGTGATGACCTAGAGGGGCGGGAAGGAGGTTCAAGAGGGAGGGGATATATGTATACTTGGGACTGATTCACATTATGGTATGGCAGAAACCAACAGAGCATTATAAAGCAATTATCCCCCAATTAAAAATAAATTTAAAAAAAAAACTCAGATTGAATTTCTAGCTCTGCATGCTTAACATGGGAGTTTGTAACACCACTACATCAGCAAAGTCTACATAGAACACAAATGCACTGATATCTCATTTATATTGGTGTCCATGGAGAAAGAGAACTTGGGAAGAGAAAGGTTTGTTTAATGCCTCAGTGGAAGATGAGAAGAGGGGAAGAGGAGTCCAGCAGGCTGTCTGTTTATCACAGAGAGAGAGAGAGAGAGAGTGTATGTGTGCAGGAATGCTCTGTCACTCCATCTTGTCTGGTTCTTTGCAACCCCATGGACTATATAACCTGCCAGGCTCCTCTGTCCATGGGATTTCCCAGCAAAATACTAGAGTGGATTGCCATTTCCTTCTCCAGGGGATCTTCCCAGATCAGAGCAGAACCCAGGTCACTTACGTCTCCTGCATTGGTAGGTGGATTCTTTACCACTGGGCTATCTGGGAAGATGGTTACCACGGTGGTGATGAGAAGACAGTAATCACAGTGGTAGTCTCCACATGCAGTCAGCTGACCATTCTTCCTCTCCTGGATGCACTTGGTGTGCCTTACATTTAAGAGGTGGCGTCTCTTTCCCCATCTTTTGGGACTCTCCCCAAGTTCCCCCTAGAACTTGGAAAGGCCCTGGTACAGGAACCACTCAAAAAATATCAGTTCCCTTCCTCTGCACCTGTTGGTAAGTCCATGTCTGTTACTACTCTTGTTTCTAGCAGTAGGGCCATGTGCTCTGGGTTAGTAATAATAATATCTAAGATGTGTTGAGCACTTTAACATTTTCCCAAGTAGTTTGATATAGTTATAGAATTTATGTCTACACAGTGACAGAGACATAATTTTAACCTCTCAGGAGAAAAGGAAGACTCAGAGAGATTATATTCCTTGTGTGTGGGCTTTCTAACAGCCAGATGGGCCTGGCTAAGAGTGCAATATCCTTGTCCAACAGTTCAAGTGTACCAGCTAGGGTGTGAACCAAGACATAATCATATTTGCATGGGGCCTAAGCTGAAACTAAGAAGTTTCTAAGGTGAAAAGTGAGGTAAATAAGCAGCAGATTCAAGGTTTTGAGAGGCAGGGGCAGAACTGGGTACCATGCTGAGTGCTTACAGCAGATCAGTGGTCCCCAACATTTTTGGCACCAGGGGCCAGTTTTGTGGAAAATAATTTTTCCATGGATCAGAGATGGGAGCATGTTTTGGGGATGATTAGAGCACACTACATTTACTGTGCATTTTATATCTATTATTATTACATGAGATCAACCTCAGATCATCAGGCATTTGATCCCAGAGTTTGGGGATCCCTGGAGTAGATGAAGGACTTCTTTATTAACAGGGCTTCCCCCTTTAAATGCTCCCAAAAAGAGTTTTAAAGAAATAAATGTATGGCTGCTTAAGGAAGTCCGGAAGGGTCTAGCACGGTGCCTGGAACTCAGCAGGCCCTCTAACTTGTTGTTCAGTTACTAAGTCATGTGCAACTCTTTGAGACCCCATGGACTGCAGCATGCCAGCCTTCCCTGTCCTCTGGAGTTTTCTCAAGCCCATGTCCATCGAGTCGGTGATGCCATCTAACCATCTCACTCCCTGCTGCCCTGTTCTCTTCCTGCCCTCAGTCTTTCCCAGAATCAAGGTCTTTTCCAGTGAGTCAGCTCTTCAGGTCAGGTGGCCAAAGTACTGGAGCTTCAGCTTGTCTTCCAAATCCCCATGCTTATCTCAGTTCATGTGCTTATCTCTAACATCCTGCTAGAGCTGCAGATGGGCCTTGCTTCTGTATCCCAGGCTGCCACTTGCTAACTGTGACCATGGTTAACTCCTCTGATCTTAGCTTTGTCCCTGGTCAAGTGAGATCAGACCATCTCATATGGAGAGAGTGAATAAGACAACATATAATGCACTGAGCCTAATGCCTGGTGAGAGAAGGTCCTCCTACATTTTAGCTCCCCTAATTCCTTCAGTGGCAGCAGGAAAGACTCTGAATCCCCTTTAATCATGCTACACTATTAATAATGGAAAACTTTTAAGTAGGAAATGGATTACTTTTTCCCTCCAGTATCCACACAGTCTTAAAGACTCTGAGCCTCTTGGAATACAGACTCTGCTGCTGCTGCTGCTAAGTCGCTTCAGTCGTGTCCGACTCTGTGCAACCCCATAGATGGCAGCCCACCAGGCTCCCCCATCCCTGGGATTCTCCAGGCAAGAACACTGGAGTGGGTTGTCATTTCCTTCTCCAATGCATGAAAGTGAAAAATGAAAGTGAAGTCGCTCAGTCGTGTCCAACTCTTCGAGACCTCATGGACTACAGCCTACCAGGCTCCTCCGTCCATGGGATTTTCCAGGCAAGAGTACTGGAGTGGGGTGCCAATACAGACTCTAGAATGACCTTTTTGCAGCAATACATTGTACACATCCCGTCTGAACTTCAGAAAGTTACTCAGTTCTTTAAGCCACAGTTCCCTCATCTTTAAAATGGGTATCCTTTTAGCATATCCTTCTCAGAGTTGTTGTCAATATTCAATGTGTAGTTAGAAATGTAAATGTAAAGCTTTCAGCACAGAACTCATCATGTAGTAAGTGCTTAATAAATGTTAGCTAATGTTATGATTATTTAGGCCTCTATTTACCACCCGACATAAATTTAGTCGTGGCTAAGATGGTAAAGAATCTGCTTGCAGTGCAGGAGACCCAGATTTGAGCACTGGGTCAGAAAGATTCCTTGGAGAAGGGAATGGCTACTCACTCCAGTATTCTTGCCTGGAGAATTCCATGAACAGAGGAGCCTGGCGGGATACAGTCCATGGGGTTCCAAAGAATTGGACACGACTGAGTGACTAACAGTTCCACTTTTCACTTTACTACCTTATAGATTGAGCATTACGATATCTATTTTTAAAGGTATTTTGATAATTAAAATAAAGATTTATATGTAGATGAGTAATTGGTACATGGAAAGCACACGGCCAATGCTGTTTTATTCCTTCTTTATATAGATCATTGCATATTAAGATAGGGACTGAAACAAGTGCTAGCCTCTAGGATTCAGAAGTACTTGCTATTCATTCCAAAACTGATTAGTAGGAGGCATTCGAGTTGAAAGAATCGGTAGTTATTTAAACATGTTTGTCAGTGGACAGGGTAGAGAAAGTGAAGAAGGAAAGACTGGAGATACAAGAAGAACACATTCTTGATACCAAGAGGTTAGAAGATGTGGATCTCTGGTTGTTTTTTGGGAGCAAGATGTGGATGATTTTAGGAAAAGTAAGTCAATTTAATTTGTAAGACCTTATCTTCAACTGCCCGAGCCCCGAAGAATTAATGCCTTCAAACTCTGGTGCTGGAGAAGACTCCAGAGAGTCCCTTGGACAGCAAAGAGATCAATCCAGTCAATCTTAAGGGAAATCAACCCTAAATACTCATTGGAAGGAGTATTCAATGATGCTGAAGCTGAAACTCCAGTATTTTGGTCATCTGATGCAAACAGCTGTCTCACTGGAAAAATCCCTGATGCTGGGTAAGACTGAGAAGCAGAAGAGGGCATCAGAGGATGAGATGGCTGGATGGCATCACCGATGCAATGGACATGAATTTGGGCAAACTTTGGGAGATGGGGAAGGACAGAGTAGCCTGGTGTGCTGCAGTATATGGGGTCTCAAAAAGTCAGACACAACCAGGTAACTGAACAACAGTATCATCTTCAACTGCAAAAAGAAACTGAAAGTTAAAAACTGCCAATAAATATGAAATAGTACTTAAGGTGACATTGATAAAGTAACTATCATAGGCTCCAGTGTCCTAGCCATACACGTGTTGAGTGCACACCTGCAAAGCAATTCAAACCATCCAAAGGAGATGGTGGCAATGTTACCTCAACCCCCTACATCTCTGAGAACAAAGGAATCATTAAATATTGTGTACTATAATCCTTCACTATATATATATATATATATATATATATATATATATATAAGCTAGGCCATCCAATTCATTCTGGTGTGAGTTCAGAGATTGATGTAAATAATACTCCACATTGACTTAAGTGCTTTCAGCTTGATTTTCTGCCAAATCAGCAATATAAGAACTATATGTATGGCAAAACCAATAGAATATTATAAAGTAATTAACCTCCAATTAAAATAAATAAATTTATATTAAAAAAAAAAGAACTATATGAGAGGATGACAGAAATCACTGAGAAAACATACCTCCTGGTTAAACCTGGATGGTCAACCTTGTGGATTCGGGAGCTGGATTCTCATCACTAGACTGTAACAAAGGCTTGCCAATACTCAAGGCTCTAACTTTATCACATACTCAAGTTCTTGCTTTTGTGTTCTCATCATATCACCTAGGTTGCAAACTTGGCCATGCACAGCCTGCCAAAAAATGTCATCATCCACTTTGTAGCACAGCAGCTTATATAAGACTTTGATCATCAGTTTGTAATAATTTTTAGTTACTCACCTGTATATAAAGAATTGCAGAATAAGTATTATTCTTGTTGTGGATCTTATGCATAGAAAGTACCCAAGAGTAAAGTGTTGGCATTTAAAATTAAAGGAATAAGAGATGCATAAGTTGTTTAATGTATAGATAAAGGGAGAATTCAAAGTTTTCTTCACAAGGAATTCATCTTCTAAGAAACAACTTCAATTAAAAATATCTGATAAATAAAAACACAGAGAATTTTTAAAACATTTTGACAAAAGAGTTAATAATTTAACAACATTTTTTATTCTTTTCCTTTGAAAGAATGTAAAAATGTAAATCTCATTTACTTAAATATGGTAATGCAGCCCTATAGAATTGTTTTTAAGAAGAAAAAGATTCCTAAAGTTATTTTTAGACAAGTCTAGAGACTGAATACAACAAAGAAAAACAAAATTGAAAGTATTGTGGAATGAAATCGGGTGGATGATTGACAGATAAATTTATAATCAGATAGCCTAATGCTAGTGAAGAATTCAGAAAAAAAAAAAAAGATACATGTATAACCTTAGGAATTTTGTAACTTGTGTGGAAGTTTAGGGAAATACTGAAAATGATAAGCCTTAAACCAAGAGATAACAGTTTGGACAAACTTGAAACAATTCAAATTAAGAATATTTCTTTTGAAAGAAGTATCTGTGAATCTGACATCTTGATTGGTTCTAAAGTTGTGCAAAAGTAGTCACGGATTCCCATTCAAGTCATTCAAACTCCCTAGTAAACAGATATCTCCCTAGATTAATCCCATGGTCTCCCTTGATCCCTAGATCAAGCAGATATCTCACCCTTGTTTCACTCTATGACCAAAGGGAAGCTTGAAGTCTATGAACACTTGCTCTCATCTGTACTTGAAATGGGGAAAGAGAATAGGAAGGGACTTTGGCTCTCTCTTTCTGCTGCTATGACTTTTATTACTGTCCCTGATTGTGTTACATGGAACAAGTAATCTATTATATCAGAAAAGAGGCTCGAGCAACAGGTGAGCACTTGATGGTGGATAAATATCTACCAGCATATTCGTCATGCACCTTGGTCCTGGTGGCTGAGACACTAAAGAATCTGCCTACAACACAGGAGACCTAGGTTCAATCCCTGGGTTGGGGAAGATCCCCTGGAGAAAGGAATGGCAACCCACTCCAGTATTCTTGCCTGGAGAATTCCATGGACAGAGGAGTCTGGTGGGCTATAGTTATGGAAACTCAAAGAGTTGGACATGACTGAGGGACTAACACTTTCACTTTTTTCTGGGTCTACTAAGATTAAAGAATTTCCATGAGACAGTCCTGGCTCCCGGAAGTGCTTAATTACTTACAAGTGCTTCCTTTAGCCACATGAGTTTGAATCACCATCATCATCATAGATAGTCAATAATCAAAAAATTGTTCCAAAAATATTTACCTGTTTATTAACTCTTGCATCAAGAATCAGAGTTTCTACTATAATTTCATTTACTGTGCTTAAAAAATTAAAACAAGACATATCGAACATTTATTTATTGCAAAACTATTTGTTAGGACAAAACCACTTTAGCATTAAGTTTTAAGAATATGCAGAAGACAAAAGATTAAAACAAGAGGACTTAAAAAAATTTATCTTAATTTTGTCTCCCTTCTTTATTCTGTATACATATAATATCTCCTGAAGACAGAAGAAGTAGTACCTTGTTGCATAAACAAAATCTTAGTCTTAGATTGACCTCAAAATAGCCAAGACAATTGCTCCAAATGTCTTGACTGAATCATTTTGCTGTACATCTGAAACTGACACAACACTGTAAATTAATTATACTTGAGTAAAAGGTTGTTTGAAAAAAGCAGCACTGAACATGGTGTCCATGTATTAATACTATTTCCCATGAAAATGATGAGAGATTCTCGGAGAAATAGTTGATTTTAGGTCTGGGAAAGAAAAGGTACAAGGTGAATCTGGAACATCTTATATCAAAAAGGGAAAAAGATATCAAACTTCTAGGAACGTGTCAAAGAGAGGCAGGAACCTACTTAAAGAGATCCCACTAACCATAGATTAGACAACCGCAGCATGAGAAATGATAATTGCAGTAGATTAAAATGTATCAAATATTTTCAAAGCCCATGAACTTATAATTAACAACAACAACAACAAAACCCAAAACACTCGCTGATCACCACTAGAGGTTGCTGGGGTACCAACTTATTAGCCTAAACAGTGTTTTTAAAGAAAGCTGGAGTAGGAGGAAGAACTAAGCATGTATACCAAATTTCCTGTATGAACTGTATTTTATGGTAAATAAAGAGATGAAAGAAAATGTTTCTATATTGAAGAATTTTAGATAGTGAAAACAAAAGATACGCTAGAATTAAAAACACCATTTTGCAACTTTGAATGAAATAATGTATCAAGTCAGTAGTAATCAATGACTGTTAAGACTCTTACCAGAAAAGCCAATGAGGAATTTTGAAATTGAAGAACCAGGCTGCCAATATCCAACCTAATTTCAACAGTACTGCAAGCAGGACAGCTAGACATTATATGTTTCCCCAAGTGATATGAAGGAAATATATAACATCACTTAAGACATTTTCTTGTCCCCTCAAATAACATAAACCCAATATTCCCCTGAAGAAGGAAATGGCAACCCACTCCAATATTCTTGCCTAGAGAATCCCATGGACAGAGGAGCCTGGAAGGCCACAGTCCACGGGGTCACAAGAGTTGGACATGACTTAGAGACTAAATGATGATGATACAGGGAAAATGACCCAGACACTCTGACAAATCAGTAACATGAAAAAATGGAGATAGGAGGACACATGACTGGGTAAAAGAGACATCAAACAGAGGCAAAACTTAAGTGTATTCTAGTTTGGACAAAGTAATTGTAAAAAAAGATCTTTCAGTTCAGTCGCTCAGTCATGTCCGACTCTTTACGACCCCATGGACTGCAGCACGCCAGCCCTCCCTGTCCATCACCAACTCCTGGAGCTTATTCAAACTCATGTCCATCGAATAGGTGATGCCATCCAACCATCTCAACCTCTGTCATTCCCTTCTCCTCCTGCCTTCAATATTTCCTGGGATCAAGGTCTTTTCCAATGAGTCAGTTCTTCGCAACAGGTAAACAAAATATTAGAGTTTCAGCTTCAGCATCATTCCTTCCAATGAATATTCAGGACTGACTTCCTTTAGGATTGACGGGTTGGATCTCCTTGCAGTCCAAGGGACTCTCAAGAGTCTTCTCCAACACCACAGTTCGAAGGCATCAATTCTTCAGTGCTCAGCCTTTTTTTACTGTCCAACTCTCACATCTGTACATGACTATTGGAATAAACATAGATTTGACTAGACAGAATTTTGTCAGCAAAGTAATGTCTCTGCTTTTTAATATGCTGTCTAGGTTGGTCATAGCTTTTCTTCCAAGGAGCAACCATCTTTTAATTTCATGGCTGCAGTCACCATCGGCAGTGATTTTGGAGTCCAAAAAACTAAAACTAAAGTCTGTCACTGTTTCCATTGTTTCCCCATCTATTCACCATGAAGTGATGGGGCCAGATGCCATGATCTTAGTTTTCTGAATGTTGAGTTTTAAGTCAACTTTTTCACTCTCCTCTTTCACTTTCATCAAGAGGCTCTTTAGTTCTTCTTCACTTTCTTGCATAAGGGTGGTGTCATCTGAGTATCTGAGGTTATTGATTCAGTCCTTCCAATGAATATTTAGGGCTGATTGTTTTTATTCAGCCCTGAATTCAATATTCAGATTGACTGGTCTGATCTCCTTTCAGTCCAAGGGACTCTCAAGAGTCCTTGAGAGGGGCCAGTTTCCACGTTCTTAGTTTTCTGAATGTTAAGTTTTAAACTAGCTTTTTCACTCTCCTCTTCCAATTTCATCAACAGGTTCTTTAATTCCTTTTCACTTTCTACCATAAGCCTGATGTCAACTGTATATCTGAGGTTATCGATATTTCTCCCTGAAATCTTGATTCCAGCTTGTGTTTCATCCAGCCTGGCATTTCCCCTGAGGTACTCTGCATATAAGTTAAATAAGCAGAATGAAAACACACAGCTTTGACATACTCCTTTCCCAAATTGGAACCAGTCCATTGTTCCATGTCCAGTTCTAACTGTTGCTTCTTGACCTGAATGCAGGTTCCTCAGGAGGAAGGTAAGGTGGTCTGGTATTCCCTCTCTTTAAAAGTTTTCCACAGTTCATTGTGATCCACACAGTCAAAAGCTTCAATGTAGTCAATGAAGCAGAAGTAGATGGTTTTAAAATAATTTTAAAATAAAACAAATAAAAGGGTAATGGAACCACTTCAGAGACCATGCCTTCCTCATATGGATTCTTTTTTCATTTAATTTTTAAAGGTTCCAAAGTTGACATATCTGGGAGTTTGGACTTTTCCTTGAGTCAGTGTCTTTTCCAAAACTTTCTGGTTCTCATATTTCATAACCTTCTTACCTGATACCTGGCTAATCTCAGAGTATACTAGTTTCTGAATACTGAGAGTCAAGATATGCCTATGGACTGTCTATATCCTTATTATCCAATGGCTTTTTAAGGAATGTTTGGACTGTGGTTCCTTGACCTTCAGACAACCTGAAATTTCCTCATCATGAGATGCCATCATCTTGACTGTGAAAGCAGGACCAGCTATGTACTTTGGGGGTCCTGGTGGAAAATGAAAATGTGATGCCCCTCATTAAAAATTTTCTAAGACTTTCCAGACAGTGATGACAGAGCACTAAGCCAAGAGTGGGTTTCTCCTGAGTGTGAGGCATTGTGAAATGACACAGGTTGCACACCCACGATGCCAGTCTTTTCTGAGAGTAGCTGCAGTCTAGCTTGATGCGTCTGCAGAGCATCAAACGATACCCAGAACATTAATTTCTGCATGGAACAGATCAGGGAGTAAATGAAGGGATGAAAGTCAGCTCTTGATAAATATGTTAATTAACGAATGAAAACATTAGCAAAATACTTGTTTCTGACATCTCTATATGTATACTAGCAACAAATCTAAGAATTTTAAAAAGTTATCTTCAAAATTGGTCTTTACATATTTAATAGGGAATTTATACAATCTGGACATATTTCAATCAGTGATTCCATGTATCTGGCTAGAGGTTCATATCTAGCAAATGTAAATACACTGCTCGCTGTCATTTGAAATATTTATCTACTAGGCTTCAAGCCACTGACTTCTCAGCCCTTCTAGCCATTCTGTTAGTGTTCACTGATCTGGGTTCATTTAATTTCCTAACCCAACAAATGAGTGTGATCAGTGACCCCAGCTTCTGATCAATATGGCCCTGCCATGCTGTGAACTAAACACGGAAGCAACATTTTGGCTGATGGGGACGAGAGAGAGAAAGACAGTAACGGGGAAGGTGGGCAGAGGGGTGGGAATATCTCACTTCCCTAAGCAGGATGCAATAATTGCAAATACAAATAAGAAATGGTTCCTGTTCTCAAGGAGCTTTCCTCTGTAGAGTCAAACAGAGATATAAACAAAGTATTGCCAAAGTGGATATATCACTCCAGTTTACCTGCCCTACTGCCTTCCTCTTGTTCTTTTTTTTTTTTTTTAATGTTATTTATTTTTTTTAATGTTATTTATTTTTATTTTTGGTGGTGCCCAGTCTTCATTGATGCAAGTTTTTCTCTAGTCGCAGTGAGTAGAGGCTACTGTATCATTGCGGTGCACAGAGTTCTCACTGTGGTGGCTTCTCTTGTTGCAGAGCACGAGCCCCAGGGTGCAGGGGCTTCGGGAGCTGTGGCACACCGGCTGAGTTGCTCCATGGGACGTGGAATCTTCCTGAACCAGGGATCGATCCCCTGAATTGGCAGGTGGATCCTTATCCATTGTACCATTGGGGAAGTCCCCCTTGTTCCTTTGCATGCTTTGCACTGCTACCTTGCCCTCTATCCCATACTCACTCCTTTATCATGACCAATTTCAAACAGTGATTCTGAATTTTGTGAAAATAAAACAGACACCCTTCTTACAGATTTGTTAAGAGAGCCCTATTCTGATCACTGCTGAAGATGCAAAATCCAGACAAACCAGCGGAAGTTCTTCTGGCAAAAAAATGGGTATTGAAGGCTCAACCAGACTTTCTCGTGGATGAAAATGGCAGAGTTTTGTCACCTTCTGTGGAAGCAGACAGAGCGGCCTGATGCTGTCCCTGCATTTCTGCCAACTTTTTTGCCTCCTTAGAAGGAGGAGTGTTTTGAAAGCTCTGACCCACCGTAATATGTCAGACTGCCTAGCTCTATGCTATTGTGGCAACAGCTTCTTGATAGACACTAGATAAAACAGAGGAGTTGCTTGTGAAACTCAAAGCTTTGGAAGGAAAGCTCTGCAAAACTGACAGTTTCTGGAAAGTCAAGTTTCCACCTGAGAACAACATTCACTGACGTGTTCAAAACACAACACAGGGTCTGACTCTGAGAACTGCTTTTGCAGTTCTTTTCATTGTCATATTAAACAATTTCCTTCCTGCTGTTTTCCACCAATAATTTCGCATCAGTTTTTTCTCTTGTATAGCTACTTTCTCTTTCTAGCTACTTAACAGATTTATTAAAAGAAGCAGTAATAGAGATAAGTAGAAGGACAAAGATTTTAAAATGGTGGCCTACAGGATCTTGATAATATCCTTCATGCTGTGCTATGCTAAGCTTGGTCATTTAGTCATGTCCGGCTCTTTGAGACCGCATGGACTGGCTTCTCTGTCCATGAGGATTCTCCAGGTAGTAGTTGGCAGTAGTTGGAGTGGGTGGCCATGCCCTCCTCCAGGGGATCTTCCCAGCCCAGGGATTAAGCCCAGGTCTTCTTCATTGCTGGCAGATTTTTTTATCGTCTGAGCCACCAGGGAAGCCTGAGAATACTGGAGTGGGTAGTCTATCCCATGCCAGGGGGTCCTCCCAATCCAGGAGTCGAACCAGGGTCTCTTGTCCTGCAAGTGGATTCTTTACCACCTGAGCTACCAGGGAAGCCCAATATACTTCATGCTGCTACTGCTGCTAAGTCGCTTCAGTTGTGTCCAACTCTATGTGATGCCATAGACAGCAGCCCACCAGGCTCCCCCATCCCTGGGATTCTCCAAGCAAGAACACTGGAGTGGGTTGCCATTTCCTTCTCCAATGCATGCAAGTAAAGAGTAAAAGTGAAGTCGCTCAGTCATGTCCGACTCTTAGCGACCCCATGGACTGCAGCCTACCAGGCTCCTCTGTCCATGGGATTTTCCAGGCAAGAGTACTGGAGTGGGGTGCCATTGCCTTCTCCGAATATACTTCATAGCTAAGAGCAATTCCCAGTGGAAAATAGAGGCAGTATATTTGGAATTAAGAGGTGGTGCTCTATTTACTTGTTTTGTAGCATAATTTTCTTGGTTGTCAAATTTGATTACTAAAAAAAATACTACCTATTATAGAAGTGAATTGAAATAAAAATTGGTACAATTAAAAAGTAAATAAATAAAATAAAATGGTGGCCTAAATCTTGAATGCCATTCTGTTACCTCCTTCTCAGTTCAGTTCAGTTCAGTTGCTAAGTTGTGTCTCTTTGTGACCCCATGGACTGCAGCACTCCAGGCTTCCCTGTCCTTTACAATCTCCCTGAATTTGCTCAAACTCATGTCCATTGAGTCAGAGATACCATCAAATAATTTCATCCTCTGTTGCCCCCTTCTCCTCTTCCTTTTTCAGCATCAGGGTCTTTTCCAATCAGCCTGCTCTTTGCATCAGGTAGCCAAAGCTTCTTATAATTAAAAGTTGACCTATTTCGGGGGAATGTCCTCGTAAAGAAAACCATTCAATTTCCCCAAGTAGAGAGTGTCCCTGCCTTCTGTGTAACAGTATCACCAGGTGCTCAATAACCTAATTGGATAAAATCACAGGAAATTAACTTTCCTAAGTGCCGATTTCTCTTGCACACTGTCCATACCAAAGGCAGAAAGGGAGAATACAAAAATGGAGGCAAAGAGAAACACCATGTTTAAGCAGAGGCCAGGAATTTGAATAATCTCTGTTTTGACTAAATCCACCTAATTTCACATAATCAGATTGAAACAACCATCTGAATTAAGATAAAAACCAAAGAGGTATTTTCTCCTCTTTGGTTCCATACTTAGCAGTAAAGTAGAGACATCATAATTATCTGGCAAATTGGCTTCCTCTCTACTAGCAAATTGGACCATTCAGGGATAGGACGGCTTCTGAATTATCTGGATGGCTTACCCACACTAATCATGAATATTTATGAAATCTGAACCTCACTTTGGGCTCTGTAAACACAGCCTGAATTATTCAGATTGTTTGTCTATACTGTAATAAATGGAGAATTCTCCTTGTACCTTAATTTTACTATTAAAAGAATGGGTGCTATAATGTTTTGGGTATAAGAACAAAATAAGACAAAGGTATTTACCTCCCCTTATGTTAGCGCCCCATTAGCCATGTTAGTATCTGCAAAATGATCTGTTTATGTTAAACATATATTTCGTGTTTGAGGACTCAACAGTGTTTAACCTATGACTATGCTTCAAATTAGTTAAGCCTTTAAAACATATCAGTGATAGTGTAATTCAGTCAGAGAGCCTGGCAGGGGATTAATTGGAAACGTGTGGCACAGTGGCATCTTCAGTGTCTGCCATAGAATAAGAAGGGATTGGTGCTGAACAGCTCCAAAGCTCCATGAGTTGAGCCGTGGTCAGCAGCTAAATGGTCCCATTGTCAGAGACCCCAAAAATAGGCTTCCACTGAACACTTTCAAAACTAGGCTTAATCACACATGATTTCATAATTCAAGCAGCAAGACAATAAGACTAAATGGCCTGTGTTATTTTATTCCGAAGGCTGTTTATGTGTGTGTGTGTATCAGACATGGTTTTGCACACTCTGCAAACAGCTGGATTGAAGTTCATCCTGTGTGAACTGTCTCACTTCAGGTTTTGCTAGACCATGAGGTTAATTGTTTGGTGCATGCTCTGGCACTCAGTTGAGTTAGACTCTTCTGAGACACTATGGACCCTGGGATTCTTCCAGCAAGAATACTGGAGTGGGTTGCCGTTTCCTCCTTCAGGGGATCTTCCCGACCCAGGGATCAAACCCATGTTTCCTCTGGGTCCTGCATTGGCAGGCGGTTTCTTTACCACCGAGTCACCTGGGAAGCCTGAGATTGATTGTTTAGATGGTATAAATACAAAGGATGCCCACTTCTTGAGCAGTTGTAGACTATATTGTATCAATAGTTTAAGATTAAGAGAGGAGTATTGGGCTGCCCTGGTGGCTCAGTGGTAAAGAATCCACCTGTCAATGAGGGAGACATGGTTTCAATCCGTGAGTCAGGAAGATCCCCTGGAGAAGGAAATGGAAACCCACTTCAATATTCTTGCCTGGAGAATCTAATGGACAGAGGAGTCCATGGAGTTGCAAAAGAATCAGACACGACTTAGTAACTAAAACAACAACAAAGAGAGGGCTGTAGTAAGCAGATTCTTTGGAATCTTTACAGTAACACTGAAACCATGAGACTTGGGTTTTAAATAAATAGAGAACAGAGCCAGGCCTATTCAAAAGAGATGAGTATTCAAAAGCTATGCGCTCTATGCCTTTTGCCTTGCTATACGTGGTGTTGTTTAGCTATGGTATTGTGTTATAATCATTTATATTATTTATATAGGGATTAAAAGAAGACAAACTTATTTTATGTCTTTTGCTGCGGACCTTCCATGCATAGCTATCCCTGTGCGATATTTCCCTGTTTGTCAGCCATACAGCATCTAGGCTGGAAAGGCAGATCCTCCTTAGCTGTGGAAGCAATGGGTCCCACACGTCACTTGGCGATATGATTTACAGACAGAATCTGGGGGAGACATAACCATACCCTTTTTTTTTTTCTTTTCAAGTTTTTGGCTGCACAGGTTGCTATGTGTGGGCTTTCTCGAGTTTTGGCACACGGGCTTCTCTAGTTACAGTGCATGAGCCTACCTGCTCCACAGCATTTGGGATCTTAGTTCCCAGATCAGGGATCGAACCCATATCCCCTGCATTGGAAGGGGGATTCTTAACCACTGGACCATCAGGGAGGTCCCTAACTATACTCTGCTAAATTTACCCCCTTAAATGCTAATTTGGCACCAGACTATCATAGTAATATATGGAAAACTTTTCAGAAAAGAGACAACTACTCTGAAAATATGGAAAAATGCACTCAGGTTATTAGGAATTGGAAATATACTGTCAAAGATATTCATCCCCCTCCCTCAACACTATTAAAATGTTCAATAGAGTAAACACACACACATACACACATATGATAGTAATCTATCTTCCTCTTGATTTACTTCTAGGATAAACTGGTACCTTTACTGAACTGCCTAGATCCCAAGGCAGTGCAGACCATCAAATCTATATCATGGGGATTCAACCGAGGTTCAAGCAGGTGCCTGGTCAGCACTTGCTGAAGGAGCTGCTGTGCCGTGGAAGAGCGCTCATTAGACTTGTAAGGAGCCCATTCCACCAACGGTGGATGAGCCAAACCCCTTTTTGTTTCCTCACTGTCTTAGTTCAGGCTGCCATCACAAAACACTAGTGAAAGTGAAAATGTTAGTCGTTCACTCGTGTCCTACTCTTCGCAACACCATGGGCTGTAGCCCACCAGGCTCCTCTGTCCACGGGATTCTCCAAGTAAGAAGACAAGGGTGGGTTGCCATTTCCTTCTCCAGGGGAATCTTCCTGATCCAGGGATTGAACCTGGGTTTCCCACATGGCAGGCAGATTCTTTACCATCTGAGCCACCGCTGGGTAGTTAATCACTAGAAATTAATTTTTCACAGTTCTGGCAGCTGGAATCCCAAGATCAGGGTGCTGTCAGGGTCAGGGTCTGCTGAGGGAAGTCTTCCTGTTTTATAGATATCTGCCTATTCTGTGTCTTCACATGGTCAAGAAAGACCAAGGCTGCAGAGGTCACATTTGAGTAACAAAGGGCAAGAGGGAGCATACCCAGGGGGTCTTCATCTAAGGTTCATGTACTCTCAAGATCAAAGAAATTGGAATCATCTGAATTGTTAAGTCATTGTCAAGGACCTGACGACAAAACTCCAACAGGTCTGGTCTGGAGATCTTGGGAAAGCTTTCTTATCAGAGGTTGTTGGTTCATTTCAGAGAACTCTTTACTTTCAGGTCACCAGATCATGTTCAAAAGTTCCCCATAATTCCCATATTCTTAACTGCCTTTTCTCAGGTGGCGCTAGTGGTAAAGAACCCGCCTGGGGCAAAGTTTTAAGTCTCAAGGAAACAGAATAGCTACTCTTCATGAAGGAACTTCAAATTCGTATCTCACTTCCTGCTTCAGAGTGGTGAAAGATATATTTATTTTATCGCATGTTAAGGCATGTTATGTTGTAACCACTCCTCTTTCCCTCCTTTTATTTAAATCAGATGCAACTTCTTTTGGATTGTTTGTGTAGATATTTCAACTCGTGACCTTAAGACCATGAGATAATTTTAAATAAATTTGAATAGTTCTTTAAAAAGTTATTTTAACCAAATCTTTAAAATTTTTAAGTTTAAAAAATCACAATAAACTTTTAACATACACGTACTTCTCTGGGAATGGGATGGGGGAGGTCCCTAGTGGCTCAGATGGTAAAGAATCTACCTGCAATGGAGGAGACCCGAGTTTGGTCTTTAGGTTGGGAAGAAACCTGAAGAAGGGAATAGCAACCCACTCCAGTATTTTTGTCTGGAGAATTCCATGGATAGAGGAGCCTGGCAGGCTACAGTCCACGGGGTCACAAAGAGTCAGACATGACTGAGCAACTAAGACTCACTATTCCACTGGATTTTAAATTTCAGAGTAACTTAATGCAAGAGTGAATGCTGCTTATTTAAAATGTAGCCTTGAAAATAGTAAGCCATTTGTATGATTCTCTTTAGAGGCAGCTTTATATTTTTCAGTTCTTTTTGGTGAGTGGAGACTATAAATATACTTGAAAATAAACGATTGGTTCAGGCATAGATTACACAGATCACCAAATCTGGGTACAAAGTATTTATGAGTCATATAGGAAAATTCACCACATCTTAAATAACCCCTTCAGAGGAATCTTTTGGTTTTGAGCTCGCTGGCTAGGCTTAGGATGGGCAGGAGTGGCCCCTTAGGGTATGCAAGATACAGGCAGAGTTCTAGAAAAGATGTGCTCCCACCATGTATCGGAGACTGGGGCAAAGATTTCTTCATCATTACAGGCCTTCAGCTCTCCTCACAGACTTCCTGCAGAGACCACAAACATACTTCTGACAAATTCTCGACAGTTTATGTCAGATATTTTATTCAAATTGCTTCCTTCTCCTTGCAGAGTACGCAAAAGAACAGCAATATCACGCCCCCCTGTACCTTCTAACTGCTATTTCAAGGGATAATGAGCAAATTTAGATCTTCATTACAATGTTAGTTTGTACAGCAGCCCCTAGTTATTTTCTCTACCTTGCTATTGTAATCACCAGAACAAGAAGACTGACTCTGGATAAAAGTAGTTATTTGGGGCCAGTGTTGCAAAAATATTCATCTGTTGAAACGGTAGGGACTGTTTACCACTGTCCTGTAGGGAGAGGGCTGAACACTTGTTATGTCTCCACCATACTGAGCAGCAATGATTATCCATGCTCAGGTGGCATCGAAATGAAGAGTATTTTTAAGTAAATTTTTTTCTCCTTCAACGTTTTCAAACAGGCAACAATTATCTCAAATTTTTTTTTCCTTTTTGGACTTGGAATCTCAGTTTCAAATATCACCTTCCTAGGATCTTGTATGGAGAAGGCAGTGGCACCCCACTCCAGTACTTTTCCCTAGAAAATCCCATGGATGGAGGAGCCTGGTAGGCTGCAGTCCATGGGGTCACTAGAGTCGGACACGACTGAGTGACTTCACTTTCACTTTTCACTTTCATGCATTGGAGAAGGGAATGGCAACCCACTCCAGTGTTCTTGCCTGGAGAATCCCAGGGACGGGGTGCCTGGTGGTCTGCCATCCATGGGGTTGCACAGAGTCGACACGACTGAAGTGACTTGGCAGCAGCAGCCGCAGGACCTTGTATAAATCTTATTGATAGGGTACATAGTAAATATTTAAGATATGATGTAACCAAAGTACTAAGGCAAGTGAAAGTAGGGAGAAAAAAAAAAAAAGACCTGGGATAATTGAGGCTTAATTTGACTCATAAGAAATACTGGTTCTAAGGAACAGAGTGGTGACTATAGTTAATAATATGATAGTGTAGACTTGAAAGTTGCTAAGAGAGTAGATCTTAAGCATCCTCAACACACACATGCACATCAAAACACAAACACAAGTTAACTATGTGAGGTGTTGGGTGTGTTAATTATCATGATTGTGATAATCGTTCCACAATGTGTATTTGTATCACATCATCACAGTACACTTTAAATGAATACAGTTGTATTTGTCTATTATTCCTCAATAATGTTAAAAAACAGAAACGTTATTATCTATAGAAAGAATGAAAGCATCTGAGATAATAGCAATCACATTAACATTCTGGCACTTTATAGTTTACAGAGCAGTTGCAAACTATGCAATCTTAAAAAATTCCTTTTATCAGATCAGGGAAAAGTATATATTTCTTAAAAATGAAGTATAATTCTAAAACTCAAAGGGAGAACTGGGTATTTGTGGGGACAGAATTCCACCAGAATCAATTTCCTGTTTAATGTTGCCCTTTCACAAGATAACTGGCCCTTTCTTCCCTTTCCTCTGTTTAACCTTAAATTGAAGTGTTCTTGGTTTCTTCCTTGGGTTTTTATCTCTTCATAATATATTCACATTCTGTTTCTTTATGCTCCTGACAGCCAAATCTATATGCCCAACTTAAACATTTCTCAATCACATCAATATTTACTAAGTGCAATAGTTACTAAGACCTAATTCTGGATATGAAAAGTAGAATGATCACTCATTCAAAAAATTCTACACAAAAATACTGCTGGAAAAAAAAAATACCCTGACATAAAGAAAGACCTGAGAAGTCTAACTGCTGGGACCTTCTGATGACCAAAAGGAGAAACTTAAAAAAAAAAAAAGACCACAACTAGATACTGAGGATGTTAGAATGACAAGCATGAGGATAGACTCCTACATCTTCCAGAGAGATAAGAAATTACCAGCAGGGGAATAAAAAGAAAATCAACATGAAATTCTCTATCAATAACACTCAACTATGGAAGGAAAAAGAGCAGTGTCTTTAAATTTCTAAGGGCTGCTGCTTCTAAACCTAGGCAAAACAGTGGCCCCTAAAGATGTTCACAAGCTAATCTCCAAAACCTGTGAATATATTACTTTACAGAGCAAAGGGGTCTTTGTAGATGTGCTTACATTCATGGACCTTGAAATGGGGAGGATTATCCTGGAATGTCCATACAGGACAAAGGGTAAAAAGGTTCCACTTTTTTAGAAGACCATTTTCTCTGGCTGAGTCAGAGGCAGATGTCATAGAAGAAAGATCAGAGAGATGTGACATGACATGCAGCCCACCACTGCTGCCTTTAAAGATGGAACCAGGGGGCCAAGAGCCGACAGGAATGCAGTGGTTTCTGGAAACTAGGAATGGCCCTCCGTTTACTAACAACCAGCAAGAAAATGGAGACCTTGGTCCTAAATGCACAGAAACTGATTTCTGCCAACAACCTAAATGATCAGGAAACAAATTCTCCAGTAGAGTCTACAGAATGGAACCTAGCCTGGCCAACACCTTGATTTTAGTGCAATGAGAACTGTTTCAGACTTCTGACCTACAAAACTGTAAGATAAATAAATTCATGTTGTTTTAGGCCAGGTTTTGTCACTTGTTACATTACAAGTTAATACAAAATTTATGTCTGAAGTGTGAATTGGTGTGAAGGACAAGCAAAGCATATTCAGACAAATACAGAATCAGGATAGTCACCTTCCAATTGCCCTTTCTGAAATCATCACTTGATATATACTCCAGAAAAAACACAAAAAGACAAATAACAAGGTTTGGTAAACAGCAGAACTAACTCAGCATATACAGGGGAAAAAACAAGCAAACAAACAAACCCAGGATAACAATTGTGCATCAAGCTTGGAAAGCCATATTCAGGTCATGTGAAAGCCTTGACAGTGATTCCCAAGAAACTGTTAGGGCAAACAGAATGTGTATCTTACAAAAGAGAATAAAGATTTGGGTAATAGTGTGAAAAAAATATATGATTAGAAACTGCAAGAATAAAATACTCCAGAGGAGATGTCATAGCTCATATTAGAAGTAAACTAAGACAACGCCATGATACAAAGCAATCCATGAGGCATAAGGAAACGCACAGAACCATCCTTCCCTTAGAGCGGCCAGGGGTGTCCTGAAATCAGTGCTCACCATTTGGCTTAGACGTGAACAATATTTAACTTAATCCTGATGATGTGCTCACATGTGTCCTCTGTCTTCAGTCCTGTGACCCTGTGGACTGTAGCCCGCCGGGCTCCTCTGTCCATGGGATTCTCCAGGCAAGAATACGGGAGTGGGTTGCCAGTTCACGCTCGAGGGGATCTTCCCCACCCAGGGATTGAACCCGCATCTCCTGTGTCTCATTCGTTACAGGTGGATTCTTTACCTGATGAGCCACCAGGGAAGCCTTGGGTCGGGGAGATCCCCTGGAGAAGGGAATGGCTACCCACTCCAGTGTTCTTGCCTGGAGAATTTCATGGACAGAGGAACTTGGCAGGCTACAGTCCATGGGGTTTCAAAGGGTCAAACATGATCAAGTGACTAACAACAACAACCTAGACCAGTTGAAGGAGACTTCATTATGCTCCCAGAACGATATTGAAATATTATCCAACTTGACATAAGAGGGAAATGTATGTCTGACAAAACTAAGAATGTGGGGATGTAGGTGGAGTAAGAGAAGAAAGAAAGGCATTGGTAATATCTCTCCTCCTACATAGGGGTCAGGGCAGGGTCAGTACTAAATGAATATATAAAAAGAATATGGCAATAGAGAAATACTTAAAGACAGACATAAACAGTTACATCTGCAAGGTGAGATGAATACAGGGGTTAGAGAAGATTTTTGTTTTTGTTGTTGACAACTTCAGCCCCATCTTTTTTATTTATTTAATATTATTTTGTCTCTTGAGGGTACCACCTACATATTTTGTAAACCACCGCTTCATCATTGCAGGCTCTGTTTAGGGTCATCTTCTGTGTGAATCTTCTGTTATCTGGACAGAGTAAATAGTCTCACTTCTCTACTCCCTTTGCACCAAACCGTGTTACAACTGGACTTAATACCCTCACAATTTTTTGTTTACACAAGTCTTCCCTATAAACTTTAAGTTTATAGAAGACAGAATTTGTGTTTAAATTAGTGCACAGCCTGGCTCATAAGAGTTCTTCATCCCTCCTACTCTCCTTCTTCCTTTTTCTTTCTTTCTTTTAAATAAATAAGCAGATAAAATAAGTTAGCAAGCATTAAATGAGCAAATGCCAAGAGAAGCCCCTGTGTTCATGTCATCTGCAAAACTGAATTCCCCAAAGCATATGCAGCAGATAACATAATAAAATCAGAGATTGCCTTATGTTTAACAGTTTTTTGTTTAATCTGAAAATCTTAACTTTGGAAGATATCTCCAGTAAGTATGGCTAATTGACTAATATTTTATTTCCAGATTTCAGAGTTTCACTCACATTTAGATTTGCATGTTCTCATTTTCAAGTGACCCAAAATATTCACCACTAATATTCTTGCGTTTCATATTGCCTAAAAATCCACCTTAATAAAGTGAATCCAGTTATAGTCCTAGAATGCTTACTAGGAGTATTTTGATCTAAAAGGAGACAATTTTCATCTGAAATTGCTTTCCTCTACAGCTTGTGCCTCAGTATTCAAACAGTAAATTTTGAAATGACTATGAACAGGTGGCTGTCCCCACAACAGTCCAGAACATTCTATGAATTTTCTAATGTGTGAAAAGTGAATAAATATGGTTTTAAGTGAAACATCAAATCCAATCACAAGGAGTAACTTACAGTAAAGATCCCCTCAGCTGTCTTTGCAGTGAATCAAACACTAGACAGAGTAGAGAAAGATGTATTTCCTTTCTGGCTCCAAACAAATCAAAAGTGTCCTTGAGAAGAGAAGGGAGGATGGAAACCCAGTAGACATCATACTAGTGACACTTCTGCCCGACTAGTTATCATTGAGAAAGTAGGATCCTTCCGAGAGGTCGCTGACATGATGTCACACAAAGCTCCACTTCTTATGAAGATTATCTCTAGGTGCAGAAGGTGCCAAGGTACATTCTGCCTCTTGACATCTGGCTCAGCCTTTTTTTGTTTATTAAATGTTTTTTTTTTTTTTTTTAACATCATCTGTTAGTGGAGCCAAATTGTATTTTTGACTGGAAATAACTCTCTTTCGGAGAACATCATTGGTTTAATGAAGACACGCTTGCAAGTGTTCTACAGTGCAGCTGAAATTTCACTTACCTTTTAGCTTGAGGCCATTGGTTTAAGTCCAAGTTGACAATCTCAGCTTGTTAGGTCCCTGGTGGACGGACGTCCACAACATAAACCCATTGTACCTAATCTTGTAATTTTGGCAGTCAGTGCACGGGAGGGCCTGAAAAGGATACTAATGTAGAATACATTACTCTGAACAAAAGACAAGGGGGCAGGTGAGAAGGATGGAAAACCCCTTAAGAGCAGCACAGAAAATGTAATGAATCTGGTCTCTATCCCACAATTGTCTCTATCCCACAATTACTGTATTTTCTTTTAAATATTGACATGTTTTTAATTAAGAGAAAGAAGAAAACTACCTTAATTCTAATTTATACCATAAATATTTAAAATATAAGGAGTCTACACATTGTATACACATATGTTTATAAATCATCTGATGGAAAATTATACTACATCAGTAAAACTATCATTTTCATATGAATAACACTTGTCAAGAAAATACTGAAAAATCACCAGCTACAAATTACTACACCAACTAAATTACAGATTGGAGGAAATTATAAATTTAACTCCAATGCATTTGTAAAATCAGCAAAATGCTTAAAGTAGAAAAATAACTTTTTTTTCCTAAATAAATTCACTGCAGATTTACCAATCAATTTATATAACATTTTGCCAAATGGTGAAATGTTTATTTTAAAAATTTAGAAATCTCATTAAAATAGAGAACTAAAAATGGTTGTATTTATTCTTCAGCAAAATATTTCATGGAGAACCAATCAACAATTTTGAAAAGTTTGATAAATTTCCTATTTTAAAATCTAGACACCTCATTAAAATAGGGAAGTGATATTAATGAATTTTTAGTCTTTAGCAAAATGTTTAATGGAGAACCAAGTAGTCTCCCGTTTCCAGCAATCATTAAGTCTAGTTTTGTCCTTTAGTGTGGGATACTGGCTTTGATGGTAAGAAACAGCTATTACCAACTGTCAGAGAAACCGCTCACATATAACATCATTTCATACCTTGAGCTGAGATTTGATTGAAAGATATAATGAAAACAGTATACACACTCCCGTGTGTAAAATAGATAGCTTGTGAGAACCTGCTCTCTAAGCACAGGGAGCTCAGCCTGGTGCTCTGTGATGACCAAGAGAGGTGGAATGGTGGTAAGGGGTTGCGGGAGTGGGGGTGGGGGGAGGAGGAGGCACAGGAGGGAGGTACATGAGGGAGCGGGTACATGTATACATACATAGCTGAGTCACCCCATTGTACAGCAGAAACTCACACCACATTGTAAAGCAATTATATTATAATTAAAAACAAACAACAAAAAAAGAAAAAACAATACTACAGCCCCATGAATCAATCACCTCCAGTCACAAGCTCTCTGACAGATGATTTTGAGCAAATCACTCAGCCTCACTAGGCTTCAGTCTACTTCTCAACAATATGTAAGTCTGACGCAAAATCCAACTGCCAATGGAGGAGACACAAAAGATCTGGTTCCATCCCTTGGGTCAGGAAGATCCCCTGGAATAGGAAATGGCAACCCACCCCAGGATTCTTGCCTGGAAAATTCCATGGACAGAGGAGCCTGGTAGGCTACAGTCCATGAGGTCACAATGAGTGACTGAGCAACAGAGTGGGTACACACACACACCAGTGGAAATGAAACAGCTGGAGAAGGCTTCCTGCACCATCACTTAAAGGGCAGAGGGCTCCATTAGAGCCCAGGTTCTCCTGAGTCTGGTAGAAAGATGAAAGAAATGAAGGTGTTAGTCACTCCATCGGGTCTGACTCTCCAAGCTACAATACTGGAGCAGATAACCATTCCCTTCTTCAGGGGATCTTCCTGACCCATGGATCGGACCCAGGTCTCCTACGTTGCAGGCAGATTCTTTACCATCTGAACCACCAGGGATGCCCAATAGGAAGGTGTCCTTTACTAAATGTTTTCTCCTTCCTTCCTCTGCTTTCCTCTCAGATTACCTTCTACAACTTCTCTCCAGACACACAGCTTTACCTGCAGAATATCCAACAGGAGAACCCAAGACTTCTCATCCTCTTGCAGATCTGGGGGACTAAGAAACAAGTGCAATATCTCCAATAATTGTCAATTTCATTTCCTTTATATCAACAGCTTCCCATCTACTTATCATTTTCCTTGATAAAGGACATACAACAAGAAATGGGGAACAAATTTACTAGTTTCTTTTGCAAGATGAGCATTTTCCAGGGTTCACTCTTGTATATGATTTTCTTTTTTAAGTCAGGTCCATCATTCCTCATTTGGCAAAAGCCCCTCCAAAGACACAGCTCAAACCCTACTTTCTAGGTCATTTCTTCCTACGCATCCTCATATAGAGTGATGTGTCCTTGCTGAAACCATGCCCAGAAGACCTTTCCAAACCTTCTAACACCTGTGAGTAGTTTATCATTTAGTTTGCTGTCTCCAAAACCTGCAAAGACTTGGTACAAAGTAGAGATCTTAAAACATGCTTTAAAAGTAATATTGAATAATGAACATTCAATATGCATTGTTTGAATGAATGAATGAATGCTTTATGTTCAATACAACTTGCTTATAGAAAGTAGAATCATTTTGTTTTTCATTGAAGGCTTATGATTAGTAACTGAGAAAACACTAACTGAAGACATTTATGTAAACAATCTCTCTGTCCCTCTGTACTATAAGACCCATGAGGCCAGCCATCATCTCTGCTTTGTTCACTAGGAAAACCCTACAATACACTAAAGTGTTCAGTAATAACTAATCACAATAGATTAAATGAGAGTTTTATATCCTTTAAGTGTGACCAGCATATTCATTCCTGTGCTGCACTCAGTTATATCTGATTGTTCACAGCCCCATGGACTATAGCCCACCAGGCTCCTCTGTACATGGGATTTCCCAAGCAAGAATACTGGAGTGGATTGCCATTTCCTTCTCCAGGGGATCTTCCCAATCCAGGGATCGAACTCACATCCCTTGCATCTCCTGCATTGGCAGGCAGATTCTTTGCCACTATGCCACCTGGGAAGCCCGTATTCATTAGTAAGTTTAGAAACCTCTGATAAAATACACACATAGACCAGTCTAAATGATCTACTTAATTGATTTAGCCTAAATGGCAACCCATTCCAGTATTCTTGCCTGGAGAATTCCATGGACAGCGGAGCCTGGCAGGCTACAGTCCATTGGGTCACAAAGAGTCAGACATGACTGAGCGACTCACACACCAAAGGTGCATAAGATCCTTCACTAAAGGAGAAAGGTGTTGGAATGGTCAGTATGGTGTGTCCATTCTAGGCTACTGGTACCCAGTTATTCAATCAAACCTCAATCTAGATGTTACTCTGAAATTATTTTATGGCTGTGATTAGCATTTATCATTAAAGTTGACTTTATGTAAAGAAGATTATCCTGAAAAATCTCAGAGGCCTGATCCAGTCAGTTGAGAGGTCTTAGGAACAGAACTGAAGTTTTAGCTCCTATCTAAGAGTTTCCAGTCTGCCCTTCCAGATGACCTTATGGACAACTTTCAGACTAGTCTAGCCTCAATTGTGCTAGACAATGCCTTGTAATAAATCTCTCTCTCTCTCTCTCTCTCTCTCTCGCTCTCTCTCTCTCTCTATATATATATATCAAACTGATTCTGTTTCTCTAGTGAAACCCTCATAGATACAAATATATTGTCTGTTGATTTTGACAAACTTTGTCACATCAGAATTTCATGCACTAATTCTTCAGAGTTTTTCTACTCTCAAATGAAAGTTTTGCTTTTTCCTTCACTTCCCCTCATCTCTTGGAGGAAGCCCCTTAATTAATCTTCCAGCTAACAGAACACTTAAGAAGCTTTTCTCAAAAGCTCTTTGCTGGTCTGTTGTGTATGTGCCTATGTGTAAATATACATTCCTCTTCCTTGTTGAATAAAAATTGGTAATGATAGCTTTGATAGTTTCTATGTGCAAACATTTTTTACTAAGGAATTAAGAGACTTAAATGGCTATCACAGCTGAGAAGTAACTTCCTGTTACGCCATGCTCTTCATTCAGGCAGCCCCTTGTGTTGCTATGAATAAGCTTTTATTTTTAATGTCTACTCATGTTCTTTATTTCTTCAGTAGATTTCAGAGAACCTGCTTTTCATAGCAGAGTTATTACCTTAGTGTTATGTTGACATTGCTAAATGCCTATTTAAGTGATGTCTGTGGTTTTAGAAACTTTCAGGAGAGGAATTCTTAATGCCTTTCAATCTGATTGCAAAGCCCCAAGAGGAGCTAAGTACCAGAGTGAACCAGGCTCTGAGAATTTCTTTCCTAGAAAAAGTTCTTGTTCTTCTATACAGCTCAATGACAGTCTTTTAAAATCCAACTTTGGTACAATTACCAGACTTGAGTAAGTGTTTTATTCAAAACAGCAGTTATAATAAACACACTGAAAAAAATAGCTTAACTGATTTTAATTCATCATTGCATAGAGTGCAAAGACTCTTACTTGCTCCATTGTCATCTTTATTGATTGGAAGTTATTATTATCACACTTCTGTTCTGCTTATTTTCCTTTGCTTTCTAAATAAGTTTTATTTTTGCTATAGGTGGTCATTCAATATTTATTAATTATGTTAAAACTTAAAGCAACTCATCATTTTATGGATTCTGGTGAGAGAATTGTGTCAAACATATTAAACTTTATGATAGTTTATCACACTGGATAGTGTGTGAAAACAATAAAATCTAGTGATCCCATTGTTGAAATGGTGAACACTAGCGAACAACCCATGAAGCACAAATTGGACTGCCTGCACCTCCCAATCTCTGTTTCATTGGACAGAGGTTATTTGAATTTATGCAACTTTCATATTTGTATAAAAAAAGAAATTCCTGTTTAAAAAATGAAATTCTCATGTTTCTATTTAGAAGACTATTGCTCTCTTCTGCAGAAATACCCAAATTTTATTCTGAGAAATATTCTGCATTGGAATAGATGTCAAGAACGTTAGGCAAAATGGAAACTTTTTTAGATTTTAAATGATGAGAAGAGGGCACATTATACATGGTGAGATGACATTTTTAATAGTAGAACTTGGAGTGTTTAACATGGTAGTGTGCAGATAGGCCTCCAGGAAGAGTCTAGGATTGACAGATCTCTATTCCTAACAGGATTTTAAGAGACGCTTGATCTATAGGAACCAAATCCATAGTTTCTTGTTGGCATTCAAGGTCTGCTTCTTTTGCTTTAAAATTAACTTCAGTTGCTTCTTTACTGAATCTTTGTTGGAGCCAGATTAGCCAAATCATGGTTCCTCAAATACAGTTCATTTATTGCCAATTATAAGTCTTTGTAGATGTTAAAGCCTAGCCTAAAAGGCTTCTCTTTTCTCTACCTACAAAAAACTTAATATCTTTTCAAGACCTATCCACTTTCAGACTTCCTTTAGTGACTGATATTTATGACATACCTAATTTCAACCACTGCAGATGGTGATTGCAGCCATGAAATTAAAAGATGCTTACTCCTTGGAAGGAAAGTTATGACCAACCTAGATAGCATATTCAAAAGCAGAGACATTACTTTGCCAACAAAGGTCCATCTAGTCAAGGCTATGGTTTTTCCAGTGGTCATGTATGGATGTGAGAGGTAGACTGTGAAGAAGTTTGAGTACCGAAGAATTGATGCTTTTGAACTGTGGTGTTGGAGAAGACTCTTGAGAGTCCCTTGGACTGCAAGGAGAGCCAACCAGTCCATTCTAAAGGAGATCAGTCCTGGGTGTTCTTTGAAAGGAATGATACTAAAGCTGAAACTCCAGTACTTTGGCCACCTCATGCGAAGAGTTGACTCATTGGAAAAGACTCTGATGCTGGGAGGGATTGGGGGCAGGAGGAGAAGGGGGCAACAGAGGATGAGATGGCTGGATGGCATCACTGACTCAATGGATGTGAGTCTGAGTGAACTCCGGGAGTTGGTGATGGACAGCGAGGCCTGCCATACTGCAATTCATGGGGCTGCAAAGAGTCAGACACGACTGAGCGACTAAACTGAACTGAACTGAATTTCAGTCATATCTCAGTTTTACTGCTTTTCAACTTGAATTTTTGTGTGTATGTGTGTGTTTTTCTTAAAGACAGTTAATTCTTAGAGGCAAAGGACCATATTTGATATTTTGTTTAGAGCTCTACTTGAATTTGATGCAACATTTTATGAATATAGCCATTATCTAGTTTCTCCATGAATGATTAGATGAACATTTGAACAGAGACATTCTTCACAGATAGAAAGAACTAACCCATTCTCTAGAGATGATTGTCAAATCTGAGGGTCCCAGACATGTATCTTAGTTCGAATTATTTAGATTTTCTGACCTTTCCGAAGATATCTTATTATTCCTCATTACTTTGTTTATTTGTCCAGAAAAATATAGAATAAGAGGAATTTCAAAGATGCTGAAGAAGAGATAGGTCTAAAACTATAAATTTCAACATGAAATAAAAGAGAACAATTTATCCTTTCATATATAATCTAATCTACACTGGATTTCAAATGGCTTGATTCCTCTTAACTCTCATGGAATGGTTCCTCTAAAGTAGGAAATCTATCAAAACAATGGAATGAACATAGATTTGGGAAGCATTTGTTAATTCTCTCTGTATAACAGAAAGTGGCAATTGAAGTAATAGGAAAAAATCCTTTTCTGCTAAAAGATTACTTGGGAGTGAATCTGTAAAAATAAATAACAATTCAGAGTGATGTAAAAGGAAATACTGAATCAATGTTAGGAACTGGATGCTATAGAAATATTTCTTTCTTCTCATATAGCTCAGTGATCTTAGACAAGCATGATGGTCACTGAGGACTGGATTCCTTTATGAACTCTAAAGATGCTTTCTGGTGCTAAAATCCTATGACTTAATGAATAACAGGAATTGTTGCTTCCATTTATTGGAGGGCACACTCCTGCACAACTTTTAAAAATGATACTATCATTCAAAAACAAGAGGAAAATTAACCTTTCTAGAAGGAAGTGGCAACCCACTCCAGTGTTCTTGCCTGGAGAATCCCAGGGACAGGGGAGCCTGGTGGGCTGCCGTCTATGGGGTCACACAGAGTTGGACACGACTGAAGTGACTTAGCAGCAGTAGCAGTCTGATGGTAGTATAGAGTAAATAGTGGATAACATGGGCACATGGTATGGCAGGGCTTCCCAGGTGGCTCAGGGGTGAAGAATCTGCCTGCCGATCCTGTGTCAGAGACACAGGAGACGTGGGTTCGATCCCTGGGTCAGGAAGATCCCCTGGAGGAGGAAATAGCAACCCACTCCGGTATCTTTGCCTGGAAAATCCTATGGACAGAGGATCCTGGAAGCCACCGTCCATAGGATCGCAAAGAGCTGGATACAACATAACGACTGAGCACGTAGGCACAGTATGGCAGATCTTCTTACCACTTCCGCTCTGTACTTACATGTGGTACCTCAATGGTGGGCACATGCACATCTGGTCAAAGAGCTGCAGAAAAGGAGAGCAACCTTTTATTTCACAAAATACCCACATGAATGTAAGGGGCTTGAGTAACATTGGCTGTGTTCCTATCTCCATTGATAAATGAAACCTAATTAGTGCTGTTTTGAATTTTACCATTCTGAAACATTTTACATGGATACAAATGAATCGTGGCTTATTTATTTTAAAATAAACCTTTCTTATGTGTTTTTAAAAATCAGCCTGTAGTGTGATCTCATAGATCAAGGCAAAACCCCACACTCCCCTCTAGTGATCAAAGTTTGATGACCTCCAAATAACAGAAAACACAATAAGTGGACTTCAGATCACAAGAACAAAAAAATGCCCAGAAGCTACACAAGTCACTGCTGGTGTTCTTTACTTAGGATCCTTTTTATGAGAGAAGAATAAAGCACAGGCTGTCAGGAGGCAGCAACTTCCAATTCCTTGGTCTGAAGTCTCTGTCTCAGTAAGCAAACAAATAGGTTATATATATACTCAGGAGAAAAGACATAAAACTACAGAGGGTGGGGGCAAGCCTCAAGAAATAAGATTTGAAGAAGAAAATAAAACAAGGTCAGGAGCAGAAATTTAAACTCAAAATTTGTAATCATGTAGCTCATCCAATTCAGCTGTACTGAAGAACTTCAGAGTCTGGAGGAGGTTTTCTTTCGTAAGTATTTGTTTCAGTAATAGAGGGAGAATATTTTTATAGATAATGCAATTTGTGAATTATGAGGGATGACTTTTATTCTTATCCTTGAAAAAATTATTGTTTCGTTTCCAGAATAATGTGATTACTGCAGATCAAGACAGTTTTCACTGAAGTCCCCAGTCACTCACAAATATACCAAAATCTTCTGCAAAACTGAAAGGCATCAGATTAATTTAAAATTTGCTAATTTAAGAATGATTGATGTCTTATGTACACAGTGTTTAGACTTCAAGTTATCTCTGCCTGCAATTCAAAATACAAACAGGGCAGTTATTTGTCTAAAGAAAGTACTCTTTTAAAAAGCACTTTAAAGTTGCTCTTAAGAAGCAACTATGTCAATCTGTTTTTTCACAAAAGTATGTCCATGTAATAAAACCTCCCTACACTTCCCAAAGATGGGTTTAGTTACATGTATCACTACCCCCATCATTACCATTAATGTTACCTGCTCTTTATAAAGACTGAAAGACTTCAGGTTGTTTAATTCCTGATCATTATCAAATCTGGGGCTGATGTCCCCTGATCCAAGTGTGGCTCCCACTTTGGCCCACGTTGCACAATTCTGACGTGGTCATCTCTCTCACGTGTAGCCCATATAACATTACTCTCCAATTCATAAGCATTCAGCTTTGTATATAGGATAAATTATAAAAGCTGGTTATGGTAGTTGGTCTGTTTCTCCCTCTACTCTCCTAACATGCCCTTTAGCCAGTCAAACCTACTCATTATTTCCCAATTCATCTGTACTCTTTTCATATGCTTTCTTTGACTCATCTCTTTTTCTGAAATGCTGAACTTTTGAATTCTTACTCGTTCATTAAGGTTCATATGTTATTTTTTCCAGGCAGCTTTTCAAGCTCTTCCTCTCTCCAGACCGTTCACCCCCATGCCATCCTCCTGCTTGATTTTCTCATCACGTTGCATGTAACTTCAGGAGCTTACCCACACCTGGCTTGGCCATGTGCTACCTGGTAGATGATGGATGTCTTGAGGGCAAGCCTCCAGACCTAGTTTATTTAGACACTGGTACATACAGGCAACGGCACCCCACTCTAGTACTCTTGCCTGGAAAATCCCATGGGTGGAGGAGCCTGGTAGGCTGCAGTCCATGGGGTCGTTAAGAGTCGGACACGACTGAGCAACTTCCCTTTCACTTTTCACTTTCATGCATTGGAGAAGGAAATGGCAACCCACTCCAGTGTTCTTGCCTGGAGAATCCCAGGGACGGGGGAGGCGGGTGGGCTGCTGTCTCTGGGGTCGCACAGAGTCGGACACGACTGAAGTGACTTAGCAGCAGCAGCAGCACACACTCAAGTCATAGTGCCTTCTGACACATGTGTATCAATTTAATTAGATAAAAAATATTTCATTGTATTAATGTATTTATACATTAATACAATGTATTACCATGTATTCTTGGTATTACCAAGTTTCAATGTATTACCATGAAATTCTAGGTTCATATATCAAGTATTTAAAAATAATGACATTAACTTGTGATATAAAAAAAAAAAAAATCCTGCCCACCCAAAGCTATGTTTTAGTTCCTGATGATCAAAAAAAAAAAAAAAGTTTTTTAATCCTCCTTTAAAAAATCATTATAAATGATAGAATTAATTCTTCCAAGTGAAAATGTCTGTAAATTATTGGTGTTTCATATTTCTCATTTACCAAAAATAAAAAAGAAAGTGTAAAGGAGTTCAGATAAATAATCTGATCCTGCTTTGGAAGCAGTTTAAGAGTTTTCAGGATAAGACTCTATAAATCTGACATTATTATTGGTATTTTACCCCCTTATGAACTTTCTTGTGTGCACATTGAAATATTCAAGATGCTAAAGGAATGCCACCACAATGAAAAAGGATCCAGGCACCAACTTCTCATTCTGTAGTTCTCTAACAGAAAACTCCTCTCTTCTCACAAAAATAGGAGCACCTCAAATGTGGAGGCATAATACCAGTGAACACTTATTGCTTCTCACCAGGGCTATAATGTGAGGTACTGTGCCACCAGAAGGGAGAACTAGATGCATTTTCAGCCTCTGCTCTTAAGTATTATTTACAAAAATCCCTTGGGAATAATGAGGATTATATGCATAACCCCCTGAAAATACAAATTAATAATTAGTGCTGAATTGTGAAAACAGCACCCATCAATAAGCACATACGAACACCAAATTGCTTATAAAGGTGAAGGAATCGTTCTTCTTTTGGAATAAATCTTTTGCTTGCAAGCAGACAAATCGGAATTGCTTTCTGTAAATATATTATATTCATGGCTGATAATTTTCTTCCAGACACATGGACTCATGTGCATATGGAAGTTTGGGAAATAAAAATTTATGTTTATTTATATACTCATCTTAAATTAACATATTTTATTGACAGTAAAATTTTTCTTTGCCTGATATTTATATAGTATACTAGCTAATCTTTAATGTTAAGAAATAAATACTATTTTAATATCTATGGCAAATTCAATGTAGATTTCTAAATATTCCTTTCCTCCAGCAGATAGTTACTGAAATTGGCTATTGACGCCCATATTATTTATTGATGTGAAATGTTTAGTTTTAAAATATTAAATTACACTTACAAAATGAATTAATTTGCAGATAAACTTTACTTTTTAGCACAAAATTCAGAGTACATTACTATTACCTAAAGCAGGAAAAAAACATATGTTCTGTATTAAACTGTAGGGCTCATCCAATAAGGCCAATATACATTTGCACAGTTTTTCCCAAAGAACATAATGCTTGAATATGTTGTTGCTATTTTTGTTACTGTTATTATTGCTACTATAGTTATTTACTCCACAATAATTATATCTTGAAAAGTGGAAGTATTAGTCACTCAGTTATGTCCAACTCTTTGTGACTCCACTGACTGTAGCCCACCAGGCTCTCCTGTGCATGGGATTCTCCAGGCAAGAATATTGGAGTGTGTTGCCATTCCCTTCTCCGGGGAATCCTCCTGACCAGGGATTAAGCCTGTGTCTCCTGCATTGCAGGCAGATTCTTTACTGTCTGAGACACCAGGGAAGCCCAATTACATCTTAGCTGTGTATAACAGTTTGTGATTTAAAAAAAAATTACAGTCTTTTTTCATACTTTCTTTACAACTTCACTTCAAAATAGATCGTATAGGAATTATTAGCTTCTTTTTACAGGTAAGCAAGTCAAAGTTAGAAGAGGTGTGATGCTTGCCCAAGTTTGCTGTGAGAGTGGCATTACTGGGATTCTAACCCAGGTCTCCTGATAGCTTATTTTGTGGCTTACTCATCTTTTTTCCTATTCCCACATTTATTGGTATAGAGAAATTGATTCCCTTTTTTCCTAATGGTGAAGTCTCAACAGCCACCATTGTTTTTTCAAGAGTAGATTTCTCAGAATCTTCCACCCCAGAGTAAACGTTTATACCAACTTCATACTGTCATCAGTAAAGCATGATTCACTGCTATATCATGCTAGGAATCAGAGCTATCTTCATGAACATAAAACCTGTGTGGCTACACAGTGCCTTGCTCTTGATTTAATGTTCTAATGTTACAGATTTGTTTCTTAGTAATGTTTGATTATTAAGTGTATCTTGCACTGGACTTCAAAATAATGTAACTGATCCTGCCAAGAAGCTGTCATCCACTTCCCTAAAACCAAAGTAAAATAAAATAGAATGCAAATGACATAAAACTGTGTCATAGTACTGTTCTAATGACTTTACTAAATTCTTCCTGGCACCCCACTTGTTTGAGAAGTACCAGTTGTGGCTTTCCTCGAACAGGAGTTTACTGAAGAGCAGCTAATACCAAAGTTAGCAGGCAGTGGAGGGGTGATGTTGAGATAAGAGATGTGTGTCTGGTATTGGAGCCCCTCCAGGAATTAAGAGAATCTCACTGTCAATTACATCATCCTAGAATATATATTATCTCTGTGTTTATTTTCTATTACCAAATTGATAGGCAGGATCAAAGAATAGTTATATTTACTATAAAGGTTTGACATCTATCCCCAGGAACACAGAGAACCAGAGTTAAGAAAAAGTTTTTTCCCTCATTTCAAACTGAGTATCAAATTTCTGTGGATGTTCTTGACTGACCTAAGACCATAAAGTAAATTATCACCATAACATTATAAACCTATGATTTGACCTTAATTTTAATGTTTTTGTGATACCACTTTTTAATCTTACACACTTTAGAAGAGGATTGTTTGTTGTTTGCTGACTTTTAAAGTTGTAAATTGTCATCTGTTGTGTCCTTTCAAATATCATTTTTTGATTATGCATATTTTTTATTATTTTCTTTAGCTATAATCATATCTGGTCAACTCAAAATATATAGAACACTAAATTCCTGTAAAATCATGAACCTTTTCTGTATCACTTTTATTTATTCAGTCATAGTTTTAATTCATGAGCTTTCTTTCCATTGGTGGCTTCATAATTATCATCAGATTTATGTAAGGTTTTAAGTGACATTTTATTTCATATGGTGGCATTATTTAATGACTTTCAGGCCTTTGAATTATATGCTCCCTTGTATATATTCTTCCTTCTGTCTGGGTCGCCTTTTGCCATCTTATACCATGAACCGTCGTCTTGTCCATTGGCTTTCCTATGTTCCTCCAATCTAGGCTCAGTTTCCATGTCTTCATCACTTAAAGGC
The DNA here is from genome assembly GCF_032452875.1 of Bos javanicus. NCBI lineage: Eukaryota > Metazoa > Chordata > Mammalia > Artiodactyla > Bovidae > Bos > Bos javanicus. The sequence goes on along the minus strand of NC_083879.1, from coordinate 53,405,445 downwards.
CATCCTTGACATCAAGGACCAGATAAGGTGTGTTTAAATGCCCTGGGCTTTCTCTTATCATTGCACTTAGCATACTGCATTTAATTGTTTATTTTTCTTCCTGGGTACAGCCATTCACCTATGCATTTTTAAAAGTCAAGCATCTTACTTTGCCCTACAGTAAGTATGTTTCAGAACACAGATGTTGCACAGATGAGTGAATATGAAGGTATGAGTAAATAAATCTTTATATTTCCCAGAAAACTAGTCCATTGCTTACCAGATAATGCTATCTAATTAGAAGCAAAAAAAAAAACAAAAACTCAATGTATTCCTCATATAACTCGTTTTGACTCAATTATCTGTTCATTCATTATTAATTTATCCAAAAATACATGGATTAAGTACCTACTGTGAGCTGGGCTTCCCAGGTGGCATAGTGGTAAAGAACCCACCTACCAATGCAGGAGACATAAGAGACGGAGGTTCGATCCCTGGGTCGGGAAGATCCCCTGGAGGAGGGCATGGCAATCCACTCAAGTATTCTTGCCTGGAGAATCCCATGCACAGAGGAGCCTTGTGGTCTACAGTCCACAGGGTGGCACAGAGTTGAACACGACTGAAGTGACTTAGCACACACGTGTGCTAGATGTGTTGCTAAACACTGAATTCATGAGGTATGATCTCTACCCTGGGACACTTCAAATAAATTGCATGATCCTTTCTAAAGGCTTTACAAATCACAATCCATCCACCTAGTGAAAAGAACAAGATAAATGAATACACAGACTTTTTTTAACCTTTGGCTAGGTTGCATAGTTCAATGTCATGTGTCTACCTTATGTCACATTTCATTTCTCAAACGACTTATGAGAACCTGCCATACTTTTGATACTTTGAATTTAACTATCCATGCCAATTTATGCATATGTCCTACTCATAAAATGTTACCAGAGGAAATGCTTGCATTTTTGGAAGAAATGGTCATGAAAATTAAGAGGTTCTTACCTAGACTGAAAAGTAACATTAAAATTTTTCTTAATCTGGCATGCAAGTGAGGCTTTAGTGACTCATTGTTTCTGTTTAATTGCTAAATCATGTCCAACTCTTTGAGACCCCATGGACTGTAACCCACCAGGCTCCTCTGTCCATGGGATTTCCCAGGCAAGAATACTGGAGTGGGTTGCCATTTCCTCCTCCAGGGGATCTTCCTGACCCAGGGATTCAACCCACACCTCCTGTATCTCTTGCATTGGCAGGTAGGTCTTTACCACTATCACCAAATTAACCTTGCTAATGGCATTCACAGGTGAGCAAGAAATTCTGTTTATAATAAAGTCATTTCTCAGACACTAAGAAAGCAAACAGGGTGGAGTCAGAACCCTGGGATGTGGGTACAGCTTCCCACAGATACATAGTCTCAGCCGTGTGTGTGTGTGTGTGTGTGTGTGTGTGTTAGTAGCTTAGTTGTGTCCAACTCTGAGACCTCATGGACTATGGCCCACCAGGCTCCTCTGTCCATGGAATTCTCCAGGCTAAGAGTACTGGAGTAGGGTGCCATTCCCTTCTCCAGGGGATCTTCCCAACCCAGGTATTGGACCCAGATCTCCTGCATTGCCGGAAAATTCTTTACCGTCTGAGCCACCAGTGAAGCCCAGTCTCAGCCCTGTGCCATAGCTACTTTGCCCTTGGAAACTCCTACTTCAATTTTGTGTTGATGTTCTTTCTACTCCCTCAGAGGCTGATTTTCCTATATATATATATATTTTGCCTTGGAAACTGAACGCAACTATTTATTTTCTATATCTTCCATATTTTTTTTGAGATGGGAAAGCAACCTATACTCTAGACAAAGAAGAGTTAAGAAGATTCCAAACAGAATTTAAGTAGCTAGTTAATTTATTATTAAATGCTTTATAACCGATTATTATTCTATAGTGAGTCTGACTGCAATGCAGGAGACCTGGGTTGCATCCCTGGGTTGGGAAGATCCCCTGGAGAAGGGAATGACAAGCCCTTCGGTATTCTTGCCTGGAGAATCTCATGGACAGAGGAGCTTAGTGGACTACAGTCTGTGGGGCTGCAAAGAGTCAGAGACGACTGAGCATACCCATACATAGTACTAAGAACAGGTTTAATTCGGAATTTCACTTTTTAAGCAGATTTTCTTTTACTTGGCTGTGATGCATAAACATGAAAACTAAACTCTGAAGCCCAATGGAGATTTTAATTATTTCTCTGGACTAATGCCACTTTAGGTACCATCTTCCATGAGTACTTTACTCCATACTTAAACCGGCAATACTCTTGCAGATTTATCTCTCACCTTTCTTATTTGTTATTAATTAATCTGAGCAAGTTGCCAATGACTAAAGTCACTCATTTTGTTTTTATCATATAGAATATTTCCTATGCAAAAATGATTGAAGTCATGAGAGAGATTTATCCACTTCTGGATGGAAACATAGGAGGTATTCAAGAATATCAGCAACTTTTTAACCAAAATTTAAACTTATGCCAAATTGAAATGAAATCCAAAAAAATATTGGAAGGAAAAATAAAATTAGCTAATTTGAGATACTGATAAGACAATACTACTTTTTGAAAATACATCAAAGTATGTTTAACAATTAAAATCTCAGTCTGTTTGAAGATTTCACCCCAACTTAGCACGTCCAACAGTAGGGGTAAGTCTTCCTGAGGGTGTTGGGCTCATCCGAGCCCAGGCCAGTGGAAGAGCGCCACCTGCTGCAACTTTGTCGAAGTCCTTTCTACACCTTGTGAAATTTCTTTGCGGAAATTTGCTGACCAGTTATGTAGTATTGCAACAGTACTTTTCCTTTCTATTTTAGCTCCATCGTCTGAGTTCTGCCAACACAGTTAACACAGCATTATAGAGTGCATAGTAGTTGACAATAGTTAATAGCAAAATTAGTTATCTCAGACCCATCAACATATGTAAGCTTTACAATACAGTAGCATTGTAAAACATGTATTTGTTTAATGCTTGTTTCTCCCTTGAGTTCTAGCTTTGTCATTCTGTATTTCCAATTGACATGAATTTGTTTTTCCATATCATTTGGATAACTTCACCTTGGATTTTCATTTGTTTTGTCTTCTTCCCACCAGGAAGAAGCAACTCCTCTTTGAGCTGTCTTCATTTTTAGATGTTGGAAACAAAGGTTTTACATTTGGGGGACTGGAGTCCAGTGAATCTTAAAATGATATTTCCTCAGCAAATCAATAGAAGGCATTGCAAAGTGAACTTCCCTCACCTCCTCTGCTTCTGCTCTTTCCACTTGGAGCTGAATACAGAAAATACTTTGCCTGACAGCCTAAAGGAGATTATCTCTCTTTCAAAAGAGTTGCAGATGGAGGAAGAGGTTAATTGGATATTAGCAGATACCTAAAAATGATATTTCTGTTTCAATTTGGGTCTCCATAGGATATGGAGGGAAGGATCCGGGTGTCAATCTCTTATTGTAAGAGACTGATGTTTGGCAGAGAAAATACAGTGTGTCAGAGGTATCTCCCAATGTGTGAGGCTTTAAAAATGAAATTACCCAGAAAACTTCAATGGTGCCTGATTTTCTAGTTAGGGCAGTTTTTTGCTAGTGTCACCTATGATTGGTAAATGAAAAAAAAAAAAAGCACAGAGAACATTTAAAATTTAGTTTTAATTTACACCCTGAGGATTATATTCTTTAAGAATGTTGATATTTCTGATTGAAAATGAAAATTAACCATTACCAACCTGCATGTGAACAGATTCACACCAAAAAAAACCACAAAAAACAAAACCCTTTTTTGATTAGATCTCAAGTCACAACTCGAGATAGACTCCTATGTTGCCTCTTGATTTTTGTGATAAAATCTGAAAATATGAAATTTAGTGACACCAGTCACATTATGCTGCTAACAGTTCCACAAAATATCTTTGTTTAGGGACCTAATAAAATTGGTCATATAAAGGGGAAATGAGATTTTTAATGCAAAATGAAGCTGACAGTGCTCTTCTATTACCAGGGTCTTATTAGGGAAAAATTCTCTGACATCTGTTTATCCCCTGCAGCCAACCTTGTATTCAGAATACAGTAATTGATTCACAGCATCCACTGGGGATCTAACTGGCTCACTTTTCCACACCGCACTACACAGGTATCTCGGCAGCTAATTCTGAATGTACATCTACATCGTTATCTCCTGGTGAACTGTGACCCTAAACACTTTGGAGGCCCAGATGAAAGTGCTTCCTCCACCCTCCAGTGCTAGGGGTGTAGCGGATTCTGCAGCCTGGCAATTCACACAGGACATCCAATCAGAACCATCCCCTTTGAAGCCCTTCTCAGCTGGGAGACCATGAATGATTCATAACTTCTCTACACAGACTAAAGAGGAAGAGCAAAGCTAGTGTGTATTATTCAGGACTGCATCCTCAATAAGTCTCCATGTTCAGCAAATTGCTACAATGTTTTTTGCTTAGTTTTTACTTCCATACAACATCTCTTTTGTGTACAAGTTTTAACAAAGAAAGAGCATCTGTTTAAGCAAACTTGTTGATTGGGTTATTTCCCTCTCCTTTAATGAACGTTGGTGTAGTCACAGATTTAAGGCAAAGGAAAGAGCCTGGCAGGGACCTGGTTTCCAAGAAGAATCCCAAGATCCCAACTTCACAATTAACTTTGTTTGTGTTTTTGATGTCCACTTTCATTTTTTTCATGAATAGGGTCAAAATATAAATTTAACAGTGTACACATGTTCAAAAGTTGGCTTCATAATACCACGTGTAAAACGGAATGAAATACTTTACCCATCGGAAAATGCGTTTGCCAGCCAGGACCACTGGGCTAGATGTCTACAAGGCCGAATTCAGCATCCATATCAAGTGATCATCATGGTAACGATTACTAAGTAAGCATCTTCCCTGTCCCAGGATTGTGCGGTCACAGTAACTGGATATTACCCCCCAAAGAAACATCAGTTCTGAAAGCTTCATTATTAAGCAAGCAATATTTTCCTTGTGTCATCATTCACAGAGGGCTTATTTTCCAAGTTGAAATACAAGCACCAGGAGAAAACCACAGAAATCCTACCTGAAAGGGTAGTGTCACTCAACATCATGAAGGTTTTGTTCTAGAATTGCCAGATTTTTGTTTTTTTGTCTTTTATTTTTTTGCTTGCTACCAAATCTATGGATCTGATGTTGATGTTCCTAGCTATAACTTTGGTATTTGCAAGTATCTTTTAGCAATCCTGGGTTTTAGAATTTCCTAAACATCTTTCATTTTGTTGCATTCACATATGTAAGAATGTTTGCAGAACTCATACATGCCAAGAGTTTCTTGGACTCAGTTAACCACAGAATATTATTTGGTAGTTAGAATTACTTTAGCTTAGCTTGATAATTTGAAGAAACCACCAAGAGAGACTAAAATTAAACCAAAGTTCCCAAAATGTATTTTTAAAAAGTTCTTAAAAGAAGCTGTGTTTGTTAAAACATTCAAATTGCTTATATTCTGGTAACACCATATGCTTTTTTGAAAAATATTGCCTTAAAAATAAACCCATGAGGGTTTCATCCACCTTAGATCACCTTGCTTTTTTTTTTTTTTTTTTCCTTTGGCCCAGGTTCCCAAGTGGGCTACCTGATTTGCTCATTGCTGGAGCTGATTGACAGGTATGGTGACAAAAATGCAAATGATATGCAAATAGACACATTAGGGCAGTTCTTTGTAAATAGAATTTCTGCTTGTGTACATATGGTACTTTTTAACAATGGGCTTCTACCTTTGTAAATGCAAAACACTCAATTTCTACAAACTATGAAATGCTCAGATTTAGTTCTACTATTTTGAAAGCAAAATGTAGGGTAATTAGATCACTAGATATTATTTATGGGAACAACTTCAATATATAGATTTCTTTATCCATAATTGTATACACTTAAGTGTCTTCACTTCTTTAATTATATTGATGTATTTTGTATATGTGAGTATGTGTGATTAATGGTTATGGTACTATCTAAAGATATGGTTATAAATGTGGGCCTCTCAGGATGAACTTTTATCTGTATATTGCAAATAGAATCATTTAAATTTAGCTATTATATTTTGGGGTTCTAAAATTTCCATTTGATTCTTCTTTGTATCTTCTACTTCTTTGCTAAAACTTTCTATTTTTCTGTTGGTTTCAAGAATGTTCATGGATGCTTGAAGCTAAATTTTTGTAATAGCTGCTTTAAAGGCCTTGCCAGATCTTTTTAACATCTGCGTCATCCTAGTGTTGGTGCACGCATATTGCCTTTTTCTGAGATTTTTCTGCTTCTTCATATGTTGTATAATCAGGGATTGTGCACTGGATGCATTAAGTATTATTTTATGAGCCGCTAAGTCTTGTTTAACACTGTGGAGAGTGTTGATAGTTTTATTTTAGTAGACAGTTGATCTGATTAGGTTTAGGATGTGAGTTCAAACCTTTCTTCTGCGGGCTGCCAGTTCAGTTTTCATGGCCTTTGCATTGCTATTTGGATATGTCCTGAACATGTGCCATTCAGCCTAGGATATGGGGGTTAGTTCTTATCGCAAAGCCTTCAAATGATAGATAGAATCGGTTCCACATACATGAGCTCAGAGTTGAATCCATAAATTCACAGAGGACTTTATGGAACCATTTTCCTAAATCCCCACCTCTTCATAGTCTCTCAGTGCTTTCCCATTTCTGAGGTTTATCGTTTTGGTCTTCTGGCTAGAGACACAGGGCTTTCTTCACCCTGCTCTACCGTGCACTTCTGTAAAGGTGTCTGCGTCTGGTGCCAAGTGTCAGAAGATAAAAGAGAATGGACTCAACCCTCTTGGATGGGGAGAACTACTGAATGTAGAGGAAGTTTCCCTTTCTCCAGAGTTTTTTTAAAAATAACTTTTTTGGAGTATATTTGATTTACAATGTTGCGTTAGTTTCTGCTGTACAGCAAAGTGAATCAGCTATACATATACATACCCCTCTATTTTGGACTTCCTCCCCATTTAGGTCACCACAGAGCATTGGGCAGAGTTCCTTGTGCTAAGCAGTAAGTTCTCTTTAGTTATCTATTTTACACATAGTATCAACAGTGGTATATATGTCAACCCCAATCTCTCAATTCTGCCTCCTTTAGGCTTCAGTTGCCACTCACTGCCATTCCTATCACAGAACTATACAGGAGAATGGAGAAAAGAAAGAAAAAAATAAATGAAAGTTTCTCACATTCTCTCTGTGTCATGAGTTTCTTTTCCAGCTCTTTCAGCAAGAACTGAGAGCTTTTCCTTGAATTCCTTTGGGCTGCACACCAGTGGCCACTTCCACGTTGACTGAGAAATGATGGAAGAATTTTATTTTTTTATTGGTAAAGTCATTTTTCAATGGTAAACTCATACTGGTTCAGAGGTTCTTTAACTCTGGTTTCATCTCAGAGCCCCCTGCTACTGTTCTGTGTCAGAATTCTCAAATAGATACTTGATGCTTTCTGTCCTGTATTCAGTGGAAGCAAAAGGGTAGAGTATGTTTACTCCACCCTACCAGGACTCTCTTGAATTACTTTAAAGCAATGATAGTCTTAGTGCTCATCATGAGTGAAAAAATTGTTTATTTTCTTAACTAAAAATCAGAACTGAGAAGGAACGTGATGATTCAAGTTACAAGGTGGTTTTGCAATATGCTGGTTAGGGTTAGGGTTAGTGTTGCTAACAGAGATGCAAGACGCCTATGAGGAAGCTGCAAGGTGATTGTGGGAGAGATGATGTCTTCCACTTGAAATCAGACAGGGGCCATTCATGGTTTCTATAAATTTAGCCTGCCTGGTTGTCTCTCGTAAGACAGCTGATGGAAGGAGCCCAGAGTTCAAGCTAGTTCTGGGTGGAGGAATAAGTTGGAGGGATTAAAGTAGTAGTACATGTGTTATAGGGCTTTCCAAGTGGCACTAGTGTTAAAGAACCCGCCTCCCAATGCCCGAGATTCAAGAGACATGGGTTGGAAGATCCCCTGGAGGAGGGCATGGCAACCCACTCCAGTATCCTTGCCTGGAGAATCCCATGGACAGAGGAGCCTGGCAGGCTGCAGTCCATAGGGTCACAAAGAGTTGGACACGACTGAAGTGACTTAGCATGCATGCATATATGTTACAAACCTGCCTCTTTATCTCTTTTCTCCTATTTTTTGTTCTATAAGTGTTAATGAAATCTTTGGGAGTTGTCTCAATTTCTCTGTGGGAAAGGAAAAGAAGGAAAGGAGATTTTAAAAACTTTTTGAAAATTCAAGTAAAATTGATTTACAATATTGTGTTAGTTTCAGGTGCTCAACAAAATGATCCGGTTATACACATATTTTTTTTTCAGTTTCTTAGGAAAGGAAAATTTAGTTCAAGACTCATTCCACAGAGATTTATGGATAACTTGTGGAGTGTCAGCACTGTTATAGGCCTGGAAATCAACTAGTGAAAAAAGAAAAGTTTCATGGACTTTCAGGATATTTTAGTTCTTTTATTTTCTGGAACATGCCCAAAAGTGTGATCAACAGAAGACAATAGGATGACAAGTGTGAGGCAGTGATCAAAAGAAGGTGACTTCCCTGGTGGTCGAGGGGTTATGACTCCAGGCTGCGAATGCAGGAGACCCAGGTTCAATCCCTGGTCAAGAAACTAAGATCCCAAATGCCACTTGGTGTAGTCAAAAGTTTAAAAAGGAAAAAAAAAAAAAAGCAGTTCAGCCAAAAGATTTAAAAGAGAGAGAGAATAAGACGACACTAGAGAGAATGTGGAACTTCGGTGGACAGAACAGACCTTCTGTTAGCCACCATGGCCCACCCTGCAGATAACACTTCCTCTCTGTACTAAATTTTGGAGGCTTTGGATCCTAATTTTAAAAGAAAAATTATAATTTTATTTTTCTGGAAAACACATATGTTCACTCCTTATTATCATCTCTTTACAATGATGACTTCATTTCTACAATTATATTTTCCCAATCTGACTATAATTTGCTCTACAAATGCATTCATCCCTTGCTTAGATTTCTCAAGAAATGGAGTTAGTAAAGGAACCAGAGGGATAAGTCAGATATATTTCCAGCACCCAAAAAGAGAACATTCTAATGAAAATGATTGTGAGAAAAAGATTATTTTAATACAAAGTCTAAAATTGTAGGTTTTACTGTACACTAACAGTGCTTTGAGAAGAAACTGCTAACCAGATCTAATCTTGAAAAAACAGTCGAATAAAATGGGAAGAGCATTCATCTCAGATAATACAAACATCTTTTCAAAAAGCCAAAAAAAAAAAAAAAAAGGCATGAGACAGTATTGTGATTTTTGTGTAATAATATGAATTTTTTGGAGAGGAATCTGGGTTTGAATTCCAACTTAATTGTTTACTGGCTATGTGAACCCTGGTAGCTTAGTGGTAAAGAATCTGCCTGCAATACAGGAGATGCGAGTTCGATCCTTGGGAAGATCCCTTGAAGAAGGAAATGGCAAGCCACTCTAGTACTTTTGTCAGGGAAAGCTCATGGACAGAGGAGCCAGGTGAGTCCATAGGGTCGCAAAAGGGTCGGACACAACTTAGTGACTAAACAACGACAGTGTGAACACAGGCAAGAGTTTTTCTTCTTCATGCCTCAGTATTTGCATCTATAAGCTGGGGAAGAAAACTAGCCATCACTTCAAGGATCTTTTTAAAAAAATTCCACATATAATTGACTTCATATGATATTTGTCTTTGTCTGCCTTATTCCACCTATGCTAAATGAGTAAGGGTATATTAACTGAAAGGCAGAGTACTCAAAGAGAAATTGCTTGCGGGTAAAAAGTTGTGAGATCAGGGGGAAAATATGAGTTTGAGGTCAGTACCAACATATAGCCAAGCATCTAACTAGTCTGGAGTTCATGAGAGAGGTGAAAACTAGAGCTACCCTTTGAGAAGACAAACAGAAAATGCCATAAGAGTGGGTGAGGGATGGATGGATGGATAGATGGAGTGAGTGGATGGATGGATACATGGTAGACAGAGTGATAAAAGCAGTGGGCTAAGAATTGAACCCCTTAGTAATATTTCAGGAATAGAAATAAAGTGTACATTACACACAGGTGACAAATAAGGAACACTTAAAGAGGTAAATGGAAGTAAAAGGGAGGTGAAGGCATCAAGAGAAATTTTTAAGGTGTTTTTTTTTTCCTTGAAATGAACAGCTATTGCACAGAGAGATGAGAATGGAAGAAATTTCCTTTTTTTTTTTTTTTTTTTGTTATCTATTGTTAAGCTTTCAGCAGAACAGACACAAAACAATTATACACCTAAAGTTATTCATGTGGGTTCCCCAGGTGGACCTAGTGGTAAAGAACCTGCCTGCCAGTGCAGGAGACTGTGAGAGACATGGGTTCCATCTCTGGGTCGGGAAGATCCCCTGAAGGAGGGCTTGGCAACACACTCCAGTATTCTTGCCTGGAGAATCCCACGGACAGAGGAGCCTGGCAGGCTACCGATTGCAGAGTCGGAGACAGCAATCCCTGCAGATGGTGACTGTAGCCACGAAATTAAAAGACAGTTGCTCCTTGGAAGAAAAGTTATGACCAACCTAGACAGCATATTAAAAAGCAGAAACATTACTTTGCTAACAAAGGTCTGTCTAGTCAAAGCTATGGTTTTTTCCAGTGGTCATGTATGAATGTGAGAGTTGGACTATAAAGAAAGCTGAGCACTGAAGAATTGATGCTTTTGAACTGTGGAGTTGGAGAAGACTCTTGAGAGTCCCTTGGACTGCAAGGAGATCCAACCAGTCAATCCAAAAGGAAATCAGTCTTGACTAGTCATTGGAAGGACTGATGCTGAAGCTGACCACCTGATGTGAAGAACCAACTCATTGGAAAAGACCCTGATGCTGGGAAAGATTGCAGGCAGGAGGAGAAGGGGATGACAGAGGATGAGATGGTTGGATGGCATCACTGACTCAATGGACATGAGTTTGAGTAGGCTCCAGTAGTTGGTGAGGGACAGGGAGGCCTGGCGTGCTGCGGTCCATGGGGTTGCAAAGAATCAGCCATGACTGAGCAACTGAACTGGACTGAACTGAAAGTGACTTAACACACAAAGTTATTCATAAGAATCAACATGAGTCCACACACTTTTCATCTAAGGACACTGGTTTAGAAAGAATGTTATGAATTAATATGCTAATTTATTGGATTGTAAAGTTATTGAGTGCAAAGACTGTCAGTGTGATTATTTTGGCTTTAGTAGTAGTCAGTACATGGCCTTGAACAAACTTAAGTGGTAATAAGTGAATATTGAATCAAGTTGATTGTTAGTAGTACTCCAAGTTACCAGCCTATGAAGAGGTAGGAAGCTTCCTAGGTCAATCATCATGCTGCTTCTCTCATCCAGAAAATCTTGCTTTGAATTAAACTTCAACTGATCCAAACACTGGGCTTAATACTACAGTTGATTAAATTCCAAGCCAAGGGGCTTATCTTTTCTTGGATTAATAGCACAGAGTTCATGATCTGTTCCTTTGAATATCAGTCTTCTAGGTCCCTTGTATCTACGGTGGAGCACTGACATCCCCTGATGTGCTCAGTCGCTCAGTCATGTCTGACTCTTTGCCACACACCCCTGTGGACTGTAGCCCACCAGGTTCCTCTGTCCATGGGATTTTCCAGACAAGAATAATGGAGTGGGTTGCCATTTCCTACTCCAGACATCCCCTGAGGGAGGACACAAAACTGTCCACTGGGACCTAAGCAGAAAGCAACCCTTTCTTTTCATTTATCTTTTTATTCATGGAACTTCATCAGTATTTTATCAACAGGTTGATAGAAGTACAAGCTTTTTTTTTTTTTTTAAGAGGTTAAGCTCTTTTTCAATAGCTTTTTTATTTATTAAGGTATAGTTGCTTTACAATGTTGTGTTAGTTTCTGCTGTACAATGAAGTGAATTAGCTATATTATATATATATACATATATACATCTTGTACATCCCTCCAACCCTCCCCATCCCACCCCTTTAGCTCCTTTTGCTATATGGCAGCTTCTCAGTAGCCATTTGACTTACACATGGCAGTGTATATATGCCAATCCCAATCTCCCAATTCATCCCACCGCCTCTTCCCCGCTCCCATATCCACTCATCCTTTCTCTGTGTCTGCATCTCTATTCCTGCCCTGCAAATAAGGTTCATCTGTACCATTGTTTTAGATTCCACATACGAACAGATCATGCAGCTCAATATATAAAAAAAAAGTAACAATCAAAAAATGGGTTGAAGATCTAAATAGACACTATACTAAAGAAGACATACAGCTGTCCAAGAGGCACATGAAAGATGCTCAACATCACTACTTATTAGAGAAATGCAGATCAAAACTACAGTGAGATATCGCTTCACACTGATCAGAATGGCCATCATCAAAAAATCTATAAGCAATAAATGCTGGAGAGGGTGTGGAGAAAAGGGAACCCTCTTAAACGGCAACCCACTCCAGTGTTCCTGCCTGGAGAATCTCAGGGACAAGGAGGCCTGGTGGGCTTCTGTCTATGGGGTCACACAGAGTCAGACACGACTGAAGCAACTTAGCAGCAGCAGCAGCTTGCACTGTTGGTGAGAATGCAAATTGATACAGCCACTATGGAATACAGTATGGATATTCCTTAAAAAACTAAAAATAGAACTACCATATGACCCAGCAATGAGCAGATCCCCTGAGAAAACCACTCAAAACAACATGTGCACCTCCCAGTGTCCACTGCAGCACTATTTACAACAGCCAGGACATGAACTAACCTAAATGTCCATCAGCAGATGAAGTGATGAAGAAGATACAGTACATGTACACAGTGGTATGTTACTCAGCCATAAAAAGGAGTGAAGTTGGGTCATTTGTAAAGACGTAGATGAACCTAGAATCTGTCATACAGAGTGAAGTAAGTCTGAAAGAGAAAAACAAGGATACAGTTTATGAATGAATATATATTTAGGGTCTATCTCACTTTTTGTTGTTTTGTTTCAGTATTAAAAATGACTTGAGTAGCTGTCATAAGTAAGATATGTTCTAGATGGACATGGGGATAGAAAGATTAGAGACAGACCCTATCCTAAATAGACTTACAAACTAGTTGGGTAGACAAGCTATAACTGAATGAACTATCAAATACAAAGTGAACAAAACAGATCTTTAAGGAAGAGCTCAGAACAATAGCAGAATAATTGCTACCAGAAAATATTAGTCATTTAAACATTACAACAATTTTGTGCTGTTCAGTTCAGAGGATGGAGTTGTCAGTCCAGTTGGCAGTGGAGAGAGAAGAGTGTAAGCATTTTAATATGTTTTAAAGGATAGGCAGGGTTTAGACACATGGAGAGGAGAGCATTGCAAAAGTAAGGGAACTGGGGGATCAAATGCTCAGATACAAAGAAGTCTGGTAGTGTGAGGAATACAAAGTAAGCCATCAGGTTGAGTTGAAGTTTTTTTTATGTTGAGGAGAAATGAGAGAGGAGTCTTTAAATGAAGACAGCATCCCAATTGTGAAAAGTCTTCAACTTTCAGGTAAGCACTATGGACCTTTTGAAGATTTCTGATTATGTAGATTATGTGATAAACGGAATGCTTTGAAGCTTTAGGGAGAAAATTTTGACATGCAGCAATAATACAATGTATATGGACAAAGAAATCTATAAAATAAAATATATATTCATTAAGTCCCTCATGGTGTGCTGTGCTATGCCAAACAATTTTGTGCATCATTTAATCTACTCAAGGTCATTCGGTGAATTAGTGAATTAGTAGCAGGCTTGTAAGTCAACCCAAGCACCAAGTCCAAAACCCATAGTCATAAACACTCTTCTATAGTGAAGGGTGCTGGGTACAGGCTAGGTAAAAAGGATGAAAGAGAGTTGGGATGGTGAATGGGAGAAAGAAAGCAAGAAGACTTTTGAAAATTATTGTGATAAAGGTAATGAAAACCTGAAAATCTGTAAGTGCCAATTCATAAAGGAAAAACTAGATTTGAGAAACATGTCAAGGGAAACACAGCACCTTGAACAGTACATAGACCTTTCAACCATGCCTGGTAGATACTATCAATATATAGTGAATGAGTGAATGAATGAATGAATAAGTGGGAATGTTTTGGAAGCAAGGGTAATAGAGCACTGGAGATGGAACCATTAACAAATGTCACAGCACTATAGCCTAGCAGAAATATATTACTATTGCAATTATTATCGATTAATTGAATAGAGCATGTAGTGTGGGCAAGAACCCAATCCAAACTTGTGCAAAGATGGGTATAAAAAAAACAGATTCTGAATTGTTCAAGATTTTAAATATACAGGCATATTAAACAAAGGAAAATGATTTCAATGGGCATGTGATAACTTTTACTGGAGCCATTATGTCATTTACTTTCTTATTTGATAGAAATAGTGACAGGAATTTGCAGTGGGTGCACCTTTAAAAGCAGGGTATTTTAACTGGTGGAAAAGAAACATGAAGAAAAATGAGTTTTCTCTTCGAAATGCTACTTCATTTCTCTTCTCCATGAAAACTAAGAAGAAACAGCAGACTGTATCTACATGGCTATATCATATCAGTTCTTTCACCCCAGGAAAATTTAAGAACATATATTTATAGTCTGAAATAAAGCAAGAAATGAGGACCTGTTAAGTATTCTGGTGCCACAAAGCAGTATTACATTAATGCACCAGACTTTTTATTTGAACTGAAGCCATATCACGAGAGAAAACATTATATTGCATACAAATATCCTTACTAAAATTATAAGCTTATTTTAAAAAATCTCTTGATTTCCATTTAGCAAAAATTTGGCAAGATTTTGAAATATTTAACAGTGGTACTTATCTTTGTTTAAATCAGAAAACTCTAACTTCTATAACATAACTCAAAGAGAACAATGGACAAGATAAATGGCTGAGTTATTTTATCTTGAAAATTATTATAAATTTACAAAGAAGGTTTCACAGTTTATTTTTCAAAAAAGTTTCTTATAGTTACTAAACTTTGGGAACTTCCCTGGTGATCCAGTGACTAAGACTGGAGCTGCCACTGCAGGAGGCCTGAGTTTGATCCCTGGCCAGGGAACGAGATCCCACATGCCACATACGACTAAGAGTCTGCATGCTGCAACTAACATCGGACATAGCCAAATAAAGAAATACATATTTTTTAAAAAGAAACTAACTTTTGCACCTTGCTATTGCCTTTAATGGTTTGGATTTGCTTTGATGCAGCTTTCTCGGATATTGGTCTGAGGTACTTTGTAAAACCTATGTCTGCACCGTACCGCAGATATAGGGAGTTAGATGCCCAGGGCTGGAGTCTAGGATTTGCACTGCAGCAGTATGCTGGAAGTGATCATCTTTAGGTCCAACCATGTAGCTACAAATAACAGTATTTAATGAAATAAACAGCAGTGTTTTTTATGGTTGAGTAATACTCCATTGTATATATGTACCACATCTTCTTTATCTAGTAGTCTGGTGATAGACCTTTAAGTTGCTTCCAGGTCTTGGCTTTTGTAAATAGTGCCGCAGTGAACATTGGGGTACATGTATCCTTTCAAATTATTATGTTCTCCAGAAATATGCCTAGGAGTGGGATTGCTGCATCATATGGTAAATCTATTTTTAGTTTTTTAAGGAGTCTCCATACTGTTCTCCATAGGCTCCACCAGTTTATATCCCCACCAACAGTGTAAGAGCGTTCCCTTTTCTCCACACCCTCTTCAGCATTTATTATTTGTAGACTTCTTAATGATAGCCATCCTGACCAGTGTGAGGTGGTACCTCGTTGTAGTTTTGATTTGTATTTCTTTAATAATTAGCAATATTAACCATCTTTTTATGTGCCTGTTGGCCAACTGTATGTCTTTTTGGAGAAAAGTCTGTTTAGGTCTTCTGCCCATTTTTTGATTGGATTGTTTGCTTTTTGATATTAAGCTATATAAGCTGTTTGTATATTTTGGAAATTAATCCCTAGTCAGTAACATGATTTGCAAATATTTCCTCCCAGTCTGTAGGTTGTCTCAATGTTTATTTTTAAACTGTAGATGGGAAATAATTGTGAGTTATATCAATAAAAATACATTGTGAAACATTTAAATACATGAATTATAGTGTTCATAATAAAGCAATGTTCATCATCAATAATTTTTCATTTCTCTTTGACACAGCAAATGCAGATACTTTTCTACCTTTAAGAGTTCTCTTGGACAGCAATGAAAAATGTGGTGGAAGTTCCACTCAGCCTCTCAGAGTATGTTTAGTCGCTCAGTCATATCTGATTCTTTGCTGCCACGTGGACTGTAGCCAGCCAGGCTCCTCTGTCCACAGAATTTTCCAAGCTAGAATACTAGGAGCGGGTAGCCATTTCCTTCTCCAGGGGATCTTCTCAAATCTGGGATTGAACCTGTATCTCCTGCATTGGCAAGTGAATTTTTTTACCACTGAGCCATCAGGGAAGCGCTTTAGAATATTAAGCTTTTATAAATAACTGAGTCATGTTTATAGGATAAAATAATCAAGTAACAAAGTGTTTTAAATAATATTTTTTTAAAAAGTTAATGTTAAATATAAGCGTGTTTTATAAAATAATACTCATTTCACCCACCAAGGTTCTAGAATTAGAAGAAAACTATTGAAGTTTCAAAGACCGGAAAGAGAAAATAGTTAGAAATAACTCATCATCTCCTAAAGCTATTATTTATGGTCCCAATCACATGGCCTCTCTAAATAATGATTTTGGTGGATTCAAGGTAATCATCTGTAATCAAGGGTCTTGACCTTGACAGATTTCTACACTTTATCTCTTATCCAAACCACTATGCATTCATATGTGTTCAGAGGATTCTTCCCTATTTACCAGACAAGATGGAGACAACTTTAAAACTCTTACAAGAAAACGTCTAGGAGTAGGATTTTGTACACAGGAGCAATTCCTGGAGATTTGTGAAATTGTATCTTTGTCTAAATTTTGAATAATTTCCAAAATATTTGTAGGTCCAAGTCCAATCACCAATAACAAAAACTAGTTTGCTTTATTTACCAACTTACAAGTTCCAAGAATTTTCAAACTCATTTTAACATGTCACACAGTGAGGAGGTCTCTATTTTCTCTAAATGCTGGGAGATGATTATTTGCTTTAAAATTGACAAACAACTTGCATTGACTTGTGAGTAGTCTGAGTTTAATTCCTCGTATCACTCATTACAGATCATGATGAAAAAACCTTAGATTATATTACATTTATTTGTTATTAAAATCACTGATATGTGAGCAATCCCTCCACCATTTTATGAGGCATATTCAGAAACTGGAATTTTGCTTGTCATCATAGGCGATTTGCTGTTTTGTAACTGATAGTGGCTAATTAAACTTGCGGTGACCTTGTTGTTCTAGTTGCAAATACAATAGTGTCTTGAGTCATTTACTGAGTTGTCAGTGATGGATGGAAGTGCTTCGCAATAATTAGGTGGTAAACAATGGTAACTGAGCAATAATTCACACTAGCATGGCGAAGGTATTTTATAGAAACACGGCAAATGACACATCGCTGCCATCTTTGTAAAATGGTGCTAGACCCCAATAAATCATATTCTTCATTGGTACAGGAGACATTAGAAGATTATCATATTTCAAATAAGCCAAAGAACATATTCCTCTCTCAAGTTTGTCCTATCCATGGAAAGGGCTTTCTCTTACAAGCAGTCCTTATTTGCAACACAAATTGGCAACTTTTCCAGACTGGCAAGACAGATGGCAAACATTTTTATTATTCTGGCTTGCTTGTCAAAGTTGACATAAGGGACAGGACAAGAACACAGTGAAGAGAATTCTAAGGGTCTTGTCAAATATTTGGAAAAATAATAAATTAGATAACATAAATTTGCTGATTGGAGCAAATATTCCCCTTTTTATCAATTCAGTTACCTTCCCTTTGAAAAATCCCACATACTTTGGCATGCAGGTTTGTTCAGTGGGTATAATTCTTTAATAATCCTCTTATTTCTCTCAAAGTTTGGTAGATACAATTGTTTCCTCTGTTTCATAGATCAAGACACTGTGGTATAACATGCTTAAATGTGAGACAATCGGTGCAGGCAAGACAATCCAGGCCTTTAGATTTCAAGTTCCACTTCACTGTTCATGAGAGTATGTGATGACTTACAATGGTGACTTCTGCAACAAATTATGTCTACATCGTTAAGCTGATTCTTAAATTTGATTGTTCATAAAATGTAGAAGAAATGAACTGCTACAATGTGCAGGCCATCCACCCTTAAGCTGGAAGTGGGAAACTTTAGGAAGATCACCAACCCCTTCATTTAGAGAGGAAGATATTGAAAGGCAGTACCTTTTTGCTTGCCTGAGGACATGAAAGTAGTTGTTGGCAGAATTTTAACCAAAAGAAGGAGAATAGAATTCAAATAACTTAATGGCCAGGCAAGTAGTGAATGAGTGAGCCAAGTGTTAGACTATAAGGGTGTTGTGGCCACAAATTGGTATCAAAAAAAAGAGCATTAGCTAGAGAAAGGAGACTTAGGGTGGCCACTCAGAGGAATGTACATTCTGATTGCTGCTGCTGCTGCTGCTGAGTCGCTTCAGTCGTGTCCGACTCTGTGCGACCCCATAGACAGTAGCCCACCAGGCTCCCCTGTCCCTGGGATTCTCCAGGCAAGAACACTGGAGTGGGTTGCCATTTCCTTCTCCAATGCATGAAAGTGAGAAGTGAAAGTGAAGTCGCTCAGTTGTATCCGACTCTTAGTGACCCCATGGACTGCAGCCCACCAGGCTCCTCCATCCATGGGATTTTCCAGGCAAGAGTACTGGAGTGGGGTGCCATTGCTTTCTCCGGCATTCTGATTAAGTACACTCAAACATAACCCACAGCCCACCTGCTTCAGGTACTTAGCTAGAAGTTGGGTTTTCTGACTTCCTATCTACAGTTGCATCCACATTCTTATCAAGTCATATGAACTCTATCAGCTTTTATGGGATTTTAATCAACTATTTTACTATTCCCTAAATAATGCAAGAATAATTGCTATTAGCTTTTTCATTACAGAATTTTTTTTGAGTCAAACAATACATGTCCCCAAACCAAATTTAGGAGAAACTGAAGAAGTGTCTTTCAGTGTTTTAATGATGCAGATAACCACAATAGTGTGATCACTCACCTAAAGTCAGGCATTCTGGAATGCAAAGTCAAGTGGGCCTTAGGAAGCATCACTGCAAACAAAGCTAGTGGAGGTGATGGAATTCCAGCTGAGCTATTTCAAATCCTAAAAGATGATGCTGTGAAAGTGCTGCATTCAATATGTCAGCAAATTTAGAATTCTCAGGAGTGGTCACAGGACTGGAAAAGATCAGTTTCCACTCCAATCGCAAGGGAAGGCAATGACAAAGAATGTTCAAACAACAACACGTTTGCACTCATCTCACACTCTAGCAAAGTAATGCTCAAAATTCTCCAAACCAGGCTTCAACAGTACGTGAACTGAGAACTTTCAGATGTTCAAACTGGATTTAGAAAAGACAGAGGAACCATAGATCAAATTGCCAACATCCACTGGATCATAGAAAAAGCAAGAGAATTCCAGAAAAACATCTCTTTCTGCTTCATTGATTAAGCTAAAGCCTTCGACTGTGTGGATCACAACAAATTGTGGAAAATTCTTAAAGAGATGGGAATACTAGACCACCTGACCTGCCTCATGAGAAATCTGTATGCAGATCAAGAAGCAACAGTTAAAACAGGACATGGAACAATGGACTGCTCCCAAATTGGGAAAGGAGTATGTCAAGGCTGTATATTGTCACCCTGCTTATTTAACTTATATGCAGAGTACATCATGTGAAATTCTTGGCTGGATGAAGCACAAGCTGGAATCAAGATTGCTGGGAGAAATATCAATGACCTCAGATATGCAGATGACAACACCCTTAAGGCAGAAAGTGAAGAGGAACCAAAGAGCCTCTTGCTGAAAGTGAAAAGGGAGAGAGAGAAAGTTGAGTTAAAACTCAGCATTCAAAGAATGAAGATCACGGCATCTGGTCTCATCAGTTCAGTTCAGTCACTCAGTAGTGTCCAACTCTTTGTTATCCTATGGACTGCAGCACAACAGGCTTACCTGTCCATCACCAACTACTGGAGCCTACTCAAACTCATGTCCATCACATTGGTGATGCCATCCAACCATCTCATCCACTTTCATCCCCTTCTCCTCCCACCTTCAATCTTTCCCAGCATCAGGGTCTTTTCCAATGAGTCAGTTCTTCGCATCAGGTGACCAAAGTCTTGGAGCTTCAGCTTCAGCATCAGTCCCTCCAATGATTATTCAGGATGGATTTACTTTAGGATTGACTCATTTGATCTCCTTGCAGTCCAAGGGACTCTCAAGAATCTTCTCCAACACCACAGTTCAAAAGTATCAATTCTTCAGTGCTCAGCTTTCTTTATAGTCCAACTCTCAACTCCATACATGACTACTGGAAAAACTATAGCTTTGACCAGATGGACCTTTGTTGGTAAAGTAATGTCTCTGCTTTTTAATATGCTGTCTAGGTTGGTCATAGCTTTTTTCCAAGAAGCAAGTGTCTTTTAATTTCATGGCTGAAGTAATACAAGTCTATGCCCGGGTCCCATCACTTCATGTCAAATAGATGGGGAAACAATGGAAACAGTGACAGACTTTATTTTCTTGGGCTCCAACATCACTGCAGATGGTCACTGCAGCCATGAAATTAAAAGACACTTGCTCCTTGGAAAAACAGCTATGACCAACCTAGACAGCATATAAAAAAGCAGAGACATTACTTTGCCAACAAAGGTCCATGTAGTCAAACCTATGGTTTTTCCAGTAACCATATATGGATGTGAGATTTGGACTATAAACAAAGCTGAGTGCCGAAGAATAGATGATTTTCAACTGTGGTACGAGACAACTCTTGAGAGTCCCTTGGACTGCAAGGAGATCCAACCAATCAATCCTAAAGGAAATCAGTCCTGAATATTCATTGGAAGAACTGATGCTTGAGCTGAAATGCCAATACTTTGGCCACCTGATGTGAAGAATTGACTCATTGGAAAAGACCTTGATGCTGGGAAAGATTGAAGGTGGGAGGAGAAGGGGGCAACAGAGGATGAGATAGTTGTATGACATCACCGACTCAATGGACATGAGTTTGAGTAAACTCCAGGAGTTGGTGATGGACAGGGAGGCCTGGCGTGCTGCAGTTCATGGGGTTGCAAAGAGTCAGAGACGACTGAGTAACTGAACTGAACTGAAGTGTCTTTATTAAAGGGACAAAGCAATCCAGATTTTTCCAGGATAGCAGTTTTAACCTATCTTATTTTCTGTGTAAATAGACATTTATCATAGTCACTTATTCCCTGGTGGCTCAGATGGTAAAGAATTGCCTGCAATGTAGGAGACCTGGGTAAGATCCCTGGTTTGGGAAGAACCCCTGGAAGACGGCATGGCAACCCACTCCAGTATTCTTGCCTGGAGAATCCCCACAGACAGAGGAGTGTGGTGGGCTACAGTCCATGGGGTTGCAGAGTCAGACATGACTGAGTGACTAAACACAGCACATACCTCTCAAAACTCTTGCTCAGTTTCTCTTAAAATTTTCCTCGTCACTGACTGACTTGGTTCGAGGCCCATCATTTTTCACTTGGAATGTCACACTAATATCCCATGTGGCTTCTCCGTGAAGTTAGAAACTCGTTCTCCTTCTAATTGTCAGCATCCAGCAGAGTGCCTGGCATACAGTTAAGTGAAAGTAGTAGTCCCTCAGTCGTGTCCATCTCTTTGTGATCCCATGGACTGTAGCCCACTAGGCTCCTCTGTCCATCGAATTCTCCAGGCAAGAATACTGGAGTGGGTTGCCATTTCTTAGTTCTCCAAAATGTTGGTTAAATAAAACTCAAAACTGGCCAGATGCCAAAACAGATAATAAAATGCCCATTTCTGTAACTGGATCTCAGTATCCAGAAGCCTGATTCTCCCAGAATGAGAGACCGTCACACTACACCAATGAAGCAACAATGGAGATGCCCACTCCATTACTGGTTTTGATTGCAACTGATACCTAGGGACCTTGCTTCCAGAAATTTTAAAGGTACATTTACCTATGGAAAAGTTTATTAAACTTTTGATCAAGGAAATTCTTGATCATTACACTGAAAATTGTCATTTAAAATGGATTTTGTAGCGATGCCTGCTGTTTTAGCACGGATATAAATGTCAAAGCTGCGTAGCTTGTCGTCTGACACTAGCTGTTCTTTGTCATCAAATGTCCTTGGGGTCAAAAGGGAAGATTATCTCTTAGTATTCTTTCTACTCGTAGATGCACAATTTTAAGGTTTTAATGTTGCTTTCTTCATGCATACAACTAAGCCTGCTTACTTGACTTAGAATTAATTGAAATGGAAAAAAATAACAGTTTTTTTTTTTCATGTGTTAATTCCTTTAGGGAATAAAAGGGCAACTATCTTAAGATCACATGTTGTTACAGTTATGGGGACATTGGTCTTTGAACCCAAGAAGGAAGTTAGAAAATTATTTATCCAATAGAAAGGGCATCATTTTTAAAAATTCCTCAAATCTTAGCTGAGAGCAATTTAACATGTTTATAAGCTCTTTATTTCTTCAAGTTACTTTCTTTGTAAATTTGAAGGAAAAAATTCAAGCCACCTGAAACTAAAAGATGAATACTCACTTTACATTTTTGGATGCTTTCAGTATATATATTTTGGAATATGACAGTATGTTTTAAGGATTTCTGGAGAGTAGGGACTAAGTACCATTCAACTTTAAATTGCTGGGGTTATTGTACTTCCTGATACATGACTGGGATTTACAAATATTTTTTAATAATGAAGAGACGAGGGAAGGAGGAAATGAAAGTAACCCATTAGGGCAGGCAGCAGAAATTTAGAGTAGGCTTAAAAACAGGAAGGCATAAACTGTCCCCACCCTTGATACCCTAGAATGAAAATAATAAGCATGAGAATAAGTATGCAAGATATTTTGTTTATGCTAAGAGTGGACCCCTGAGAGCTGACATTCCTCTTTCCCTTCCTTTCCTACTCTAAGATGATATACAAAGACAGTGAGCTCATACATAATGCTCCTACCTGGTGATGCCCTGTTCTGTGTGGCTACTATGACCACTAACTTCAGGTCTACATTTACAAGCAACAAAAGCCCTGGGAATCTGAGTCCCCTCACAACTCCATGCATCCTTCATCATGAATATGCCCTTGGCAGGCTTGCTCTTTGATTTGATAATAAATAATAAGAAATGTTATCTTCATCCCTTCTGAGTTAATATTCTTTTCTATTCTCAAATCTAGACCAAACTCTATGAAGTCCAAACTCACACATCAAGAAGTCAGGAAGGATAAATATTAATACATGTAAAATATAACTTGAATCTAACTAACTTGAAATTTTTTATTAAAATTCCAGTTGGGATACATTATAAGAATATTCTTCACCTGCTTCAAATAAGCTACAGGGAGATGCTGCAATGCTAAACACATCTCATGTATATGTTTCAAGTGACACATCTCTTAAACTCTGTACTCTATTCTCTTAGATTCCTTGTTACTATGGAATTCAGGGTCATACTGATTTCATGGTTGATGGATCTTTTTCATGGCTGATTTTCTAAACTAGCATAGAATCTTTTCCTTAATATCCTCTGATTCCACTGAGATAAATCTTCATCTGTTGTTTACTTTTTTAGTGTCAAGTAAGTTACATATTGGAGAAGGAAATGGCAACCCACTCCAGTATTCTTGCCTGGAGAATCCCAGGGACAGAGGAGCCTGGCAGGCTGACGTCTGTGGGGTCACACAGAGTCGGACACAACTGACATGACTTAGCAGCAGCAGCAGCAACAGCAGCAAGTTACATATAGAGAAGTACAAAAGTCATAGAAAATAAATTATCATAAAATGAACACACTCAGGTGACTACTATGCAGGTCAAGAAACAGATTACCAGTGTCCTGGAATTCCTGTTTGGGTCCCTCATACTCCTTGTACCAACATCTATTTCCTCTTTCTTCTTCCAAAGCAATCAATCACTATCTTGATCTCCTGACTTCTAACACCATGGGGTTTTTTTTTGCTTGTGTTAAATTATATAAATGGAGTCATTATATATATGTAAGTCACCATATATATACATGTATTTATATGACGTGTGTGTGCGTGCTAAGTCACTTTGGTGGTGTCCGACTCTGCCACCTTATGGACTGTAGCCCACCAGGCTTCTCTGTCCATGGGATTGCCCAGGCAAGAATACTGGAGTGGGTTTCTGTGCCCTCCTCCAGGGAATCTTCCCGAGCCAGGGATTAAACCCACATCTACTGCATTGAAGACAGGTTATTTAACCCATGATCCACTGGGGAAGCTCCATATATATGACATATGTACATGTAAATATATATCCTTTCACATCTGGCTTCTTTGGCTCAGCTTTACATTTGTGAGATTAATTCAAATGTTTGCATGTAATTTTGGTTTTTCTCTTCCATTTTCATTATTGTATAGTATTTCATAACCATATCACCACTTATCTAATCTGTTCGTGTATAGGAATTAAATTCCCAGTTGTATAGTATGTGGTTACCTAATTAGTTATCCAACATTAAAGATGATTGTACTAACATTCACATTATGTGGAATGTGAATGACATTGACATTACCTATGTCTTTGCCAACACAAGACAACTTCAGTCTTCATTTCAGCTATTCCAGTAGATATAGAATCTTCTTTAGCGGGTTTACTATCCACTGAGATATCATCTTTTGTGAGATTCCTTTTCAAATTTCTTGCCCCTATCTCTATTGAGTTATCTCCCTTTTTTTTTAACTGGTCTATAGGTGTGTTTAATCTATTTTGGATATAAATTCTTCACAATTTATATGTGCTGTATATATTTTTACCCATGGCATATATTTACACTCATGGCTTGCTTTTTTATGAGACTTGAAATTTTATCTTTAATATAGTCTATTCTATAAATACTTTCTTTATGGGCTTGTCTTTCATATTTAGATCTATCATGTACCTAGAATTGTATATGGCATCAGGTAAATGAATTTCTTTCTAAATGAATGTCCAATAGACCCAAGACCATTTATTTAAAAAGTGACTTTTTCCTTGCTACTCTGGAGAGAATATTTTTTTTTATAAATCAAATGTACATATATGAATGAAAGCTGAAATATTTCTCCTGTAAAGGCTAGGACTGGGAAAAAAAAAGTTACATTTTATGTCTCATCAGTTGATTGTAAACATCGGAGACACAGTACCAGGAAAGATCCTGAGGTCACTCTCTGGGCTCAATGAAAGGGAATTACCATTGAATAACAGTGACCACCAATGCCTCAGGACACATGATGAAAGAAACAGCATCTCTTTCATGTCCTAGACTAAACAATTACACAGGGAAATGATATCACACGAAGAAAGAGGGATTAAACTACGTTTTGTAAGCTTTAATATCCTTATTTTTATTCTTTCCTATTTCCCAGCTCCCTCTCTGTAATGTAAGTAATATCTGAAAATAAGGAAGGATTCTCAAAGACCTCAAAATTCTATGACTTCTACCTACAAGAGCATGAAGCCAAGAGAGAGAATAGATTTCTTCTCTCTCCACCTAATGTTAACCTTGCGTTCTGTGATAAGCAGTCTCCAAGATGGCCTGCAATTTATCCTGCCTCCTGGATTTTAATTTCTGACCTTGGGTTATAAAAATACCTGACTCCACTTTGGAAGCTCTCACTGGGTCTTGACTCACTCACTCCAAGGGAAGCCAGCTGCCTTTGTAGAGGGAGTCCTGTGGAGTACCCATATAGGTGAGTTTGGATGGTGTCTCACTGTTCACACTGTTTGATGAACCCAGGGTAGGCGAGGAATGAGCAGGGAAGCTGGAAGAAGATGTGAGGAGCTGTAGAAACTGTAGACATGTTTATTCTCTCCTAGGCGATGCGGCAGCAAAGGGGTTCTCAGGTGGAGCTAATATAGACAAACGGAACAAAAGTGGCCTGGGGCCAAGTGAGCACACCGTGATGGTCCTGCTCAGTGCTATAAATGATCTCCGCTGTTACAGAATCATTATTGACAAAATACGGGCCGAGAGTGAAAGGCCATGGGATGAAAGAGCCTGACTACTGCCATCCCGGCTAATTCGCTCTTTCCCTCCACAAGATGGCCTTCCAGGGCTCGCCAATAGCTGAGAGTGGAAGCAGATCCTCCTTTGGCTGGTCTTTAGATATGACTTCACTGTTGTCTCCTGAGAACCCAGAACCCAAACCACTTATTCTTTAAACTGCTCACGTATGCCACTGGGACTGTGAGGTAATAACTCTTTGCTGTTTTAAGTTGCTAAGTTGATGGATGATTTGTTCCACAGGATAGCGAACTAAGGTACTTCCTTAGTTCTGGTTTATGCTCTGAGCCGGCATCTCTAAAAACTACCACCTTCAGAATTCTGTTATTGTTGTTGAGTTGCTAAGTGGTATCAGACTCTTTGTGATCCCATGGACTGCAGCACGCCAGGCTTCCCTGTCCTTCACTATCAGACTTCTGTAACGTAACACAGATTCACCAATATTTGTAAGAAATGTAAACCCATAGAAAATGTGTCATTGTCTCATTACCATCTCCCTGCTTTTATTAAAAATATTTTTTATTGTATTTATATATATATATTTTTGGTTGCAAAATATATACCTGGGTCTTTGTTGCTGTGCACGGGCTTTCTCTAGTTGTGGCTAGCTGGGCTACACTCTAGTTGCAGTGCATGGGCTACTCGTTGTGATGCTGCCTCTTGCTGTGGAACATGGGTATAGGGTGCGTGGGCTTCAGTACTTGTAGTGCATGGGCTTAGTTGCTCAGTAGCATGTGGAATCTTCCCCCATCAGGGATCAAACCCTTGTCCCCTGCATTGGCAGGCAGACTCTTATCCACTATACCACCAGAGAAGTCCCTCTTGCTGATTTTAAATCTTATTTTCTACCACCTGGAATCATCTCAACCTTGTTGCCTACCTATCTGCTGCGGCTGCTGCTCTGCTAAGTTGCTTCAGTCATGTCTGACTCTTTCTGACCCCATGGACTGCAGCACACCAGGCTTCCTTGTTCTTCACCATCACCTGGAGCTTGCTCAAAGTCATATCCATTGAGTCGGTGATGCCATCCAACCATCTCGTCTTCTGTTGTCCCCTTCTCTTCCTGCCTTCAATCTTTCCCAGCATCGGGGTCTTTTCTAATGAGTCATCTCTTTGCTTCAGGTGGCTGAAGTATTGTAGCTTCAGGTTCAGCATCAGTCCTTCCAATGAATATTAAAGATTGATTTCCTTTAGGATTGACTGGTTTGATCTCGTGGCAGTCCAAGGGACTCTCAAGAGACTTCTCCAACACCACAGTTCAAAAGCATCAATTCTTTGAAGCTCAACCTTCTTTATGGTCCAACTCTCACATCCATACATGACTACTGGAAAAACTGTAGCTTTGACCATATGCACCTTTGTTGGCAAAGTAATGTCTCTGCTTTTTAATATGCTATCTAGGTTTGTAGATAGGTTTTCTTCCAAGGAGCAATCATCTTTTAATTTCATGGTTGCAGTCACCATTTGCCATGATTTTGGAGACCAAGAAAATAAAGTCTGTCACTGTTTCCATATTTTCCCCTCTATTTGCCATGAAGTTATGGGACCAGATAGGTAGACCCTAACTCTACGTATCTACTTATTAGTTATCCTTCAAATCCTTTTTCAAGTGATGCCTCTTACATAAAAGATTCATTTTACTATCAAACCAGACTATCTAATCATCTTTAAAATCCTATAATATATATTCTGCTCAGTACAGTTGATCAGTCTTATGCTGTTTTGTCAACATGATCCATTCTGGTCTTATTGTCATAACTAAGTGATCAGTCCTTGATGAGCTCTTTGAGGAGAGCTATCTTATTTTATCATATTCAGAATCATCTAGCTTTCTTTTAAATACATATTAGGGATTTAATAAATCTTTATTAGTTGTTGGTCTTTTTTCAGCAACAGTATCAAACTATCTTAAACTTGACCTTCCTAGTACAGTATTAAGAAACTTCCATTTTGCTCTGTCATCTTCTTTCCATGGCCTGTCTGGGAAGCAGCATTAATATGAGAATATTATGGAATTCTAGTCATGCTTGCTTCATCAAGGTAAAAACTAAAAAGTATTTTTAGAGAAAAGTATAAGAACCAACACAATCAGAAATACCTCTATATTGCTTTATTATTCATAATAGCGTATGTGTGTGTGTCCATATTTTATACTGTGTACATTTGGATGGGGTGATATTAAAGGTAAACGTGATGAAAGAAACAATGTAGGATTCACTAACTATGATCTTCCAATCACAAATAGAAGTAAAGACAGTTATTTAGACCTAACTTACCAATAGGATAGCTACAGTGAAAACTTAAATGATTTATAAAATGCTATTTTTCCTTCTAATTTCCCATGGGTCACATGGATACCTTAGTCTAGGTTGAAGCAAGTAATGGACATTTCAGTGCAGCAACTGTTTTCCTTGCTTCATGACTTCATATTATACTTATAAGGGCCAATTTTAGCCTACTGATACATATGCATAACCCTCTCTTCTAAGAGGAACATTCAGTTCCCTAAGAGTTCTACTGATATCTACAAAAATTTCCAATTAGAATATTTCTTAACTATTAGAAATATATTACCTACCAAAGGACCACTAGCCAACCTTACCTGGAACACATCTAAAGATGCAGATTATAAGTATCATTTGGGGGATGAGTTAAGGGGGAAATATAATAAGAAGTGTTGTGCAAGGGTCAGTTTCCAGTTCAGTGCCATTTAACTTTTTTTCAATGACCAGGATGATGGACTATCAGGTATGCTTGTTAAGTCTGCCTATGACATCAAGTAAAAGAAAGAGCCAATATCTTGGCAAACAGAATTAGAATTAAAAATGGCCATAATATGTGTTAACAGTGGTCAAAAATGGAAGGAACAAAATTGAATGTGTATGCTTTCCTGTTGTATATGTAATGTAGGATATGAAATGTACAGGTAAGATAACAAAACACAAAGAAAATACAAGCCAACCAGAAAGACTTCCTTTTTTTTAGGTCAGAGTAAATAAGTGAAAGGGAATATTAATTTCAATTTGAAAGTCATTTGCTTTTTTATAAAAAGGGGCAAATAACAACTTCAAGATCAGCAATAACAACAAATTAAATTTGTTAGGAACAAGTATGAACTGTTTATATAAAAAGCTGTCTATAGCCAAAATAACTATTTACTATAACAATAACAATGTTATTGTTACATGTCCTTTCCTTACATCCTATCATTTTGAAAGGTCAATTATCTACCCAGGATTGTAACAACTTTACTGAAAAAATAGCAAAATGGGAGCATTCACACAAATTTTTAAAAGTTATACATATGCTTTTACTTATTGAGTTGTTGTATGTAAAATTTTGACTTCACAAACACTTCTCTGTCTTGTCTCACCAACCAGACTGCACAATTTTCAAGTGCAAAGACTGAAACTTTGAAGCATACAAAAATCACTGGATGTGGGAATTGTATTTTTCAGAGAGTTATTTGCAGTAGTGGGCTTTTCTAGTTCAATTAGGTCGCTCTTTGACATAGCACCACACTTTATTCTAACAATTCACTTGAAAGTGAAAGTCACTCAGTTGTATCCGAGGCTTTGCAACCCCATGGACTATACAGTCCATGGAATTCTCCAGGCCAGAATACTGGAGGGGGTTGCCATTCCCTTCTCCAGGGGATCTTCCCAACCCAGGGATAAAACCCAGGTCTCCCACATTGCAGGCAGATTCTTTACCAGCTGAGTCACCAGGGAAGCCCAAGAATACTGGAGTGGGTTGCCATGCCCTCCTTCAGGGGCTCCTCCCAACCCTGGGATAGAACCTAGATCTCCTTCATTACAGGTGATTCTTTATCATCTGAGCTGCCTGGGAAGCCGAAGAACACTGGAGTGGGTAGCCTATCCCTTCTCCGAGGGAACTTTCTGACCCAGGAATCGAACCAGGGTCTCATGCACTACAGGTGGATTCTTTACCAGCTGAGCTATCAGGAAAGCCCCAAAAAATAACCTAGCAAATGGTAATAGACAGTATTTCTTTTGAACACCCAAGTAGTTTCTTAGTGTTAACCTTTTGGGGGATAATAGGATAAAGGTTTACTATTTCCATGTTCATCTGAACCAAGGAGGTTACTTTCACTATGCTAGCAGTTCTCAAGGTTTGAAGTCTCTTAGATCAAACTAAGAAGGCAGGCTAGAATTACATTCCTGAAACAGCATGTTATTTTAAGTATAAATCAAGTAACTGGGTGAATTTCATCTTCCATTTGACATTTTGTGATTAAGTGGGTTTCAGATATACTGGCTCCCTCAAGCAGTGGCCAACTCCGTAAAGTCATAAAAAGACAACTTCAAATTTAATGGGGCATTTAGAGAATTTAGATTTTAGCTTGATACCTCTCCCTTCTTATTTTTGCCCTCTGCCCATTTTAATAACTATTAAAATTAATTCAGTCAGTATCTGTGAATTTCATCTCTTTCACATTGACTCTATATGAGTCTAATAGAATATCTGTTGTCATTAATTTGTGGTAATTTCATAATCTCTGGTACTTAATAGAATAAATCATATCTTTAAATATTTGATCAAAATTTGGATTTCAAAAATCAGGTATCATAGCCAAGATGGTAACTAACTATAATATTTATGAAAATCACTTTTTAAAAAATTCCATGTTTTTAAATCTGTTAGTTTGATCATTCACACCAACCTGTGTAAACATTGCTCAAATGTTACTAATGTATGAATATTCAGTGTGGTATTTTCTGATGAAGTATGGGATCTCTTGTGAAAGAATATGTACAGATGAAAATATATTATTCTATAAACTGTTTTCCATTTGTAGTTGAAAAGAAAAAAGTATGTCATGTAATTTTCTCATATTTATGCTCAGTTCCAAATTTCCGTATATTATAGAATGACTCCTAATGATGCTTGTTGCCCCACAAAAATCTAGTTTGTTACAAAAGAGGCATCTTTTACTAAAAGATTGTTAATAAAATATTAAATCACCTATTAAAATATTATATGTGAGTTTGTTTATGATGCAAAGAAAACTTTCTTAATATGCAGCAAATTAACCCTTTTAAAGTATTAATGCATAATAGGCTGAAGAGAAATATGTTTACCAGGCACATATAAATATATATATTTTATTAGGTATAGTCTTTGCATAATTTACATTTTATATCAGTTTTTAAGCAGTTAGTGAGGGAAGCAAAGATCTTACTTTGTGATTAAAACATGATATTATTTTAAAGTATATTTTGATTGTAATACACTATTTTCTTCCCCTTTTTCTTCTTGATTACTGTTTTCTCCTTTATTATGTTGTAAAAGAGTCTGTATTTCTTAAACACCTTTATTCCTTCTTATGCTCATTTAACTTATTGCTCGTGAATTGTAACCTGTCTTCCCTTTAGTAAATAAGCATAAAATATTAATTGTCAATAAGTGAAGCTTCTAAAAGGTATTGTGCACAATTCTATAATAGCTATACAGGAAAACTTTGTCTCACAGTACTATTCCTTGGAGTTGATAAGAAAGTTCTTATTAACATATCATTCTCTGGCAAGATGAATGAATAACATTACATACAGACAATCAGGTAATGAAGAGTCTAACAATCTATACTCAAGTAAAATATATTTATTAAATAAAAAGTTTATGAATTGCTTGCTAGTGAGAGTCTGGATTCAGTTTTTGTTGTTATTCTTTATTATTTACTCTTTCCTGAGAATTCTTTTCATTTATTTGTCTACCCTCTACTGCACAATGGTTTTAAACATTATAAAAGAGCAATGTCAAGCTTCTTTCTTCAGTTTTTACTAGCTTCTATTTACAAATCCATTTGGGGTGTTTCCCCTAATTTTGTATTGACTTATGTTTTGATATCACCAACTGTGTTTTCCCCCTTTTTAGTTCTTAAGTAGGAAAGAATACATTATATTCCTCGTGGTTGCTTTTTCCTTACAGAATTCCCCTGGCTCACCACTGACAGATCTTGATATCCAAGAGGGAGTTGGCTTGCAGGATTAAAGGCAAGAACCTCAATTAGACACTCTCTGATTTCTTCAGATGTTTTTTCTAATCTTTTAATATGGGATTATAGGCAGCTAGAACCTATGCTGCTGTTATAAAAATAGCTAAGACTCTTTGTTCTAAATCATAAGTACCCGACATTTTTTAAATGTCTATTTTTCTTAATTGGAATTAATTCTGGTCTAGATGAGGATAATGAACTTTGGTCAGCTCTTTGCGGTTCTGAGTACAAAATAGCTTGATGAGCACCGTGAAGCACACAGAATCTCCTCAGAATCTGCTGAAAAACTCCCTCAGAGACTGATTAGCTCAGGCTTGTCACAAATAGGGGAGATAATTATGGGGCTTAACAGTCTATATGGTGGATCTTTTGAGAGGCAATGGGTAGATCTAAGACTGTCTTTGGATCAACCCTAATTCTTATTATTGCACATATCTTGTGAGATTTTGTGTGTGTGTGTGTGTGTGTGTGTTTGGCACATCCCCAGAGACTAAACATTGTCTCTTCCCAGAGGATGACATCACATTTCTTTTCCAGAAGATAAAATTGTCCAAATTAGATTATCTTTAATTAGTCTAATCTTATGAGCCATTCCATAAAGTTTATTGCACCCGTGCTGGCACCATGTTACAAGATTCTTATTGAATGAACTAATCTTTTGCCACGGAAATGAGGCTTATAAACAATGTTGCTGATTCCTTTATTACAATAAAGATTTCCTTCTCTGAAGCTTCAGGTTTCAATAACTGTTATATGGTTCTCAGTAATATCAGATGACTTTGTTTTAATGAGAATGTTGACTTATTCCAAATTTCACTTGTTACTGAGTTATTCTACTGCAAAGTGCCTTCACAGTGAGAAAAGGCAAATAATTAAAGTTTTAGAAAATTTCACTTTTACAGACTATAATTCAGGATAATGTTATTTCCTGTTTTATTCTAACGACCATCCTCTTCAGGTTCATTCATCCTTGCTTTTTGGTGAGAGAACAGCTTGAGGGGCATCTACTCACACAGGACATGAAAATATCCCATTCATCAAAAGGAAGGTTCCAGACAGATAAAACAAACAACCATCACTAGAAATTATGCCTTAGTGATATTTTATTCATTTTTCTGTCTTAACCGCCTTCTGCTCAAAACTTTAGGATGTTTGACAAAAATGTGCTTATATTTTAAGTCATGGATTAAAATGAATTACAAACTCCAAATTAAAATTGTTGACCTGATGATCCAAAACACATTCCAAATCAGATGAAAATGTCTCAGGTTTAAATTTTATACTCTTTCAAAGCCTTTAAAAATCCTCTATGCCAAGATTTTCATCCTTAGTTTTTAGAACTTCAATTGCTTTGTGACCTGGGTCAAGTCCCTTAACTTGGTGTGTTTCTGATCCTTAGAATTAGATGGTTGCAAAACATGGTTGAAAATCTCTAAAACACTCTGATTCTATCATATAAAATGCTGTTGTTCTCTGGGGACTCTCTTCTTCCCAGAAAATGTTGCCCAGTTGTTGAGAGTTAAAGGAATTACTTTTGCCAACAGGCTCCTTGGTTTCTTGAGTGATTGTAGTATCTTAACTTGTATAACTTCTGATAGAATTATTTTAACATCTGATCTAGTCTCTTAGACCTGTTTCTTTAAATAATAAGCTTTCTTAGGGGGAAAAAATCCCTTTAAATGAAATAGATGACTGCCTCTTTTCTGTAAAAACACCTTCAAAATGAAATTAAATCATTTTTGTCCCTTAACTCTAACCTATATGACAAGAAGGATCATTAATATTTTTGTGCCATTACAATGTAAACAGAGGAAAAAATATCTTGTTGCATCAGAATAAGTGTGTTTGCTTCACAGAAGCTTCTATAGGAGGAAAAATGAGAAAAATCATATACTCAGTTTTTCTTTATAACTTCCCTAGAATGAAAAAAAATATATTTCAAGTGAAAAGTTTACTTGGTTGTCTGTATTTGTAAATTTGCTTACTAAAGCTAGAAGAGAAAAAGGAGATGATAATTATTGGGAATTTTGAGTGCTTTTCAAAATTAAAAAGCTCTTATCAGTAAAATTGAATTCTTAGCAAAATGCTAAAATCATCTTTGGACACAAAATTCATCTCTTCTCATTTCTTTATATTTTGTTGTTTCTCTCTCTTCCTATTCCCTCCCTAATATTTGAATTTAAAAGGAAGAGGTTACTGCTGGTTTCTGTCTGACTTGGTTTGTGTAAGTAGAGAAGATCAGCATTATGCTTTTTCCACAGAGTAATTGAGACTCAGTCAATCAGACTCAGTTCATTGATTTTTGGAGCTGAGCTGCAATGGTGCCTCTTACCGTTAGCTACCCTGGTGAAGCTGAGCAAGGCCTCTAATCCTCTTAAACAGCAGTCAAGAAATTGAGATAAAAGCTGGTAATTCAAATTGTTCAAATAACAGATTTGACAAATTAAAGGGGGGTTCAACCCTGCTAAGGAAAAAAAAGTCAATCTTGGTGGTTATTATATATGATGGTTCAACATAGATGAGATGCAAATCAGGATATTATATAGTGTTAGACATACTAATAAGACAAGTAATTCACTTTATTTTATAAACACAATGAAAAGAAAATTATAATATAAATGAAATGATAACATAGCGAACAATCCTCAGAATTCCAAAAGTCAAAAATTAGCTATTGCACACTGACAATGTCTGTGCCCTCTTTGATGAGGGGAAAAAAAAAAACCAACATGAAAAATAAAAATAAGGTTTAAAATAATACTTATTTTGCATATATTATACTAATGTCATTTTAATTTAATTCTGTTAATAAATGAAACATGAGAACATGTGCAGTTTTAGTCTTTAAATAATAAATATAAATAGTGGAAATGCTTACACTTAATCATTCAAATAAATGAATAAATCCAACCAGCAGGTTAGTTGGTAATTTCACTGAATTCACTAAAATTATTGTTTGTTTCAGTCAAAGGAAAGTTGAGATTTCTGTTTGAATAGACGTAGAGAAGGGATTTTTAATGAGAATTTTGGTCTACCCTTGGTGAGATCATAGATGTATTCTGAAATAGTTTTTACATTATCCTACAGTGTGTTCACAATAGTGTAGAATGCCCTATATATATGTGTATGTGGGGTAAAAAATAAAAACCTTAAATTTTAATTATAATATTTTCCTTTCTTATTTATCTTAAGTAAGAGAAATAAAGCATTACATCCATCTCACAGAAAGGCATTTTTGTGGTATTCAATTATTTGATTGCATGTGGGTTAATTCTGTATCTCCTGAGCTTAACCATTTCAAGTACTTTTCATTTTTCTTTATTTCTATTGTTCTTTTTTTCCTTTCTATGTATGTATAATCAATATTTAGAATATTGTCCAGAACATAAGTTGCTGGACATTTGGATCATTGAGCAAGATTTTTGCCCAATGAATGAATTAATTAAAATGTTTTAATTTAGAGGAATTTTAGGAATCAAAGTAGTTGTGTAGCACCTATTCAGTACTTACAATGCCATTTATTTCCTTATTAGAAGAAAAGCTCAACCTATTGGTTCTATATATTCAAATATCAAATATTCTCTAATGACTTGGAAATTAACACTTGGCCAGACCTATCAGGCATCATTCTATGTACAGTATATTCCTTATGACCAGGGATCCAATGTAATTTGTTCTTTTATTTCCAGCACCTTACATGTGGTAAGAACAAAGTAAATATTAATTAAATGAATGGATGTGTAAATGAGTAAATATCATCAACTGAATACCCCCGATATTAGTTGTATCTATCACACAATTGCATTGAAAAGCTGTAGCTAATTGGCCCAAATCTGCTGCCTGGGGAGCAAGGGCAGTTGAGGGCAGTCAATGCTTATTCAGTTTGATGTTCCATACATTTATTGAACAGGTATTGAGCATGTGTCCACTCTACACAGCATTCTGTAGTTGATCCTATAGGAAGATACATAAATATGAGGGGTTTATGTTTAATAAACAGACCAAGCAAAAACAAAAGTGTGCCTAAGAATATAAGAACACTCCTGGATATGCCAGTGGATGAACTACAGTGAGGAGAATAAGAGAGTATGCATCACCACCCTTTCGGGTTGGCTGCTTACTACTGAGGCGATCTGAGATACAAAGCTGGCCCCAGCGTCTCATATTTCTCCCCTTGCTAGTGTATTACTTTCTTTGGCTATTATTCCTTTCTAATAGACCTATTTTTAAAATAAAATACCACAAAGAGGGGTAATATAACAAACCTCCACTACTTGGGTGTCTCCTTTCCTCTGTTAAAACAACATTCTCCACAAAGGAAGCTTTGAGACATGGGATGAACGGTGGTGGAAAAAGGTGCCCTAATGGAAATAATAAGTTTGACAGGGGAGATGAGGGTTTGCTGTGAGTAACTTACTTATTTCCAGATGTGAGTCCCTAGGTGATGTTAGAAAAGGATAACATCATCACTGGAGTAGGAAATGGCAACTTACTCCAGTATTCTTGCCTGGAAAATTCCATGGACAGTGGAGCCTGGCAAGCTACTGTCCATGGGGTCACAAAGAGGTGGACACGACTGAGAAACTGAGCATAACTTCATCCAACATTAACAGCACAAAGCTCACTGCATTCTCAGAGTTGGAATAACCTTGTCCTCTGCCAATTAGAGACTGTCACAAATGAAAATAAGATTAACATGTGTTTTATAACTATTATATATTTACTTATCTAACAAAGTTACCAAAGACAGTCAAAACGACTATCATCTTCTTTGCTATGGATAAAGATAATTAAACCCCAAATAATGACATGTTCTTTGTCTTTGTTAACCTAAAGTAGAGGGGAAAAATTTGCTGAATCTGGTATTTTCACCATCTATTGAAGACATTTCAATAAATGGTCATCAGATATTCCCAAAGGACACTTTTCAGGCCAAAGATGTCAATGTACTGATCAAATCAATGCATATAAGAAAAGTACATTTGATTATATCACTTAGGGAAAAATATATTTGTACAACTTAATGAGAATAGAATAATTTGACTAAAATAGAATTCTATCAATGTGGCTTCTTTGACATCATAAACAAAATTGCCTGAGTCAAAACTCAGGTTGCCTGAATTGTGAAATGACAATGTAGAATGTTTCTATTAATGTAGAAACTAACTCTAATAATGTGAAAAAAATAATGTGTAGCAAGAAGAAAAAAACCTTTTAAATTAACCAAACTATTATGGCACTACCAAAGTCACTAAACACTGGCAGAGTTTTACTAATTAAAACAAAAAACTAGGAAGTACTAGCCTGTGTTTGACTTTATGACATAGACAATTTGAGTTAGTCATAAAAGTTGATGACATCTTAACTGCTAGTCCTCTTACATCTCATCTGCATCTGTCTTTTGTCACTGCAGTGAGAAGTCAGACCACTTACTGAACACCTAATATATGCCAACTGTTTGCATGCTCACAAGTCATTCAAGGTAGGTAGCATTATCCACTTTTCACAGTGTGTAAATGGCAAAGTCAGTGGTTGACAGAGGCACTGGTAGTATTAAGCCCATCCTGGTATCTGCTTCTTTGGTTACTTTTCTCCTACCCATTTTGCCTGATCTGAAAAATCTGATGAATAAAATACTTGGAGTTAGACCAGCAGTGCTAAGGAGCATGCATCAGAGGATTACTTAAACACAGATAGACAGGGCTACACCTACAGTTTCTGATCCAGTGTATGTGGGGTGGGCCTTGAAAGTTTGCACTTTCTAGTAAGTTCTCAATCAGAGAAGGCAATGGCAAGCCACTCCAGTTCTCTTGCCTGGAAAATCCCATGGACGGAGGAGCCTGGTAGGCTGAAGTCCATGGGGTTGCTAAGAGTTGGACACGACTGAGCGACTGAGCAACTTCACTTTCACTTTTCACTTTCATGCATTGGAGAAGGAAATGGCAACCAATTCCAGTGTTCTTGCCTGGAGAATCCCAGGGACGGGGAAGCCTGGTGGGCTGCCGTCTCTGGGGTCGCACAGAGTCGGACATGACTGAAGCGACTTAGCAGCAGCAGCAGTAAGTTCTCAGATATTATTGGCTCAGGCCCCACACTTTGAGAATCATTGGGTTACATTAAAGTCTATATGCCTCCAAAGCTCAAACACTACACAGCATCATGCCACCTTCCCAAACTGTATTGGGAGTGCTCCTGCTGCTGCTGCTGCTAAGTCACTTCAGTAGTGTCTGACTCTGTGCGACTCCATAGACAGCAGCCCACCAGGCTCCCCTGTCCCTGGGACTCTCCAGGCAAGAACACTGGAGTTGGTTGCCATTTCCTTCTCCAATGTGTGAAAGTGAAAAGTGAAAGTGAAGTCTCTCAGTCGTGTCTGACTCTTCTTGATCCCATGGACTGCAGCCTACCAGGCTCCTCCATCCATGGGATTTTTTCAGGCAAGAGTACTGGAGTGGGGTGCCATTGCCTTCTCCAATTGGGAATGCTAGGTACTGGTATTTGGTAAGTGTTACCAGTCACTAGTAAAGGAAATCAACCCTGAATATTCACTGGAAGGACTGATGATGAACAAAATGTCCAATACTTTGGCTACCTGATGCGAAGAGCCAACTCTTTGGAAAAGACCCTGATGCTGGGAAAGATTGAGGGCAGAAGGAGAAGGCAGAGGATGACATGGCTGGAGAGCATCATTGATTCAATGAACATGAATTTGAGCAAATTCTGGGAAATAGTGAAACCAGGGAAGCCTGGTTTGCTACAGTTCATGGGGTCTCGAAGAGTCAGACACTACTTAGTAACTGAACAACAAAATTGTATAAAAAGTGTTGAGGATTAAATTATGTTTAAATTGATACTGTCACTGTAGGACTCCTCAAAGTCTTTAATATGCTACTATCACATCTTCAAGAGTTAAAGCATAGTATGCAGTGTTTCCCAAACTTAACTGACTCTGGAAATCCCCCTTTTACATTGAAGAGCAAGTCCTAAAACTACTGTTCTGCAAGAGCTGGATAGAAAATACCCTGAAACATAAGTTTTAAGGAGGGCAAATGTTTTTTAGGAACTAGCAAGAGTCTTCCGAAATAGAAAATGGAAATGAATAACTGTAGCTGGTCAGTGGGTTCAACTGACACATGCTAAGTGAGAAGATTACTAATATTTGCTTAAATTAAGAAAACTGAATTGCATAAATTACAGGCACAGGCATATAAAACATTTAAAATACAAAGCAGAACTTTTTGATTATAGCTCCTTCCTCCTTTTAAATCAATAGACAGTTATCAGATCTTTTCTGAGTTTAATTGTCTTTCTCTGCTGATTAAAGAACAGGAAGGATTTGAATACAATTGGGAGCTTGGTTGTCAACAAAATTCATAAACTGGTATGTAACACAGGCAGAGCAATGACCACTGAGGAAGCAGAAGCCACCACTCTTCACTAGCTCAGATATGTTCCAACAGTAAAATGGACCTGAGTTTAAGCCAGATGGAACCAACAGGTTACAGAAAAATCTAAAATTTCCACTAAGTCTAATTTGCCTCCCCAGACAAGATTGGAGATGAAACAACTACAATGGATACCTAGTATTTAAAAGTTTTTAGGTAAGAGATTGGGATTAACAGATACATACTACTATATATAAAATAGATAAGCAACAAGGACGTACTGTATAGCAGAGGGAACAATGCTTAGTATCTTGTAATAACCTGTAGTTCCCATGGAGGAAGGCATGGCAGCCCATCAGAGGTTTCTCAGGTGGGTCAGATGTTAAAGAGTCTGCCTGCAATGTGGGAGACCTGGGTTTGATCCCTGGGAGTGGAAGATTCCCTGGAGAAGGAAATGGCAATGCACTCCAGTATTCTTGCCTGGAAAATCCCATGTAGAGAAGAAGCTGGCAGGCTACAGTCCATGGGGTCTCAAAGAGTCAGACCAACTGAATAACTAACACTTTCACTTTGTAATAGCCTATAAGGGAAAAGAATCCAAAAAAAGAATATACTTGTATATGTGTGTGTGTGTATATATATACACATACACACACACATTTATGTGTTTACAACTGAAATCACTGTGCTAATACAACATTGTAAATCAACTATGTTTGTTTAGTTGCCAAGTCATGTATTTTGGGACCCCATGAGCTATAGTCTGCCTGGCTCCTCTGTCCATGGGATTTCCCAGGCAAGAATACTGGAGTGGGTTGCCATTTTCCTCTTCAGTTAGTCAACTATACTCCAAAGAAAAAAAAAATTTGCATAACAACAGCAACCAAAAGTCTTTAGGAAAAAGAATTGTTTTAAATTAAAATACTTTAGGTCCTGATATTTTAATTCACATTATTTTGAATAAGCATTCTTGTTCCATAGATATAAATTTTATTAGGAAACTAGGTTTATTTGGAAGCCATATTTCCTCATCTTGTATTTGTTTAAAAAATAATAATCTCCATCATATAGAATACTCCCCTGTTTCAATCAACATACATGTTGAAACACTTCTTGCAGATAAAGTATAAGGTAAAGAAAGTTCTTAAGGAATAGTAAGTGTCCAGAATGAGAAACTAAATTACATCATGTAACAACTGGGTTGGCCAATGGTATGGTCAATATTGAGAGAGTATCTGAGTATTTAAAGTGTGTCCTAGAGACTATAGATGCCCTAAAGGAAGTCTAGAGAGTACTACTGTTGGCATTTAAACTTAATTTCTTTTTCTTCTTGCATCAGAATGGCTGGTCTTACAAACAAGTCATGATACGACCAAATTACCAACAAGATTCCATTATCAGCCATGAAGATTTATGTATGTTGATTCATCTCTCATTTGCTGGCAAATCTCTTGACCCAAGAACCAAGTTGAAAATTCACTGTTTACCCAGAGGTTGTAGCAAGTAGAAGTCTCTAAAAATAAAAAGAATATTCAAATTATAGGAGATAGGAAATTTTAGCAGTTCAGTGGAGTTGATAAACATTTCAAATTAGTTCTTAAATGTTTAAGATTCAATACAATTGAAATGTTAGTCTAAAGGGAAATTTAATTCTTCACTGATGATTTTCTTATGAATTCTTTTCCCTAACTGATATTTTATTCACAAATTTATATATTTTAAAATAATAGCTAAGGGAAATTTACAAAAATTTAACATAACAGATTTAAGCTTAAGACTTGTTTTTGGAACAAAGTTAGATGTTATGTATGTTTCTTAAATGAAATTTTCCCAAAATGAACAACAACAAAAAAAGGAAATGAGCTTTGGAGAGACTTTAGGACAATATTTGAGTACAAAGCCTAAGCTAAAAATACTAACTACAGACTTGCTCTAAATCTAAGTCTACATGCTCCAGATTCAGTTTTCTCGTTTGTAAAAAGGAAATAATTGACCTAGAAGAATCTTAAAGTCCCTTATATCTCTAAGAGGTTATAAAGGAGCAATTATTCCATTTTTTTTAATTAAAAGAAAATTTAAATTAGGAGGAAATTTCACCTCCAAAAAGGTAAGTCATTTCAAGATTTGGAGTCTATGGTCATTAAAGACATATTCTCAGCATTGTTACATGAACAATGCATAAAATTGCTTTTTCATTTCCCCTATTTGTTATTTATTTCTGGGCATCATTCCCGGAATTTCAACTTCTACAAAGCAGAAGACTGAGTTGGGGGGTCCTTCTCACTGTGAATTTAAATGAAAACATATGGAGCACAGCTTTCAAATATACTTAATCTATTTGTACTCATTTGTTCCTAATGATCCTGGTTTTCCATATCTACATCTATTGAATGTGTATTAATCTCTCTGAAATAAAATAAGACTATTTTTGGAAATACGTAGATGTAAAATATAACTTTTTATTTTTTAAAATTTAATATAGAATGTGAAAAGTTTATAATAAAAATATAAGAAAAGTAAAAACACTACTTATGTAATGAAACATTACATAAGGGGCTGTAGTTTTTTAAAAGATATACAATTTGAAAGCTCAATGAAATACAGTATGATAAATACCAGAGTAACTGTAGGATTAAATCAAGTCCCTTGTTTCATTAGAAAGGATGTGGAACCC
This sequence comes from Bos javanicus, assembly GCF_032452875.1. Taxonomy (NCBI): domain Eukaryota; kingdom Metazoa; phylum Chordata; class Mammalia; order Artiodactyla; family Bovidae; genus Bos; species Bos javanicus. The sequence goes on along the minus strand of NC_083879.1, from coordinate 53,363,165 downwards.
CTGAGATGGGGACCAGTTTGTTACTGAACTGCATTGCCATCCAGTGATCATTTAAGGTGGTGTTGAAGTGGGAAGAACCCCAAAAGTCCTTAACACTAAATCTTGCCAGAAATGACAACATAATTCAAGATGGCACGTTTCTCATGCCCAGGGTCTTCAAGGGAGCTGGAAGAGGGAGTAAAGAAAACCAAGCAAATATTTCTCTATGGGACCTGTGTAAGCATGTGTGTATAGGCGTAGATAAGTGATGACTCTCAGCAAGGGGACTACAGCCTGAGCAGCAGTAGTGGAAAACCACGCTCATATTTCCAAAACAAAGACACACTGGGCGGCAGCAGGAGGCCTGACAGAGAAGCAGCACCACTTCAGAAACCGGAGGCAGCGTGCTATTAAGGCTCCCCTCCACAGAGGATGGTTCTGGCAAGAGATTACGGTGCAAAATATAAACCTTAGCAAAAGTCACGTAATCCATGGGCAGGTGCCTCTTTTTCCCTGTAGATGAACACCTGTGAGGAAAAGACGCCCAGAATATTTGAGATCTGGAGTCTGATGGCTTTTCAGTTTCTTCCTCTTAATAAAAAAAAAAAAATTATAATTGCATGTGGATATCAGGCTTTGAAAATGATTGTCTCCATGCTTAGCTAGAAATGGAATTGCCACTCATCTGACTTTTAACTGCATCGTTTTTGTAGTTGTTGTTCAGGAAATGGAAGCAGTAAAGAAAATTTTAAAGGAACTCTTTAGTCCAGACCTCTTCAGGTTACAGGTGAGGACATTAGCAACAAGATAGGTAGATAAACTTTTCTTTTCTTTTTTTTTTCCAGTTTATAGGGCTTCTTAGGTATAGAGCTAGGTGTAGAACCCTAAGTCTCCTTTCTCTAGCTAATGCTCTTTTTTTTGATACCAATTTATTAAGATATCTTATCAGCTGGAACAGTGGTAAAGAATCCATCTGTCAATGCTGGAGACAAGGGTTCAATCCCTAGGTCGGGAAGACTTCCTGGAGAAAGGCATGGCAAACCAGTCTAGTAGCGCTGCCTGGAGAATCCCATGGACAGAGAAGCCTGGCAGGCTACAGCCCATGGGGGTCTGAACACAACAACAACAATCATAGATGTGCTTCATTAGGAGTTTAAAACTGTTTACTGTCAATATGATATGCTGTACTGCCAGATTAATTTTGAAACTGATGGCCCTTTTAGATTCCTACAATGTAAGTTGCATAGTGAATAAAATTTAAGAGACATAAAGAGGGGATCTTAGCCTGATAATCCTTGATGACATGCTGATTCCTTTAAAATCTACTCACACATGATGAAAAGTGGCTTGAATTTAGCCTGGGCAGAAGGCAGGTGGACAAAGAACTTTTTCAGCTTTGAGTATAGACTTTAGATTGATTGTTCAATCAGGAACATGGTTACAACATTGTCCTCACAAAGGTATATAAAATATTTATTCCGTGTTATGTTCTTTCTTAAAGTTACAATAAAAGGAGGTCTCTCACACAATGCCCAGAGCCCACAGGTGACAATGGCTGAGGAAGAAACAGGGCTCTGTGCAGAAATGAAGCAGAGACTCAGAGCAGGCCTTGCCAGGTTTGCATATGAAATCAGAGCAACGCTGTAAGGAAATATGTAGCCCAAGGTTATGAGACATCAGTGATTCATTTATCAAGAAAAGGAGAAAAAATAGAAATAGTTCATTGAATATTATCAGTCTCAAATTTTGCCAATAGATTTATGTCTTTATGTTAGTAAGGAGGGTAATAACCATGTCACTTAGAATGTTATATGTTATATGTGTAAGTATGCCTATAGTTAATAGAATTCATCAGGCAGTAGGTTTGGGCACCATTTAAACCATGGGTCAGAGGGGCATTAATTCTATTCAAAATGTCCATCTGTTGCTGCCCAACCTGCACAGAAGGTTGCATAGCAACCCGTAGAACTGCATGGATCTGGTTGGCCTCCCTCTGTTGCTTTTGTTTGCCCTGTGAGAGAGTTGCCCTTGATGGAGAAACAGTAGGGGTTCTTTTATTTATATATTTATTTATTTTTTTGGCTGGAGCTTGGCCTGGTGAGTGGGGGCTCACTGTAGCCTGCTGAGCCAGATAGCATTGTGAGGCAATATCTGACATATGAATGTAATTTATCTTCCTGGCATGATTCTTAGTCCCAAATTGATTCCCAAATTCCTAGAACTGTGGAAGTAGAGCAATTAAAATGAAAATACCAGGACCTTTTACTTTTATTCCCCAGAAAAACCTCAGCAGTGCAGTCAGAGAGAAGGTTCCGGAAGTGTGACTACATTTTGTGGCACTTATATATGTGACTAAATATCGGCTTACCATATTCCTGAACTTTGTAACTCCATATACCACAACATTTTTTAAATTAGAAGATTTCTCAGGAAATTGGACGTTCTTCAAGGCCTCTTTGCAACATATATCAATTCTAAATACCTACCTGTTCTTGGCTATTATTATGTTTTTTAGTTATTCAGCAAAATTTGCAATGAATTTAAGCATGTGTAATCTCATATAAAATAAGCATTTATCTGGCTTGTTTTATTTCCAGTGTCAGCTGTAATTTGGGGGTAGAGTAACTAGTTCCTGTATGTTCCCTTGGTGTCATGGATGTGACTGTGGGCCACTGATAAATAACATTCTTAACAGATCTTTACAAAGCCATCAATAAAATGCTCCTGAAGAAAGCAAAATTTTGACAGAAATGAAAACACCATATTTTAAGAGAAATAATTACAGTGCCCTAATATGTAATCATGACACTGAAATATTTTTTTTTAATTGGTTGTTACAACTTGACTTAGCTGTTTATGTTTTACTCATGGCACAGGCTAAGAAACACTTTCCCTTTAACTCTGAGGAATCTATGTATTTCACTTTTAAGCAATTTTAATGCCTACTTCTTTCATTTAATAATCTTTAAACTAACTTTTAATAAAGACCTAGTTATCAAGGGGACTCTTGAGAACATTTCCTAATTGTTTTGGGGGGAAGTAGGTAATACGAGTAATACTCTTTACCCTAACTGTTATTAAAACTGGGGAGCCCAGAAATGAACCCACACTTGTGTGGTCAATTAGTCTAAGACAAAGGAGGCAAGAATATACAATGGGGAAAAGACAGCCTCTTCAATAAATGGTGTTAGGAAAACCGATCAATTACATGTTAATGAATCAAACTGGACTATTTTCTCACACTATACACAAAAATAAATGCAAGATGGATTGAAGACTCAAATGTAAGACTTAAACCATAAAACTCCTAGAAGAAAACATAGGCAATACGTTCTCTGATATTGGTCTTAGTGATATTTTCAGGGGAATGTCTCTTTAGGTAAAAGAAACAAAAACAAAAATAAATAGGACTACAACTCACTGGAAAACTTTTGCACAGAAAAGAAAACTATCAACAAAACAAAAAGGCTGCCTAACTGAATGGGAGAGGACATTTTCAAATGATGTTTCTAATCAGGGTTTCATATCCAAAAATATACAAAGAACTTATATAGCTCAATGTGAGAAAAACAAACAACCCATGTCTGTTGCAGCATTATTCACAATAGCCAAGATATGGAATCAACAGAAGTGGTCCCTCAAGGGATGAATGACTAAAGAAGATGTGGGGTGTGTGTGTGTGTGTGTGTGTGTGTGTGTGTATTATGGAATATTATTCAGTTAAGAGAATGAAGGAAACCCTGCTGTTGCAACAACATAGATGGAGCTTGAGTGCATTATTGTTAAGTAAAATAACTCAAACAGAGAAAGATAAATACTGTATGATCTCATGTATGTGTGTGTGTTAAGCCGCTTCAGTCATGTATGACTGTTTGCAACCCCATGGACTTTAGCCTGCCAGGCTCCTCTGTCCATGGGATTTTCCAGGCAAGAAAACTGGAGTGGGTTGCCATTTCCTTCTCCAGGGGATCTTTCTGACCCAGAGATTGGACCCACATCCCTGTGGTCCCACATCTTGTGTTGTCAGGCAGGTTCTTTACCACTAGGGCCAACTAGAAAGCCCAATCTCATGTATATGTAGAAGTTAAAAAAAACAAATTTGTAGAAATAGAACTTATTGGTGGTTGCCAGAGGTGGAGGGTGGGGGAAGTAGATGAAGGTGGCCAAAAGGTACAAACTTCCAATTATAAGATAAATAATTTCTGAGGATATAATATACAGCATGGAGATTGTAGCTGATGATACAGTAGTCCCCCCTTATCTATGGTTTCACTTTCCATGGTTTCAGTTACCCATGGTCAACAGCAGTTTAGAAATATTAAATGAACAATTGCAGAAGTAAACAATTCATGTTTCTTTTAAAAAATTCCATTGAAAAGTGGGCAGAGGACATGAATAGACTTTTTTTCCCCCCAAACAAGGCATATGTTCAAAGGCACATGACTTTGATTAGTGCTCCACGTCACTAACCATCAAGGAAATGCAAATCGAAATTACAGTGCAGATTTTTCTGGTGGCGCAGTGGATAAGAATCTGCCTACCAATGCAGGGCATGTGAGTTCTATCCCTGGTCAGGGAAGATTTCACATGCCATGGAGCAACTAAGCTCGTTTGCCATGACTACCAAGCCCACACTCGAGAGCCCACAAGCCTGTGTGCTGCAGTTACTGAAGCCCACTTGCCTAGAGCCGTGCTCTGCAACAGAAGAAGCCACCACAATGAGAAGTCCAGACACTGCAACAAAGAGTTAATCCCACTGGCCACAACTAGAGAAAGCCCTCACAAACCAACAAAGACACAGCACAGGCAAAAATAAACAAACAATTTTTTAAAATAAAAAAATTCCAGTGAAATATCATCTCACACCTATCAGAATGACATCTGATAGGTGTCATAAAAAGGTCAGAACATCAAAAATGTCATCAAAAAGGTCAGAAACAATAAGTATTGATGAGGATATAGAGAAGAGGGTACCCTCACATACTGTTGGTGGGAATGTAAATTGGTGTAGCTAATGGAAGAACCTCCATGGAAGATGTTATGGAGGTTCTTCAAAAAATTGGGTACTTAGCAAAAGAAAAAAAAAAACACACTAATTTTAAAAGATTGCACCATTATTTCAATAGGCAAGATATGGAAGCAACCCAAAAGCCTATCAAATGATGGATGTAGAAGTTGTGGTTTATATATATGGCGGAATACTACTCAGCCATTAAAAAGAATGAAGTCTTTCCACTTGTGATAAGAAGAAGGCCATGATTTCTGAGTCAGAGAAATTCTTGCTACTTAAAAGTACTTTGTTATACTACTGCGTACTTGATTCTAGGACATCAAACAAATTGAAGATCTTAACAGTGGGGTGAATTTTTGACCAGTGGAAATGGACGTTGGCAGGTATATTCTTCTTCCCTTCTCTTCCTGAACAGAGTTTCTTTAGATACAGTTGCTCATGTGGTTTCTCAAAGACAGTTCTGTGAGACTGAGTGATCAGTTACACTTGGTAACTCAAAACTCAGTTCAGTTTTGATTCTCTCCTGCATCACTTCCCTTTTCTCCCATTTCTTCTGTCCTATGGCATTTTCTAATAAATTCATAGCACAAAATCTTTGCCTCAGTCTCTGCTTTCTGGGGGAACAAAAGATTAGACATATCTCCTGCTTAAGACTTTCCAGCAACTTTACCTGTCAGTCACTTCTCCAAACACATGTCGCCTGTGTTTATGCTCTTATGACATCAAATCACTTTTGCCTCACAAAAACAAACAAACAAAAAAAAAAAAACATGTTATTTTCCATCTTTGGACCTTGGTTTCTGCTGTTTGCTCAGTCCGGAATGTCATCCTTCCTTCCCATTTAATTATCGTGTAGTAATCAACTCAAGGTTTTTTAAATCAACTTATGTTTTTTTCTTAGCTTCCTTTGTGGCTCAGATGGCAAAGAATTTGCCTACAATTCAGGAGACCTGGGTTTGATTTCTAGGTTGGGAAGATCCCCTGGAGCAGGGAATGGCTACCCACTCTAGTATTCTTGCTTAGAGAATGGAATTTGCCAGGCAAGAATACTGGGGTGGGTTGCCGTTTCCAACTCCAGGAGTCTTTCCAACCCAAGGATTCAACCCTTGTCTCTTGCATCTCCTGCATTGGCAAGCAGATTCTTTCCGACTGGGCCACCTGGAGGCCTCAGTAGCATCAATAACAAAGAGTAAATACTGGGTATGGTATTCTACTGCAATCGACTGCCAGATTTTATGAAAAGTTAGCTTATTTGATACCATTTTCAATGCTCTTTCTCTCTGATGACAGTAGTTGTTCTCTTTCCTGGTCCTTTCTAACTCAGTAGAAGATTTCTGAGTATGATAAGGTGGTTTCTATCTGCCTTTTGTTTGTATTTAGTTCATTTTTTTTTCCCAGCATTTTTAAAATGGTCCACTCCAGTTTTGTGATCTCAATGGGGTAGCCTCTTTCACTGTTATTTTGTAAATAAGCCAACAGTTCTTTCCAGGTTCAGCATTTGGGAGTCTGAAACTGCTTCTTTTTAAGCTCTTTTCTTTTTCTTCCTCCAAGAAAACATCTTCCCCTTCCATCATAGCTAATGCTGTTTCCTTAGAGTCCTACCTCTGGCTTCTCCTATGCCGTCCATCTGGATTCTTGCCCATTGGAGTCTGTTCCTCCCAGGAGTGAGCACACAATTATTAAGACTATAGGCTTCTTTGGATTCTGTTTGATATTGAATAGAGTTGCTTACTTCACTGTTCCAGAGAGTCACACATCTAAAACAGAAGGGTTCACATAGCCGGAGAACTGTATGTGGTTGTAATCTGAGCTGGAGTGCATTTGGATGGAAGGAATATATGTCAATTGAATGCAGGTCACCATAAGCACACGTGTTCTCAAGACAGCCGAGCAAATTTGCCTCCTTGCTTCCTGCTGAACATAGAGCCTCTTTTGTCTCAGGTTGTCTTCCAGCTAACAAAGAAGCCACTTGGCCACACAGAGCTCACGTTTTATTTATTTAGTTCCCCCCTGTAGTGTTTTCAGACCAAGCTACCCTACACGAAGGAATCATGTCTACTGATTAGCAAGGCTGGACTGTTTCTTGGAAAGTTTCCCTGTGACTAGGGAACAGATTAATTGTCTGCCTTAAGGAACTCTCTTAACCTTGTGGTATTTCCCTTTATACTCTCCTAATAGAGGATAATCATGCTGGAAAAGAAAAAAAAAATGACTTGATATCCACAAATGAGAAGCTTCTCTTCAATGTCTTTATACATATAGGTTTCCTGTTACAGTGGTAGTATCATTATGTCCCGTTTAAAATAAATCAGGAGAGTTCTAGAACACTGTTCTCTGGATAATAAAAACAATCTGTCAAAGTTGTATCATTTTTTTCCAAATGTTTTGTTTCAACTAATAAGAAATTTGTGATAGTGTTTTAACTGTTCTTACTATTTTCAAAGCATTTTTAAAAAATGTTTAAAAATGGCAAGGGGCTGATAGTGCACATCTACCATTTTCAAATGGAAAATAAATGCATAATTCAATCCAGAGTAGTAGTTAATACCAGAGATGTAAATGATGAATACAACCTTAAAAAGGCAGTGTTTGAGACCTGGTCCATGATTATATGTTATGGGAAATCCTGACTTGGAATGAGTGCCCAAAACAGAAGAAGGAAAAAAAAAAAACAAAATGGAAGCAAAGCGATCTATTGTCATGATGGTTGAAATCAAAGGTTTGCAGTGTAATGGAATAAGCTCTACAGAAGTAGCATAATAGCTACTAATAGCACAGGGAACTCAGCCCGTTTCTCTGTAATGACCTGGATGGGTGGGAGGGAAGCCCAAAAGGGAGGGAATATATGTATACTTAATGGCTGGTTCACATCGTTCTATGGCAAAAACCAACATGACATTGTTTAATTTAATTAAAAATAAGATTGTTTTTAAATAAGGCTAAAGAAGAGCTGTCACAGTAAATGAATGTTGACCTAGGAAAGCATTCCACAGCAATAAAGCTTACACAATGACCCTTGCATTTGTGTGCAATTACAAATTTTTAATCTAAATTTTAATGTTAAAATCCATTGAGTTGCTAAGCATTGAGAAACTTCTTTTTATCAGAAGAGGAGTTTGTTTAAAGTTGCCTTTGTTTAACGTTAATTTTTTAAACTGGAGCAGCTTTATGCCATTTTTTGGCAAAGTGTTAAGAAAGATTGTACAGAGTTGTGTTGGAGCAAACTGCTGGATGGATAAAATAAACTTATCTATTCATCTGCACTGTTCTTTTTCAGATCTTACATAGATTTGTTACACTCCAAGGGCTTCAGTCCCAGTATAAATAGGTTTATATTTTGTATTTTTCTAGAAGTTTCTTCACTGTTTACATTACAGTGTTGCTCTGAGCCAACCAGGCTCCTCTGTCTGTGGGATTTCTCAGGCAAGAGTAATGTAGTGGGTTGTCATTTCCTTGACGGTGGTGATCATGGGAAAAATAAATTTATAAATAATAAATAATACATAAAGAATCAACTTCATATGATTTTTATAAAGGAAATTTAGACACCTATGACCAACCTAGATAGCATATTCAAAAGCAGAGACATTACTTTGCCAACAAAAGTCCATCTAGTCAAGGCTATGGATTTTCCTGTGGTCATGTATGGATGTGAGAGTTGGACTGTGAAGAAGGCTGAGCGCCAAAGAATTGATGCTTTTTAACTGTGGTGTTGGAGAAGACTCTTGAGAGTCCCTTGGACTGCAAGGAGATCCAACCAGTCCATTCTGAAGGAGATCAGCCCTGGGATTTCTTTGGAAGGAATGATGCTAAAGCTGAAACTCCAGTATTTTGGCCACCTCATGAGAAGAGTTGACTCATTGGAAAAGACTCTGATGCTGGGAGGGATTGGGGGCAGGAGGAGAAGGGGACGACAGAGGATGAGATGGCTGGATGGCATCACTGACTCGATGGACGTGAGTCTGAGTGAACTCCAGGAGTTGGTGATGGACAGGGAGGCCTGGTGTGCTGTGATTCATGGGGTCGCAGAGAGTCGGACACGACTGAGCCACTGAACTGAACTGAACTGAAGGTGGTTGAAAAGAATGGAGATGGAATGCTTCAGGAGAAGAATTGGTTGTTATTTACAGTAACAAGTTATGGGATTAGATTAGAAAAACAACTTGTAGGAATCGCAAAGGAGGGACAAAAGGCAGGTAAGAAAGATTTAAAAAGCAGAGGAGGCTGCTATCAAAGTGATGCAGCATCATGTGATATTTAAAAATGGTTCAGCAGAGAAGAAAAGAGCTGAATGGGACTACCCTGCTTAGACTGAATTTCCACAACTGTGGCTGCTGCTGGGTCCTCACGTTTATGGGAAACTTTTAGTGCCATTCATGTTTTAAGATTTAGTCTGAAGTCAGGCAGTTGGCCACAGCCCTGAAATCTGAGTAAGATATTTAGTTTTCTTTTTTCTTTTTCTTTTTTTTTGAAGTCTTGAGATGTTCCTGAAATTCTTTTCCTCTAAAATTACCATAGTTACAAAAGCTTGACAAGAGAGTTCACTTATGTTCTTTGACTTCCATTTTGCCCAGCAAAGGGCAGAATGGTGGCACTGGCTTGAATTAACTTTAACAAGGCCATATTTTTATTCTTCAAACTATTATCTTCAGGCAGTTTGCTTTATGCCCTTATATGCATCTAATATGAATAATCAATATTTATTCAATGAACCATGGCTATAAACAGCAAAACCCAAGAGCAGTTTTCCCAGGGAAATTAGACTTGAATAGTAGATCTAACCGACGGACTATAAAGTTAGACAGCATAATGTAATCTAAAAGTTTAAAATACATAAGCTCACCACACACTATTAATTTACTTTACTTATAATAGGCGTCTGACTCAGCTTCTACTATAATTATTTTAAATAATTATGTTTAATATATTGCTTATAATCTGCATCACAAAAATATTATTATACACATTTAGGCTTCCCTAGCGGCTCAGTGGTAAAGCGTCTACCTGCCAATGCAGGAGACTCGAGTTCAGTCCCTTGGTCGGGAAGATCCCCTGGAGAAGGAAATGGCAAACCACTCCAGTATTCTTGCCTGGAAAATCCCATAAACAGAGTAGACTGGTGGGCTATAATCCATGAGGTTGCAAAAGAGTTGGACATGACTTACAAACTAAACAACAACAATAAACTAACTATTCCATGAATGCTCTAGTCAGAAAATGTTCATTAAGTTTAGTTTAGAATCAAATCTGAGAATTTAATTCCTTGCTCTTATTGTTCAGTCACTCAGTCGTGTCCGACTCTTTGTGAATGCAGCAGCCAGGTTCCCTTTCCTTCATCAACTCCCAGAGCTTGCTCTAACTCATGTCCACTGAGCTGGTGATGCCATCCAACCATCTCATCCTCTATTGTCCCCTTCTCCTCCTGCCTTCAATCTTCCCCAGCATCAGGGTCTTTTCAAATGAGTCAGTTCTTCACATCAGATGTCCAAAGTATTGGAGCTTCAGCTTCAACATCAGTCCTTCCAGTGAATATTCAGGATTGATTTCCTTTAGGACAGGTTTGATCTCCCTGTAGTCCAAGGGACTCTCAAGAGTCTTCTCCAACACCATAGCTCAAAAACTTCCGTTACTTTGACGCTCGGCCTTCTTTATGGTCCAACTCTCACATCCATACATGACTACTGGAAAAACCATAGCTTTGACTATATGGACCTTTGTTGGCAAAGTAATATCTCTGCTTTTTAATATGCTGTCATAGCTTTTGTTCCAAGGAGCAAGCATCTTTTAATTTCATGACCACAGTCACCATCTGCAGTGACCATGGACAAATAAATGGGAACATTTTAATACAGACGTTTGAACAAACACACTTTTAAAAATTGATAAATCTTTACAAAAGCACATTTTTGGAAAAGTAAAAGGTTAGACAAAGGGCTAATTTTAGTCATTGAAATCAATATTTTCCTTTGTGGCTCCTGACTACTGAACCGGGACCATTATATGTTGCCCTAACAAAAAGATGGTTAGGGATTTATATAAAGGAAAATCTTTAAAATAAGAACAATCTGAGTCACTAATTGTCCAATTAGTTTTATGCCTTGAAAAATACACAATTTTTATCATATATTTTTGCTGACAACTAAAATTAGCTTACATATGTTTTATCAATAAAGCAGAGCTTTAAGTGTAAGAATGGAGGGATGGAGGCATACTGTTTCTAGCACATCATCCACATGATGAGAAATTTAAAGTGATGGAAGAATTGAAGCAAAATTAAAAAGTTGATTTTTAAAAATTTTCTGTTTAAAACATAGGAGGAATATAAATGGAAGTATTGCTCCTAAAATATAATCATTTATACTATTATTTGTTTGAAAATTTGGCATTTAGCCACAGTATCTGGGAAGACATAAAATATCCTCTATGTAGATTCTTTTTTCTCTTCATGTGTGCGTGCATGTTTTTTCTCTCTCCACCCAATACCTTGAAACCTCAGTTACACAGCATTTTCCCCTGATCCTATTCCACCATAGCGCTTCTCACATTCCTGAGGAGATCCAGTGCACTTCCCCACTTTTAATTAATACCTGCCTGCTGATAATTTTCAAACCTTACAGCTCTTGATCCTGAATTTCAAGCCTTCAGGAAGTCTCTATGTTACTGTCACATAACGGGTGCTTAGTCGCTCAGTTATGTCCACCTCTTTGCATTCCTTTGGACTGTAGCACACCAGGCTCCTCTGTTAATGAGATTCTCCACGCAAGAATACTGGAGAAGGTTGCCATGCCCTCCTCCAAAGGAGATGCCTGACCCAGGGATCAAACTGGAGTCTTCTGTGTCTCCTGCACTTCAGACATATTCTTTACCCACTGAGCCATTGGGGAAGCCATGCCATACTGATTCAAATGCAATTGTTTCAAAGTTGATTTTATCATCTTCCATCTCTCACCCCTACCTTGGCCCCAAGAACCATTCTCCTTACATGACAGTTCAGTGAATCACATTATCATACACTAAATGACTTTTGACATCATACTGCTCCTATTCTTCTATTCATACTTTCTTCTCCCCAACATATGGTTTTTAATTGATGTATAGTTGATTTACAATATTGTATTTAATTTCTGCTGCACAGTGAACTGACTCAGTAGGATATTGTTGTTTATCCATCCTATCTATAACAGTTCACATTTGTTAATCCCAAACTACTAGTGTATAAAATATGACACAAATAAACATATCCATGAAACAAAAATAGACTTACATATATAGAGAGCAGACTTTTGGTTGCCAATGGATGGGAGGGTACCTAGAGAGGGAAGGACTGGGAGTTTAGGATTAATATGTTTACTATTGCCAAGCCTAACAGTTCTATCTCCTGAAGAAATCACAATTTATATGAGATGTCACATTATTTTTAAGTTTTTTTTTTTTAATTTTACTGGCCTGATTGTTAGGAAGCTGCTTTGTTTTTTTTTTTTAATTTAAATTTATTTTAATTGGAGGCTAAGTACTTTACAATATTGTATTGGTTTTGCCATACATCAACAATAAAATGTTTTAATTGTTAGTGTTTTTAATATTTTAAATTACAGTTTATTAAAAATATTAGTTTTACCATTTGTTCATTTCCTTTATTCCTATCTAAAAGCACGTTTCCAGGAAACAGTACTAAACAAAAGAAGTATAAACAAATAATTTGGAAAAGCTAATACAAAGAAACATTAAATAGGGTGTCCTATAGGCACCGTTTTGTGATACAGGAGACAGCTACCTAAGGAACAAAAGGGAGTAGCATGTATCCCTTGACTTTCAATGCCTTTTGGGTTTGGTTTGGTCGGTCCCTACAGTGTAAGTATCTTCCCAGTTCTGGAATGCTTGAATATTGTAGAAACAATGTAGTTAAATTTGAAGAGAAATGGACTGCTGCTGCTACTGCTGCTAAGTCGCTTCAGTCATGTCCGACTCTGTGCGACCCCATAGACGGCAGCCCACCAGGCTCCCCTGTCCCTGGGATTCTCCAGGCAAGAACACTGGAGTGGGTTGCCATTTCCTTCTCCAATGCATGAAAGTGAAAAGTGAAAGTGAAGTCGCTCAGTCGTGTCCGACTCTTCGAGACCCCATGGACTGCAGCCTACCAGGCTCCTCCGTCCATGGGATTTTCCAGGCAAGAATACCAGAGTGGGGGTGCCACTGCCTTCTCTGAGAGAAATGGACAAATACCTATAAAATTGCTAAACTAATCTATCAACTTTAAAAAGGTAAATAAATTATAATATACTCTTACAACTGACTATTATCCCTCACTGAAAATTAATAAAAAATCTAGCTCTTTTTCAATATGGATGGACTTGTCATACTGAGTCATACTCAGTATGAGATTATCATACTGAGTGAAGTGAGTCAGACAAAGAAAGAGAAATATCATATAATATTCCCTTATGTGGAATCTAAAAAGAAATGATACAAATGAACTTATTCACAAAGCAGAAATAGACTCACAGACTTTGAGAACAAACTTATGGTTACCAGAGGCAGAGGACTGGAGGAAGGGATAGTTAGGGAGTTTTGGATCATTATGTACACACTGCTATATTTTAAATGGATAAGCAACAAGGGTCTACTGTATAGCACAGGGAACTCTGCTCGATGTTATGTGGCAGCCTGAACAAGAGGGGAGTTTAGGAGAGAATGAATGCATGTATATGTATGGCTGAGTCCTTTTGCTGTCCACCTAAAAGTATCACAACATTGTTAGTTGGCTACGTGCTGTGCTTAGTCGCTTAGTCGTGTCTGGCTCTTTGCGACCCCATGGACTGTAACCTGCCAGGCTCCTCTGTCTATGGGAATTCTCCAGGGAAGAATACTGGAGTGGGTTGCCATGTCCACCTCCAGGGGGTCTTCCTGACCCAGGGATTGATCCTGGGTCTCCTGCATTGCAGGCAGATGCTTTACCATCTGAACCAGCCCAGTGTTTCTCATGATATACTCTGCATGTAAGTTAAATAAGCAGGGTGACAATATATAGCCTTGACCTACTCCTTTCCCAATTTGGAACCAGTCTGTTGTTCCATGTCCAGTTCTAACTGTTGCTTCCTGACCTGCATACAGATTTCTCAGGAGGCAGGTCAGGCGGTCTGGTATTCCCATCTCTTGAAGAATTTTCCAGTTTATTGTGATCCACACAGTCAAAGGTTTTGGCATAGTCAATAAAGCAGAAGTAGATGTTTTTCTGGAACTCTCTTGCTTTTTTGGTGATCTAACTGCTGCTGCTGCTGCTGCTAAGTCGCTTCAGTCGTGTCCAACCCTGTGCGACCCCATAGATGGCAGCCAACCAGCCTCCCCCATCCCTGGGATTCTCCAGGCAAGAACACTGGAGTGGGTTGCCATTTCCTTCTCCAATGCATGAAAGTGAAAAGTGAAAGTGAAGTTGCTCATTGGTGTCCGACTCTAGCGACCCCATGAACTGCAGCCTACCAGGCTTCTCCGTCCATGGGATTTTCTAAGCAAAAGTACTGAAGTGGGGTGCCATTGCCTTCTTCGAGATGATCTAACAGCGAGATGATCTAACAGATGTTGGCAATTTGATCTCTGGTGCTCTGCCTTTTCTAAATCCAGCTTGAAGAAGTAATAAATTTTCAAAACAAAATATTTCTCAATAATAGAAATAGATAGAGAAAAACCATAAAGATAAACACGAAGTTTAGAACAGTGATTAATACTGAGGAGGGATGGAATGCAGAGATGGGAGGATGAAGAAAAAAGCAAAGCAGTCATGTTATTTTCCTTAAACATGCTGACAGGGATATGTGTGTATATCATACAATTATTCTTTAATCTTTATAGAATACACATAGTTTTTAATGTTCCTTTGCAACTTTTCAAAATTCAATTTATAAAAATAGTATTGAATAAGAAAAGGAACTCTGTAAAGACTGTGTTTAGTAAGGAGAACACACAAATGAAGTGCCTGCATTTTTAAATATGTGGAATTGGGTCTTTTCTGACAATATTTAGTGAATATTTCATACTGTCACAGACATCCTTGTTCTGAAGGCTAGTAATTATTGTTAATTCAGTTATCATATTTTAATTTAGTATAATTACTCATACAAGTTAGTATCAGAGATACCTTGCCATTAGAACTGTGTCTTTGTTGACCATGGACCTGATTTTGGTTAAAATCATAATCTTATTACATTAAGCCAGCAGCATGATATTTCCTTCTCATTTAATTTTGCTTTATTTTACTGGCAACCAGTTTTCTCTCTAGTAAATTGTTTTTATGTTACCATTAAACATTTTTCCTGCTTCCCCTCATGTTAATAATTATATTGGCAAAACTCTAATTACTATCTAAAGTACAAGAGTTTTAGGAAACATAATAAATTCACATTTTAATATATTTTGCTGTCTTTGGGCTTTGTAAAATCTAATGTGATGTCTTGTATTGAACGGTGTGTTACTATATTATTTCTGCCACAGAATGGCATCTTTCTTTTTATACAGTCTCTTATTTATCATGGTGAAATACTTTCCTTCCAATTAATTATTAATACAATTTTAGCACGAAGAGAACCCATTTATATCTCTTGATTTTATAACTGCATTCTCATGAAAATAATCTTTTCAGAAGACTGAACGTATTTTAGTGTGTAGCAAATTATGCAATTTACTTAATTGCAGATATCGTTTAGAAAATATAATACTAAGGAAAATTATAAATTCAATTACAAAAATTTTTTGAAATAGACAAAAATCCTCATTTAACTTCTCTTTCTCTTAGTTTAGATATCTAAAAGAAGAAATAATTGAGTATTTCATTTAAAATTTTTCACTTACATAAACAGAAAGGGAGAGAGAGTTCTGCCAGTATTTTCTGGGTTATTTGTATCTATGAGAACTACTTAAATTGCCACCGTAGGTCCCTAAGAGGACACTATGTTATTTATGAAGGAATGGCAAAGGGATAGTTGTGAAAGTGGATGGGAGGATAGATAAATAGATAATTTTCTTTCACCTTTCTTATTTTGGTTTTAGCATACTGCCAGTATGTGAAAAATCTAGTGACCAGAGTACTTATTTTGGTGGGGGGATGTTCCATGATAAAGTCCTTGTGCTGATTTCTCACCCCCAAATTCTAAGTCAATGCTCAATAGCGTTGAGCTGCTGGGTAATGAAATAGACATTCCAATGCAAGCAACAAAACAGACCCAGTTAGCTTTATGTCAATATCCCATTAACATCCAGAGACAGCCTTGGGGGAACTATAAAGCTGCTTTGATCAAGCTTCCCCTGCAAGGTCATACCAGACTATTCTGGAAATACCTATTCATGTCTCTTCCTTGTCAAGTCAAATCAGTTTTCTACAGGCATTCCTTAACTGTGCATACTCTAGAACTGCCAGATGACCATGGTTAACCCCTGAAAACCCCAGGAAGCCCAGAGTTCCTCACCTGGGTATAAAAAGCAACCATACTGGGCTTCCCAGGTGGCATTAGTGGTAAAGAACCCACCTGCCAATACAGGAGATGTAGGAGACATGGGTTCTATCCCTGGGTCAGGAAGATCCCCTGGAGGAGGGCATGGCAACCCACTCCAGTATTCTTGTCTGGAGAATCCCATGGACAAAGGAACCTGGCAGGCTACAGTCTATAGGGCCACAGTCAGACTCGACAGAAGCAACTTAGCACACACACATACTGATGTCAAAGAGCGAAAGTCAGGGCTGGCACTTCACTGCCTGTGGACCTCATGTCCTTAATCCGAGCTTTGACTCAGTGTCTCATATTCCAGGAGAAAGCTTCTGTGAAGACAGTGTTGTCATGCTCTGAGGTTTCCTGCACCCAACACTCACCAGACTCCAAGCCTCTCTTCTCTCCCAGATCACTTTAAGTATCATCTCAGGCTGTGTTCCTAGGCAGAATGACTCTAGACAACCTTGGAGCAGAACTTAACAGCCTGTGATATTTTCGGAGCAATGTAAATGCTCCAGAGAAATCCAGGAACCAAACCCATGACTACTGCTCCTCCTACAGGTTATCTTTTCTTTAGCACTAGTCTAGAAAAGAAATCCATATATCGACTGTGAATCGTCGTTCTTTTGGATCAATCTGGATAAAACACAAAGGTGGACTTGCCTGGAGACAAGCATCTTCTTGCTTTCTGAGAATTCTAGCCTACATGTTGGCTTTATTTAACCAAGAAATTAGATGAGCATTTTACCTTTCCTCGTTTTGACTCTTCTTCTCAAAAATAGAATCCCAGGTACACATACTTCTGGATAAGCAAGAGTGGATTTAATAGACACAAGGAGAAAGAACAGGCAGGCAAGCCACAATTAAACAGTCCTCTGTCCTCTCATTGCTCTTCTTTCAGCACTGTGGCACACTAACTCCTAAGTCTTCCAAAGTCCATTTCCACCCTCCCCAATGCCTCAGCATATGGGACATACTTTCAGCAAGAGATATTTGCATGATTCTTGGACGTTTGTCACTGTCCTCTCTGCATATTGAAAATAATTAAAATGCCTCAGAAAGGTATGGCCCAAGGCATTGGCTCTTCGCTTCTCTCTTTCACCTGCCTGTAAGAGACCAGCTCAGGCTCCTCTGACAAGCTGTGGTGGAAGGCTGAGCTGTTATAAATGATTTCAATAAATGCAAACTACAGTCAGACATTTTTGGTCTTCTAGGGTTTGCCCTTTAAGTTGATTATCAGTTTACAAGTTATTTTGTAAGCAGCATACATGAATTTTACAGAAGTAGTGATATTACATGGATCCAACTCTCATTTATCAGTGAGATGTCACATGACCCAGTACTTAATGTTTATGGTCTAAGAAATGCTAAATGTTTTAATAGTTAGAAACTGAAAAATAAAATAAAATTCGGCCCCGATTTGACAAAGGTGACATTAAGTGGCAGTATTTCAGTCCAGTTGCTAGATGTAAATCCATGTCTTCCTCTTTTTGGTAAAGATCATTCACTTTTACTTACTTACTGTATAGCATCCTTTAGGTTTTGTGATTCTCTTTTGTATGAACCAGAAGCTCTGTTTATTGTTTTTCCTAATTGCACATTCAACCTTGTTCACATTCCTTTTTGCATATATGCGCTTAAATTTATGGGGTTCTTGTTCAGATACTCACATTTTCCCTTCTGGGTGTAAAAGAAATCTTAAAAAATTATGTGCAAGGAATTGTATATTCATTGTAGCTGACCCGGTGGAGAGATTAGGGTGGATATTCTCAATGTTTTACTCTGTATAAGGCATGCAACATATTTTGTCTATAATATAGAAAAAAACGGGACTCACTTGAATTTCTCTAGCTTTATGTCAAGGGAAGTGTACCAGTAGAGGGTGGTTAGATATTTTATATGATCATTTACTCACTTGTACTTAAAGCTTGAGTACAAGGATGTTAAGCAGTCTTAAAATGGTTAACTTCTCCTTACAGAGCTTTGTTATTTTTTCCCTTTATTTTTCCTCTATGGTTAAGAACATCACAAAGGAAATTTCTCATTGAAATGAATGTTGATAGTAGTAATAACATGTAGAAAATATTAAAAACAGATTAAATTGGTAGGAAAAAAGCAATTGTAAGTAATGCCTCTGTGTTGGTCTCCTACTCTTTATGCTCCAGGGTATGTATCTAAAGGAATATACACATAAATCTTATTAGTGTTAATAGTCTAGATACCTGAATTCCTTGGCATGTCTCTGAATATTTAAGTCAGATTGTAACAAAATCATGTACTTGTTCACTTTGCAAAGGTGTGCTGGGAAGATAAAATGGCATTAACTTATTTTATCTGTAAGGTTTGAGGTTAAGCAATATTAATGGTTGGTTAATGGCTTAATGAGTGGGCTACAAAGCATTTAAGCATGCAATGAACCTTAGCTTTTCAATGACTTTCCTAATGAAAGATCTATATGACTGCATGTCTTGTGTCACAATAGAGATAGTAGGGAAGGTACCTAATCAATAGTGATGGTAAATCAATTGATCTGTAGCCCTGTTTTCATACAATGAGAAAGATGGAGAGAGCATTTTACTATAGCTTTATTTCCAGCTGAAGATCAATAAATAAAAAAGACAGCTCACTATTTGAAAATGTTCCCTTTTACTTGCTTCGAAAGCCAAGGCAGGCAGATTGATGTCCTATTTCATAGATGTGCTGGTTTCCTTTGTCACTTCTCAAAGATTTAAAGTTTTTCAAAATTAAATATATGATAGAGAGTATCTGTGAATCTAGACTTTATTGTCATGACCAAGGTTCAGATTGAAGATAAAGCTGTGGCATGATAAAAATTTGCTATTTGGCTTTATAATATTCGTGGATATCATTTTTAAATTGTCCATCAAAGAAAAGATTCCGTTATTCTCATTGGTTGATTTTTCTTTGAGAAAAATGTAGAGCATATGAAACTTATCATATACCTAGTGGTATTAACATTTCAAAATGTAATAATTTCAGATACTGTTAAGAAAATGAAAAGACAAGCCACAGACTGGGAGGAAAGATTTGCAAAACACCTGATTGATATGGGACTTACATCCAAAATACACAAAGAATCTGAAAATTTCACAATAAAAAAATAAAATTCAATATAAAATTGAGCAAAAGATCTGAACAGATACTTGACCTAAAAAGATACGTAAATATCAAATAAATACATGAAAATACATTCAACACCATTAGTAATTAGGGAAAGAAAATTAAAACTTCAATGAGATACTGTTAACCACCTACTGGAAAGAAAGACTAAACTAAAAGGAGCTGACAATACCAAGCAATGGAGAGGATGTGGAATAATTGGAACTCTCACACATGGTTGGTAGGAATTCAATGCTACAGTTTTTTGATAAATGGTTTGGTAGTTCCTTGTAACATTAAACAAACACCATACAACCAGCAATCTGACTCCTAAGTATTTAATCAGGAGACATGCAATATATATATATATATATTTTTAAATTTAATTTAATTTTATTTTTTAACTTTACAATATTGTATTGGATTTGCCATATATCAACATGCATCTGCCACAGGTATACACGTGTTCCCCATTCTGAACCCTCCTCCCTCCTCCATCCCCGTACCATCCCTCTGGGTCGTCCCAGTGCACCAGCCCCAAGCATCCAGTATCGTGCATCGAACCTGGACTGGTGACTCGTTTCATATATGATATTATACATGTTTCAGTGCCATTCTCCCAGATAATTCCACCCTTTCCCTCTCCCACAGAGTCCAAAAGACTGTTCTATACATCAGTGTCTCTTTTGCTGTCTCGTACACAGAGTTATTGTTACCATCTTTCTAAATTCCATATATATGCGTTAGTATACTGTATTGGTGTTTTTCTTTCTGGCTTACTTCACTCTGTATAATAGGCTCCAGTTTCATCCACCTCTAAAACCTATTCACAAATGTTTATAATGACTTTATTCATAATGGCAAAAAATACAGATAATCCAAATTCACACAATGGAAAAAAGTAAAAAAAAAGGTATAAACTACTGATACATACACTATTTTGTATAAATCTCAAATGTGATATGCTAAATGAAGGAGTCAGACACAAAAGACTACATAGTAGATGATTTCATTTCTATGACATTCTTGAAAATGGAAAGGAAAGGGGGCAGACAATAGATCAGTGTGCTTGTCAAGAGCTAGGAGTTGGGGGAGAGATTAGCTACTAAGGAGCATGAAGGAAGAAATTTTCTATATCTTAACTGTAATAGTATTTTATAAATGTACATATTTGTCAAAACTGATGGAATTTTACACTAAAAAGGATAAATTTTATTATATGTAATTATATTTTCATAAGCTTAAAATTGCAATAACAAACAATTAGCAGGCCATCAAGAGTTATGATGTTTCAAAATTAAATATACAAATGTTTTAATCCTTTAACTGTAGAGGAGATTGTTAACCTCTGACTGGTCTAGGGTAGGATTAGCAAAATTCAACCCATAAGTCAAATGTAGCCCACCACTTTTATTTTTTGGCCTCACTCCATACTTTGTGGGATCTTAGTTTCCCAGTTCAATTCAGTTCAGTCACTCCGTCGTGTCTGACTCTTTGCAACCCCATGGACTGCAGCACGCCAGGCCTCCCTGTCCATCACCAACTCCCAGAGTTTACTCAAACTCATGTCCATTGAGTCAGTGATACCATCCAACCATCTCATCCTCTGTTGTCCCCTTCTCCTCCTGCCTTCAATCTTTCCCAGCATCAGGGTCTTCTCAAATAAGTCAGCTCTTTGCATCAGGTGGCCAAAGTACTGGAGTTTTAGCTTCAACATCAGTCCTTCCAACGAACACCCAGGACTGATCTCCTTTAGGATGGACTGGTTGGATCTCCTTGCAACCCAAGGGACTCTCAAGAGTCTTCTCTAGCACCACAGTTCAAAAGCATCAATTCTTCAGCACTCAGCTTTCTTTATAGTCCAACTCTCACATCCATACATGACTACTGGAAAAACCATAGCCTTGATTAGATGGACCTTTGTTGGTAATGTGTCTGCTTTTTAATATGCTGTCTAGGTTGGTCATAACTTTTCTTCCAAAGAGTAAGCGTCTTTTAATTTCATGGCTGCAGTCACCATCTGCAGTGATTTTGGAGCCCCTCAAAATAAAGTCAGCCACTGTTTCCCCATATATTTGCCATAAAGTGATGGGACCAGATACCATGATCTTAGTTTTCTGAATGTTGAGCTTTAAGCCAACTTTTTCACTCTCCTCTTTCACTTTCTTCAAGAGGCTCCTTAGTTCTTCTTCACTTTCTTCCATAAGGGTGGTGTCATCTGCATGTCTGAGGTCATTGATATATCTCCCGGCAATCTTGATTCCAGCTTGTGCTTCGTCAAGCCCAGTGTTTCTCATGATGTACTCTGCATATAAGTTAAATAAACAGAGTGACAATATACAGCCTTGATGTATTCCTTTTCCTATTTGGAGCCAGTCTGTTGTTCCATGTCCAGTTCTAACTGTTGCTTCCTGACCTGCATACAGGTTTCTCAAGAGGCAGGTCAGGTGGTCTGGTATTCCCATGTCTTTCAGAGTTTTCCACAGTTTATTGTGATCCACACGGTCAAAGGCTTTGGCATAGTCAATAAAGCAGAAATAGATGTTTTTCTGGAACTCTCTTGCTTTTTCAATGATCCAGCAGATGTTGGCAATTTGATCTCTGGTTCCTCTGCCTTTTCTAAATCCAGCTTGAACATCTAGAAGTTCACAGTTTGGGTATTGTTGAACCCTGGCTTGGAGAATTTTGAGCGTTACTTTTCTAGCGTGTGAGATGAGTGCAATTGTGCAGTAGTTTGAGCATTCTTTGGCATAGCCTTTCTTTGGGATTGGAATGAAAACTGACCTTTTCCAGTCCTGCGGCCACTGCTGAGTTTTTCAAATTTGCTGACATATTGAGTGCAGTACTTTCACAGCATCATCTTTCAGGATTTGAAATAGCTCAACTGGAATTCCATCACCTCCACCAACTTTGTTTGTAGCGATGCTTCCTAAGGCCCACTTGACTTCACATTCCAGGATATCTGGCTCTAGGTAAGTGATCACATCATTGTGATTATCTGGGTCATGAAGATCTTTTTCATACAATTCTTCTTTGTATTCTTGCCACCTCCAACCAGTTATTGAATCTGTGTCCTTAGTAGTGAGAGCCTCAGAATCCTAACTGCTGAACTGCCAGGGTATTCCCCACTTATTTTTATAAAGTGTAATTGGAACATAGTCATTCTTTGTTTATGGATGCTTTCACATTCCAATGGCAAAGATGAATATTTGTGATCAGCTCATATGGCCTGTAAATCCTCAGATGGTGATTTTCTGTCCCTTTCCAGAAGGTAGTTGATCTCTGGCTGAATATCATATTCCTAAAAACTTGATCATTCTATAAAATTTAGTATGTTCTTAAAGATACCCATGGGGCTTTCCTCAAGGTTCAGTGGTAAAGAAAGTGAAAGTGAAAGTCACTCAGTCATGTCCGACTCTTTGCGACCTGCCTGGCTCCTCTGTCCATGGGATTTCCCAGGCCAGAATACTGGAGTGGGTAGCCTATCCCTTCTCCAGGAGATCTTCCCAACCCAGGAATTGAACCAGGGTCTCCTGCATTGCAGGTAGAATCCGCCTGCAATGCAGGAGATGCAAAAGACAATCCCTGGGTTGGGAAGATCTCCTGGAGAAGGGAATGGCAACCGATTCTAGTATTCTTGCCTGGGAAATCCAATGGACCGAGGAGCCTGGCGGGCTGCAGTCCATGGGGTCACAAAAGAGTTGAACATGACTAAGCGACTGAGCAACAACAACAAAGATACCCACGATTTAAACAAATTCAAATAAAGGAAATGCCATCACCAATCTCACTTTATAATAAACATTTATTAAGCATCTACTATGTGTCAAGTAAATAAAAGTGAAATAACTATTTTTCCCTGAATTGCAAAACTTAAAATTTAGTTGATGGAATTTTTTCTTAAAATATGAAAGATGTGGTGACTGCAGCCATGAAATTAAAAGACGCTTACTCCGTGGAAGAAAAATTATGACCAACCTAGATAGCATATTCAAAAGCAGAGACATTACTTTGCCAACAAAGGTCCATCTAGTCAAGGCTATGGTTTTTCCAGTGGTCATGTATGGATGTGAGAGTTGGACTGTGAAGAAAGCTGAGCGCCAAAGAATTGATGCTTTTGAATTGTGGTGTTGGAGAAGACTCTTGAGAGTCCCTTGGACTGCAAGGAGATCCAACCAGTCCATTCTGAAGGAGATCAGCCCTGGGTGTTCTTTGGAAGGAATGATGCTAAAGCTGAAACTCCAGTACTTTGGCCACCTCATGTGAAGAATTGACTCATTGGAAAAGACTCTGATGCTGGGAGGGATTGGGGGCAGGAGGAGAAGGGGACGACAGAGGATGAGATGGCTGGATGGCATCACTGACTTGATGGACGTGAGTCTGAGTGAACTCCGGGAGTTGGTGATGGACAGGGAGGCCTGGCGTGCTGCGATTCATGGAGTCGCAAAGAGTCGGACACGACTGAGCAACTGAACTGAACTGAACTGAGGGATTAAATTTGGAGGAAGAGTTGTTATTTCATTGAATATTTGATTCTTCCTTTCAATTTCCATTTCCACTGTTGTTATTCAGACTTTGAGTAATGGACTTCTGGCTTGGCCTCCATGCTCATCAATTAGTTGACCTTCACACTAATGCCAGAAATGTAAAACTTATCTTGTTCCCTTCAAGACAGTTCAACAGCTCTGTGCTAGTCTTGAAATTATTTCCAAATCACTTAGCATGTACATATGGCCCTTTACTAATTTCCTACTTTATTCCTTACATCCCAGGTTTCTGCCACTCTAGAGTATTCCCAGCCCTTAAACTTGCAATATTTGTCTCTATTTACATATTTCCTTCTTTACCCTAGAAGGTCACTTTCTTGGATTTTTGCTCTAGAATTCCAATTACTTCTCAAGGCTAAGTTCAATTCTCTGTGAAGTCTTGCTTGGTTTTGTGGTTGTTGTTCAGTCACAAAGTCACATCCAACTCTTTGTGACCTATGAACTGCAGCATGCCATACTTGACCAACCTCCACTACCTCCCAATGTTTGCTCAAACTCATGTCCATTGAGTTGGTGATACCATCCAACCATCTCATCTTCTGTTGCCTGCTTCTCCTTCTGCCCTCAGTCTTTCCCAGCATCAGGGTTTTTCCAATGAGTCAGCTCTTTGAATCAGGTGACCAAAGTATGGGAGCTTCTGCTTCAGCATCAGTCCTTCCAATGAATACTTAGGATTGATTTCCTTTAGCATGGACTGGTTTGATTATCCAAAGGACTCTCAAGAGTTTTCTCTAACACCACAGTTTGAGAGCATCAATTCTTTGACATTAAGCCTTCTTTATGGACCAACTTTCACATCTATTCATGACCACTGGAAAAACTACAGCTTTAGCTATATGGACTGATACAATTGCTTCTTCCTGTTTCCACAGTATTTTGCTTATACTTCTAATCCTAACACTCCTATCATGTGGCCTTATTAATGGTCCCATATTTGTCCCCCTATCTTGCTCATGTGCACTGACAGGAGGGAACACATCCAGTCATTTGGTTTCCTTCCTCCACATCACCTAAGATTATGTGTTGCACATGGTAGGTATTTGATAATTACTCTTTTATTTGAATTTAAATAAACTCAAATTTTAGATAAGCTATGTGTTTATAAAATCTTATAATAGTGATGTCAAATTCAAAATCCATTCCCAATATTATTTTATAGTACCTGCACCTTCAGTTATATCATATACCTATTTTTACAGCCTCAACATTCATAGCAGTCCAGTGCATGGAGTTTGCTGCATATTTTTAGAATTGTTAGTCAAAACTCATCTAGTCCCTTTAATTTTCCTAATCATTTTGATGTTCTACTCTCTCTTTAATTCTCTCTATGTTTATAAGTTCACATGGATTTATGGAACAGTTGCTCAGGTATGACTTTACTAGGAAGTGTTTGTCACTCAGTCGTGTCTGACTCTTTGTGACCCCATGGACCATAGCCCATCAGGCTCCTCTGACCGTAGAATTCTCCGAGCAAAAATACTGGAGTATTCAATATACATTCCTAATACATTCCCTTCTCCAGGAGATCTTCCTGACTCAGGGATCAAACCCACGTATCCTGCATTGCTGGTAGATTCTTTACCATCTGAGCCACCAGGGAAGCCTGATTTTACTAGTGGCAAAGGGAAAAAGAGCCAATACTTTTAGAATCTAGGTAGATAAAGTCTTTTTCCTACTTCTCTAATGGGATGTTGTCTTTTTCAGCCAAATATACCTGGGCCAACAAGATTTTGTTTCCATGTGTACAAATCTGCTCGTGCATGTGGATTATGTCAAGAGCCACTATTCTGTGTCCATTACCTTTAGTTACAGCTGCTAGAATAAAAGTGTCATTGTGTTCAAGTTTTTATCTTTTGCTGTCAACATGGAGCACATTTTTTTCATTAAAGTAAAATATCCTTTCACTAATTGATTCATCGCATTGCTCTTAATCATTCCAACGGGGCTTCAGTGGTCTGCCTCACCCAGCAGTTAAATGGTGGAGTCCAAATTTAAACTTGTGCAGCCAGCACCCACCAGGAGTAACCATGCATGTGGCCTCCAGACTTTTTTCAATGTATTTACTTAGTTATTTTTGGCTGCGCTGGGTCTTCGTTGCTGAGCATGGGCTTTCTCCAGCTGCAGCCGGTGGGAGCTACTCTCTAGTTGCTGTGCACTGCTTCCTCATTTCAATGGCTTCTGTTGTTGTGTAGCATGGGCTCTAGAGTGCGAGGGCTCAGTGGCTCAAAGACTCAGTTACCCTGCGGCATGTGGAATCTTCCTGGACCAGGGATCAAGCCTGTGTCCCCTGCATCGGCAGGCAGATTCTTAACCACTGGACTACCAGGGAAGTCTTGGCCACCATATTTTTAATGTCTCACTCTTAGCATCAAGACTTCTAAGGACCAGAGTGTGCTGTGCAGTCACTTCAGTCATGTCCAACTCTTTGTGACCCCATGGACCATAGCCCATCAGGCTCCTATGTCCATGGGATTCTCCAGGCAAGAATACTGAAGTGGATTGCCATGTCCCCCTCCAGGGGCTCTTCCTGACCCAGGGATCAAACACGTCTTTTATGTCTCCTCATTGGCAGGTGGGTTCTTTAAAACTAGCGTCACCTGGGAGGACCAGAGTAGACAAAACAAAGTATGAAGGGCCTCTTTAATATGTTTTTAAAAACAAACATTTTTTTTCTGGATATGTTACCTTGTCACTTGTCATTTATGTGCTCCAAGTATGTGTCCCATTAGAATTAGTTAGCTATTAATATATCTGGATAACCAATATAGTATAGAATCCTTTAACATTTAGGTTTTATTCATATTTTCTTGGCACTGCTAGCATTGACTGTCTTTTATTATAGCAAGTGTTCAATATGTCTTGGTAAATAAGTACCTTAAAGCATATCTTTAATCCTAAGGATGACTTCATCATCAGAGGTTCTCACACTCTTCTTGAGCTTCAGAAGAAAGCCAAATCTTCATCTTCTGGTGGTTAAAAGTAAAGAATTGGTAGTTAAGCATTCCCTATGGAATATATTTGAAACTTTCACCTAAGAATCATATGAAATAAGACCACTATGAAGTTGTGTAAAATACTCAATTCTAATTCAGCAAGGTACAAAATGATTTTTTTAATTAATTTATTTTTTATTGAAGGATAATTGCTTTATAGAATTTTGCTGTTTTCTGTCATATGTCAACATGAATCAGCCATAGGTATACATATATCCCCTTCCTTTTGAACCTCCCTCCCCTCTCCATCCCCATCTCACTCCCCTAGGTTGATACAGAGCCCCTGTTTGAGTTTCCTGAGACATACAGCAAATTTCCATTGCTTATCTATTTTACATATGGTAATGTAAGTTTCCATGTTTCTCTCTCCATACATCTCACCCTCTCCTCCCCTCTCCCCATGTCCATAAGTCTATTCTCTATGTATGTTTCTCCATTGTTGGCCTGTAAATAAATTCTTCAGTAACGTTTTTCTGTGTTCCATATATATGTATTAGAATACATATAACTTTCTAACTTACTGCACTTTGTGTAATAGGTTCTAAGTTCATCCACCTCATTAGAACTGACTGAAATGCATTCCTTTTTATGGTTGAGTAATATTCCATTCCGTATATGTACCACAATTTCTATATCCATTCATCTGTCGATGGACTTCTAGGTTGTTTCCATGTTCTAGCTATTGTAAATAGTGCTTCAGTGAAAATGGCATACATGTGTCTTTTTCAATTTTGGTTTCCTCAGGGTATATGCCTAGGAGTGGGATTACTGGGTCATAGGGTGGTTTTATTCTTAGTTTTTTAAGGAATCTCTATACTGTCTTCCATAGTGGTGTATCAATTTACATTCCCACCAACAGTGCAAGAGTATTCCCTTTTATCCAGATCCTCTACAGCATTTGTTGCTTGTAGACTTTTTGATGATGGCCATTCAGACCAGTGTGAAGTGATATCTCATTGTAGTTTTGATTTGCATTTCTCTAATAATGAGCCGTGTTGAGCATCTTTTCATGTGTTTGTTACCCATCTATATGTCTTCTTTGGAGAAATGTTTGTCTATGCCTTTTTCCTGCTTTTTTGATTGGTTGTTTGCTTTTCTGGCATTGAGTTGTATGAGTTGCTCGTATGTTTTGGAAATTAATCCTTTGTCACTTGTTTCGTTTGCTGTTGTTTCTCCCATTCTGAGGGTTGTCTTTTCACCTTGCTTATAGTTTCCTTTGTTGTGCAAAAGTTTTAAGTTTAATCAGGTCCCACTTGTTTACTTTTGTTTTTATTTCCATTACTTTAGGAGGTGAGTCATAGAGGATCTTGCTTTGATTTATGTCATTGAGTATTCTGCCTATGCTTTCCTCTAAGAGTTTTATAGTTTCTGGTCTTTAATCCATTTTTAGTTTATCTTTGTGTATATCATTAGGAAGTGTTCTAATTTCATTCTTCTACATGTAGCTGTCCAGTTTTCCCAGCACAATTTTTTGAAGAGACTGTCTTGTCCCATTGTGTATTCTGGCCTCCTTTGTCAAAAATAAGGTATCCATAGGTGCATGGGTTTATTTTGGGCTTTCTATCTTGCTCCATTGGTCTATATTTCTGTTTTTGTGCCAGTACCATACTGTCTTGATGACTGTAGCTTTGTAGTATAATCTGAAGTTAGGAAGGTTGATTCTTCCAGCTCCATTCTTCTTTCTCAAGACTGCCCTGGGTATTCAGGGTCTTTTTTGTTTCCATATGAATTGTGAAATTTTTTTTGTGTTCTATTTCTGTGAAAAATGTCATTGGCAATTTGATAGGGATCACACTGAATCTGTAGATTGTGTTTGGTAGTATAGTCATTTTTACAATATTGTTTCTTGCTACCCAGGAACATGGAATATCTCTCCATCTGTTTATGTCACCTTTTATTTCTTTTATTAGTGTCATAATTTTCTGTGTACAGTTCTTTTGCCTCCTTAGGTAGGTTTATTCCTAGACAGTTAATTCTTTTTGTTGCAGTGGTAAATGGGATTGATTCCTTAATTTCTCTTTCTGATTTTTTCATTGTCAGTATATGGAAATGCAAGTGATTTCTGTGTATTGGTTTTGTATCCTGCAACCTTGCTAAATTCAGTGATTAGCTCTAATAATTTTCTCATACTATCTTTAGAGTTTTCTGTGTATGGTGTCATGTCATCTGCATGTGAGATATGAGATGTGAGAACTTTACTTCTTGTTTTCTGATCTGGATTCCTTTTATTTCTTTTTCTTCTCTGCTGTAGGTAGGACTTCCAGAACTATGTTGAATAATAGTGGTGAAAATGGACACCCTTGTCCTATTTCTGATCTTAGGGGGAATGCTTTCAGTTTTTCACCATTGAGAATAATGTTTGCTGTAGGCTTATCATATATGGCCTTTACTATGTTGAGGTAGGTTCCTTCTACGCCCATTTTTTGAAGAGTTTTCTTCATAAATGGGTGCTGAATTTTGTCAAAGGCTTTTTTCTACATCTGGATATGGTTTATATTTTTGAGTTTGTTAATATGGTGTACCACATTGATAGATTTTCATATATTGAAGAATCCTTGCATCCCTGGAATAAACCCAACTTGATCACAGTGTATGAGCTTTTTTTTTCACTGAGGTTTGACTTGTGACCCAAGATTTAGTCTATCCTAGAGAATGTTCCATGTGAATTTGAGAAGAAGGTGTATTCTTCTGCATTTGGATGGAATGTCCTGAAGATACCAATGAGATCCATCTCATCTAATGTATCATTTAAAATTTGTGTTTCCTTATTAATTTTCTCTTTTGATGATCTGTCCATTGGTGTGAGTGGGGTGTTAAAGTCTCCTACTATTCTTGTGTTATTGTCAATTTCTCCTTTTATGTCTGTTAGTATTTTTCTTATGTTTTGAGGTGCTCTTATGTTGGGTGTATAGATATTTACAATTATGTCTTCTTCTTGAATTAATCCCTTTATCACTATGAGTGTCCTTCCTTATCTCTTGTAATCTTCTTTATTTTAAGATCTATTTTGTCTGACATAAAGATTGATACTCCAGCTTTCTTTTGCTTCTCATTTGCATGGAATATATTTTTCCATCCTCTCCCTTTCAGTCTATATGTATCTTTAGGTCTGAAGTGGGTTTCTTGTAGACAGCATATATATGGGTCTTATATTTGTATCCATTCAGCCAGTCTGTGTCTTTTGGTTGGAGCATTTAATCCATTTATACTTAAAGTAATTATTGATATATATGTCCCTATTGTCATTTTCTTAATTGTTTGTGGTTATTTTGTAGTTTTTTCTTCTCTTCTATTTCTTGACTTTATAAGTCCCTTTAACGTTTGTTGTAAAGCTGGTTTGGTGGTATTGACTTCTCTTAACTTTTGCTTGTCTGAAAAGCTTTTTATTTCTCCATCAATTTTGAATGAGATCCTTGCCACATACAGTAATCTTGGTTGTAGACTTTTCCCTTTTAATACTTTAAATATATCCTGCTATTCCCTTCTGGCCTGCAGAGTTTCTGCTGAAAGATCAGCTGTTAAGCATATGGGGTTTCCTTTGCATGTTATTTGTTGCTTTTCCCTTTGCTGCTTTTAATATTCTTTCTTTGTGCTTAGTCTTTGTTAGTTTGATTAGTATGTGTCTTGGTGTTTTTGTCCTTGGGTTTATCCTGTATGGAACTCTTTGTGCCTCTTGGACTTGATTATTTACTTTTCCATGTTAGGGAAATTTTCAGCTATAATCTCTTCAAAAATTTTCTCATACTTTTTCTTTTTCTCTTATTCTTCTGGGACCCCTGTAATTCGAATCTTGGTGCATTTGGTACTGTCCCAGAGGTGTCTAGGTGTCTAGGACTATCCTCAGTTCTTTTCACTTTTTACTTTTTACTCAGAAGTAATTTGTACCATTTTGTCTTCCAGCTCACAGATTCGTTCTTCCACGTCAGATATTCTTTTTTTTTATTTTATTTTTAAACTTTACGTAATTGTATTAGTTTTGCCAAATATCAAAATGAATCCGCCACAGGTATACATGTTCTACTGATTCCTTCTAGAGTATTTTTAATTTCAGTAATTGTGTTGTTTTTTTCTGTATGTTTATTCTTTAATCCTTCTAATTTTTGTTAATTTATTCTTGCATGTTCTCCATTTGGTTTTCAAGGTTTTTGATCATCTTTACTATCATTATTCTGAATTCTTTTTCAGGTTGTTTGCCTATTTCCTCCTCATTGTTTTGGACTTCTATGTTTCTAGTTTGTTCCTTCATTTGTGTAGTATTTCTCTGCCTTTTCATTATTTTGTTTAAACTTATTGTTGAGATCTTCTTTTCCCAGGCTTCAAGGAAAGTTGAATTCTTTCCTTGGAGAAGATTGAATTCTTTCTTCCTTTTGCTTTCTGCCCTACTAAGGTTGATCCAGTGGTTTGTGGAAGCTTTGTAGAGGGTGATTTTTGTGCTGAATTTTGTTTTTTTGCTTGTTTTTCCTCTGATGGGCAAGGCTGAGTGAGGTGGTAATCCTGTCTGCTGATGATTGGGTTTGTATTTTTGTTTTGTTTGTTGTTTAGATGAGGTGTCCTGCACAGGGTGCTACTGGTGGTTGGGTGATGCTAGGTCTTGTATTCAAGTGGTTTTGTCTGTGTGAGTTCTCACTATTTGATACTCCCTAGTTAGTTCAGTGAAAGTCACTCAGTCATGTCTGACTCATTGTGACCCCATGGACTATACAGTCCATGGAATTCTCCAGGCCAGAATACTAGAGGGAGTAGCCATTCCCTTCTCCAAGGGTTCTTCCCAACCCAGGGATCAAACCCAGGTCTCCTGCACTGCAGGTGGATTCTTTACCATCTGAGCCACCAGGCATACTACCAGGGTTAATTCTCTGGTAGTCTAGAGCTTTTGGAATCATTGCTCCCACTCCAAAGGCTTAGGGCTTGATCTAATATATGGTTGTGGCTATGTCAATGGATTCTTCCTCCAGGAGATAGGCCTTTCTTTCTACTCATGGGGTTCAAGATTTGAGAACTGGCTCAGGTCTTGATTTTGTTTTTCAATTCTCAAGCATTTTCCTCCAAAGGCATCAGGTTGTGGAGTGAACAGCTTGCAGTTTTTTCATAAGTTAGCAAACAAGGGGAAATAGATAACTGAGAATTTAAAAAATGATAGGGAAAAATAGCTTAAAGAGTGGTGGGTGAGAGGAAGGAGGCCCAAATTGATTTATTGATTACTTTTTTTGGCACCTCACAATACTCAAAGCATTGCACATTTTATTAGATTATCTTCAAGATATTTTCACCTTAAATAAAGCCATGCTACTGTGCATCTCTAAAATTCTTAAACCTTATAGTTTATCAGGTTTTCTTTCTTTTATTTTTTTTTCAGATTATTTTTAAGAAATGCTACACCTAATGTTTCTACCACTGTTCTTCCTAATCTCTCTCACTTTAGGGGTTTTATTAGTTCCAGGATATTTTACACATATGTTAATATATTAATATGATATAGTCTTACTCTTCCTTGTTTTCATATACCACAAATAGCATGCTACCTGTTCTGGACCTTGCTTTTTTTTCATCCAACAATGTATTCTCTGTCTCTGCTATTCTATATACAGAGCTATCCATACCTCTTCTTTTCAGCTGCATAATATTCCAATTTGTGACTATATAGCAGATACTGGTTTGTTTCCAATATTTTATTAACATAAGTGACATCAAATTGTAATATAATTATGCTATTTGAATTGGCAGTATGCCTTCAGGCTAGATTCCCAGAAGCAAGATTTCTGGGCTCAAGAGTAAATGAATCTATAAATTTGTCAGCCTCTGCCAAACTTACCTCCATAAATATTGTTCAGTTCAGTTCAGTTCAGTCGCTCAGTCATGTCCCACTCTTTGCGACCCCATGAACCGCAGCACAACAGGCCTCCCTGTCCATCACCAACTCCTGGAGTGCACCCAAAGCCATGTCCATTGAGTCTGTGATGCCATCCAACCATCTCATCCTCTGTCATCCCCTTCTCCTCCTGCCCTCAGTCTTTCCCAGCATCAGGGTCTTTTCAAACGAGTCAGCTCTTTGCATCAGGCGGCCAAAGTATTGGAGTTTCAGCTTCAACATCAGTCCTATAAATGTTGTACCACTTGTCATTTTTTCCAGAAATGTGGAACAGTGCCTACTTCTCCACTGACCTTGTCAACAGAGCATCTTATCAACTTTTTGGGATTTTTTGCCAATCTAAAAAGTGAGAAAGGATATCTATTTTCATTTTACCTATACCTCATTATGAATAAGGTTTATCATCTTTTCACATTTTTAATACCAGTGAGTTTATTTTTTCTATGAACTGTCTGTATGAGGCTTGCTCTTTTTTTCTATAGGGTTATTGGACAATTTCATCTCATATATATTATGTTCTTCACGTATTATGAAGTTTAGCCCTTTTATCTGATTATGAGTTGTAATACTTTTCTCTAATTTAACATTTTTCATTTGACTGTGGAGAATTTATTTTGTTTTGGTTTTGTCTTGACAAGATATTTTCTTTTATTTTTATGTATCAAAAATTTTCAATACTTTCTTTCATGACTTCTGAATTTTGGATGGTAGTTAGACAGACTTTTTTCCAGTCCAAAACTTTAAAAAAATGAACCCATGCTTTCGTCTAAGACTTCTATGCTTTCCTTTTTTGCATTTAAATCCTTATTTATCTTGATGTATAATACAAATGACCCAACTTTGTCTTTTTCACAGTTATTTATTTGCTCCAAAAGTATTTATTAAAATAGTCCAGTTTTACTCCACTGATCTGCATTACCATCTTTATTATAACCTGTATTCCCATGTATATTTGAGTCTATTTATATGCTTTCTATTCTGTTTCTTCATTGGTCTCTTTGTCTATTATGGGCTTCCTAGGTGGCTCAATGTTAAAGAATCCACCTGCAATGCAGGAGACATAGAGACACAGGTTCGATCACTGGGTTGGGAAAATCCTCTGGAAAAGGAAATGGCAACCCACTCCAGTATCCTTGCCTGGTAAATCCCACGGTTAGAGGAACCTTGAGGGCTACAGTCCATGGGCTCACAAAAGTTGGACACGATTGAGTGACTAAACAGCAATTCGAATTTTATATCATACTTCTCTCAGTTAGAAGCAGAAATGTCAACTGGTGTGGGGAAAATAGCTTGCATTCCAAATTCATAAGTGTGACCATGAGTTGTTACTCTGTCTCCGCTTTTTGTAAAGTTTAGATTACCACCTAGATATTATATGCTGGGTTTTAGTCTGGCACATATATCATTATAGATCACATTGCAACATAGAAACATTCTCTGGGAGCTTTAAGCTCTATATCACCTTTGGAGATCTTTAGGTATGTATAGGGTTTCTCTAGAGCAAGCTGGTACATAACCTCCACCTTTAGAAGTCAGAGAGTGAGTCTGTAGCCCTGTGCTGACAGTGTAATAGAGTCATCAACATATTTTGTGTCATCTTATGTATATTAGAAGGCTGGAAACATAATCTCTCCACAGGCCACTGGAGATATGGAACAAATCAAACAAATATTCTCAACACAACACAACTAGCTGTACCTCACACATTTCCAGTAAGCCCAGCCTGGCTCATGAACACAAACCTCTAGGTGGTGTTTCCAGTAGTCATGTATGGATGTGAGAGTTGGACCATAAAGAAAGCTGAGTGCCGAAGAATTGATACTTTTGAACTGTGGTATTGAAGTCTCTTTAGAATCCCCTGGACAGCAAGGAGATCAAACCAGTCAATCCTAAAGGAAATCAGTCCTGAATATTCATTGGAAGGACTGATGCTGAAGCTGAAGCACCAATACTTTGGCCACCTGATGCAAACAACTGACTCATTAGAAAAGTCCCTGAAGCTGGGAAAGATTGAGGGCAGGAGGAGAAGGGGACGACAGGATGAGATGGTTGGATGGCATCACTGACTCAATGGACATGAGTTTGAGCAAGCTCCGAGAGTTAGTGATAGGGAAGCCTGGCGTGCTGCAGTCCATGGAGTTGCAAAGAGTTGACACAATTGAATGACTGAACTGAACTGACATGAAAATAAGCCTATCAACTTCCAGAATGTGGGCTCATGGTGACAGGGGAAAAAACACTTTCATCAATTTGACAGATAAATAAATGGTGACTCCCATTATTATTTTTGGGCATCCGTCCAAAGATTTATAATTATTGCCATTGATAGAAAAAAATGGTGACAAAAGTGTAGAAGCATTGTCTGTATTTTTTCGTGTTTGTTTAAACATCTTTAACTTGCCAATAACAATTGCAGATTATCAACTTGGTGTTAAACACCTTTGCCCTCCAGTTTTTTATATTGAGAGCTTACTGAGTCGTCTTTGGTGTCTTAAAAGTTTTCTGACTTCAAAGCATTTCAGATTTAGAAGAGTTTTTCTATGTTAAGTACTCACTCTAACGTCGAAACAGTATAATTCATTGTAAAAAGTAAAATCAGCCATAGGCTGATTCATGTTGAGGTTTGACAGAAAACAGCAAAATTCTGTAAAGCAATTATCCTTCAATAAAAAATAGATAATTTTTTTAAAAAGTAAAGTCAGTTTTGTGATCGCTAAACTTGCTTTTCTGAAATATCCAAATCTGTAAGCACGAAAGATGCACTTAAGTGTTGATTGCTAGTAGTGTCAGTGAAAGTCACTCAGTTGTGTCTGACTCTTTGTGATCCCATGGACTGTAGTTCCCCAGACTTCTCTGTCCATGGGAGTCTCCAGGCAAGAACACTCAAGTAGGTAGCCATTCCCTTCTCCAGGAGATCTTCCCAACCCAGTGATTGAACCCGAGTCTCCTGCATCACAGGCAGATTCTTTACCACTGAGCCACCAGGGAAGTAGAAATGATTAGTTACCCGTATTTATTGAATCCAAATGTAAGAGGCTATCTATAAATAAATCATTTTCTAAGACAACAAATATGGCTCAATTTAAACATGAAATAAAGAAATTAGAATCTTTGCCTATATTTCTGCTGTTTCTCAGTCCTTTTCCTATTGTGAACAGCAGATAATTTTTTAAAATTTATTTATTTTAATTGGAGGCTAATTACTTTACAATATTGTAGTGGATTTTGCCATACATTGACATGAGTCTGCCATAGGTGTACACATGTTCCCCATCCTGAACCCCCCTCCCACCTCCCTCCCCATCCCATCCCTCAGGGTCATCCCAGTGCACCAGCCCTGAGCACCCTGTCTCATGTATTGAACCTGGACTGGGAATATATTTCACATATAATAATGTTTCAGTGCTATTCTCTCAAATCATCCCACCCTCACCTTCTCCAACAGAGTTCAAAAGACTGTTCTATACATCTGTGTCTCTTTTGCTGTTTCGCATATAGGGTCATTGTTACCATCTTTCTAAATTCCATATATATGCATTAGTATACTGTATTGGTGTTTTTCATTATTACTTACTTCACTCTGTATAATAGGCTCCAGTTTCATCCACTTCATTAGAACTGATTCAAATGTATTCTTTTTAATGACTGAGTAATATTCCATTGTGTATACACACCACTTCTTTCTTATCCATTTGTCTGCTGATGGACATCTAGGTTGCTTCCATGTCCTGGCTATTATAAACAGTGCTGCGATGAACACTGGGGTACACGTGTCTTTCATTTCTGGTTTCCTTGCCCAGCACGGGGATTGCTGGGTCATATGGCAGTTCTATTTCCAATTTTTTAAGGAATCTCCACACTGTTCTCCATAGTGGTGGTACTAGTTTGCATTCCCACCAACAGTGTAAGAGGGTTCCCTTTTCTCCACACCCTCTCCAGCATTTATTGTTTGTACACTTTTGGATCGCAGCCATTCTGACTGGCATGAAATGGTACCTCATCATGGCTTTGATTTGCATTTCTCTGATAATGAGTGATGTTGAGCATCTTTTCATGCGTTTGTTAGCCATCTGTATGTCTTCTTTGGAGAAATGTCTGTTTAGTTCTTTGGCCCATTTTTTGATTGGGTCATTTATTTTTCCGGAATTGAGCTGCAGGAGTTGCTTGTATACTTTTGAGATTAATTCTTTGTCAGTTGCTTCATTTGCTATTATTTTCTCCCATTCTGAAGGCTGTCTTTTCACCTTGCTTATAGTTTCCTTCACTGTGCAAAAGCTTTTAAATTTAATTAGGTCCCATTTGTTTATTTTTGCTTTTATTTCCATTACCCTGGGAGGTGGGTCATAGAGGATCCTGCTGTGATTTACGTCAGAGAGTGTTTTGCTTATGCTTTCCTCTAGGAGTTTTATAGTTTCTGGTCTTATGTTTAGATCTTTAATCCATTTTGAGTTTATTTTTGTGTATGGTGTTAGAAAGTGTTCTAGTTTCATTTTTTACAAGTGGTTGACCAGTTTTCCCATCTCCACTTGTTAAAGAGATTGTCTTTTTTCCATTATATATTCTTGTCTCCTTTGTCAAAGATAAGGTGTCCATAGGTGCGTGGATTTATCTCTGGGCTTTCTATTGTTGTAATCAGTAAATATGTTTCTTTTAAAATGTGGGTAGAAAATTGTTCAACATTTCAGACACTATACCTCTCAAATTCTTATTGATGTCTGGAAGTGTTCAAGAATTCTTAAGAAAAACTAGCCTGGGAATAAATAGCTAAGATCTGATTTATGAATCATGGGCAATAGAATAATGGCTCTCTTTTAAAATGATAGTCAAAAAGCCTTATTTACATTTTTAAAATGAAAGCTTACCCCTTTCTTCTGAGATCAAGTAGAGATGCCGTTATCCTCGTTCTGCAGATGCATAAGCAAGTTCAGAAAAGGTACAAAATGTGCTGACCACTAAGAAATACACTACTGCTAGGTGGTGTGGCAAGTTCGAGTTCAAAGTAAATCACTGAGGAATGAGGAGGGGGATGAGAGATCAATTGAGAAATCATAGAATTAAAAATTAAATGGAAGTTGGTCATCTTGACAACCCAATAACGTAACAAAATACCTCTAGAAATTACTTCCAGAAGCATTTTCTAATATTTGAATATGTAGGAAAGTAGAGAATTTTCCATACCATAATTATTTAATTTTTATTTATAGTTCTTAATAATATGATAGCAATATGGAAAATTAATGTTTGAAACTCTTCTTTTTTAGAGAGAGGACCGAATTTAGTGTGCAGGTGACTTGTACTAAGCAATGGGAGCAAGGGACATTTCTTCATGTATTAAGGGTAAGGATTCTATTGTATCACCAAGTGTATCTGATTTACAAAACAACAGAATATTAGAACTTTTAAAAAATGTTATATGATCTAAGCTAAATGACCTTATTACAAATGGGAGATTTGAGGTCTAGAAAATGAAGTTACTGATGTGGACCTGGGTTTTGTTCAGCATGTCATGATTTCAATGTCTGATTTGTTTTCCTTAATATTTTCCATATCTTTTCATTGTGTGTGCTCAGTCATGTTCGATTCTTTGCTACCCCATGTGCTGTACCCCACCAGGCTCCTCTGTCCATCGAATTTTCCAGGCAAGAATATTGTAGTGGATTGCCATTTCCTTCCCCAGGGAATCTTCCCAATAAGAGATCAGGCAGATTCTTTACCACCGAGCTATCTGGGAAGCCCGTATCTTCTCTTTAGGCAGTGGCTTAATGTAGGACTAAGAGTGGCCTCTTGCTGCTGCTTCTGCTGCTAAGTCATTTCAGTCGTGTCCAACTCTGTGCAACCCCAGAGATGGCAGCCCACCAGGCTCCCCAGTCCCTGCGATTTTCCAGGCAAGAACACTAGAGTGGGTTGCCATTTCCTTCTCCAATGCATGAAAGTGAAAAGTGAAAGTGAAGTCGCTCAGTTGTGTCCGACTCCTAGCAACTCCATGGACTATAGCCTACCAGGCTCCTCCGTCCATGGGATTTTCCAGGCAAGAGTACCGGAGTGGGGTGCCATTGCCTTCTCTGAAGAGTGGCCTCTTAGTAGCTCCTAATTTACAGATGATGTATTTCATTATAAATGTGGTTAACTAAATTAAAATTTTACCTAGACCATAAAGTCCTATAAAAGGAAAATGTTCCATACTACATTGTCCGGGCAGCTGGTGATGTAAAAACTCGTAAAAACTGGCACAAGGACTGACCTTTTGAAGAAATGATGGGAGAGACCAAAGTTACTCTTTCACTGCCTTCCTAGACACTGTTCTAATTCCTTCTAAGCCTAGAAATTATCTGACAATCATCATCATTTTGGAGAAAAATTCTGTCTAGATGGTTGTAAACTAAAGTTAACAAGCAATGAAAGAATGGCTGGTCTGAGTATATATCTCCCTCTGTATATGGGTGCACCATTCTAATCATTCATTGACCCTCAAAGACAGAAAACTCCTTACCATCTAAAGGAATGGGAATGCTTCCAAAGTGATGAAGTGTCAAGCAGTATGATTTGGTTCAGATCCACAAATGTTTGTTGAAGCCCTGATGTGTTTCAAGTTAGATATACAGAGATAAACATAACATGGCATCTACTTTGTGCGTACATCCGAAGTCTTTCAGTCGTGTCTGACTCTTTACAACCCTATGGACTGTAGCCCATCAGGCTCCTCTGTCCATGGGATTCTCCAAGCAAGAATACTGGAGCAGATTGCCATGCCCTTCCCCAGGGGATCTTCCTGACCCAGGGATCAAACCTGTGTCTCTTATGTCTCCTGCATTGGCAGGCAGGTTCTTTACCACTAGGGCCACCTGGGAAGCTGGCATCTACTTTAGCACTGATACACCGCAGGGAGGCACTGTGACTTACTCCCCTCTAGTCATATCACGATTAGTAGACAAGAAAATCATCAAATCTACTGGGAAAGAGTAGTTTAAAAAAGGATAAGTCCTAAAGGCATGGAACCAAATTCTGGCTGTGCCACTTTTCAGCTGTATTACTCGGTAAACTTTCTTAATCTTGATGAGCGTCTTAGCTAGGGTGACTGCATTTTCTGGTCCCAGCAGTCCTGGTTCATATCTGTTGTCCTCGATTGTTCTGTCTCTCCCTCTCAACAGTTTCTCATCATTTATGTTCATTTTTGATCACCTTAAATCTTATTTCATGTTTAAAAACTGGACTAATCATGCCAACATCAGAAGTGATTGTTAAGAATTAAACAAATGTATGTGTGCACAAAAAAATGCCTGAAGTGAAGTGAAGTCACTCAGTCGTGTCCGACTCTGTTCGACCCTGTGGACTGTAGCCCTCCAGGCTCCTCTGTCCATGGGATTCTCCAGGCGAGAATACTGGAATGGGTTGCCCATTTCCTTCTCCAGGGGATCTTCCCAACCCAGGGATCGAACCGGGTCTCCTGCATTGCAGGCAGACGCTTTATCCTCTGAGCCACCAGGGAAGCCCCCCACCCCCCCAAAAAAATGCCTGCTACTGCTGCTAAGTCACTTCAGTCATGTCCGACTCTGTGCGACCCCACAGACGGCAGCCCACCAGGCTCCCCTGTCCCTGGGATTCTTCGGGCAAGAACACTGAAGTGGGTTGCCATTTCCTTCTCCAATGCATGAAAGTGAAAAGTGAAAGTGAAGTCGCTCAGTCGTGTCCGACCCTCAGCGACCCCTGGACTGCAGCCTACCAGGCTCCTCCGTCCATGGGATTTTCCAGGCAGGAGTACTGGAGTGGGGTGCCATTGCCTAGATGTATATAAATGGATGGCTTCCCGGATGAATGAGATTAAAGAATCTGCCTGCAACATGGCAGACCCGGGTTCAATTCTTGGATTGTGAAGATCCCTGGATAAGGGAACAGCTACCCACTCCAGTATTCTTGCCTGGAGAATTCCATGGAATTTTTTAAAACAAGAAATACAATAAATGAATATAAGATTACTGGAGAATGGAGGTTTAATTGCTATTTTAAGACATATCATCTTTAGCATATGTACAAGCTTATTCCCTGATCCTGGATTTATTTTTCATAGTATGAACTTATATACTAATGGTTTTTACCACTATCTATACATGGCAGGAAAACATCCTTGTCTGAATAAATATACTTCAGGTATCTAATGATGCTGATTTTATTTTTTTTATGTATTTTAAAGTCATTTAAGATATAAGAAATATAGCAATGTGAATGACATTTTTTGGGTAAAATCCAATGAGCTTTGTGATCATTTATTTCTTTCTCCTCCGAAAGAAGGTAGGTAGGTAGCCTTTAATGTTCTCTCTGAGTCACCTATGAAAAAGCATAGGCCTCACTTCTTAAGCTGCAGAACTCTAGAGAATTATTCCCCTAAAATAACAGCTTATGTAAATAACTCCACAAAATAATATGACTTAGAAAAGAAGACCCAAGATGACCCTTTAATTAACCAACATTAGGACTCAAAGCTCCCGGAGTCTTGGGGGTTTTTCACTTCAATACTTAGCTAAACAGATTCAGATTATGCAATAGCCTAAACAAACTCAGCGTTGATATTGTTTATGAAAAGTAGAAAAATAAGTACAAAATTGGTATGCATCCTTCTAAAAAGACAGCCTTAAAATATTCACTTAGATGAAAGTCAAAATGGGCCCCTCATTTTTCTGACCTGCGTAGCAATAACCTGGGTTTATGACTTAACCTGCCCACCTCAAGAAGTGGTAATAACAGCCATTATTTTCCGTGGAAAAAGTGCCTGTAACCATGTCATCCTCTGATAAATCATACCAATTGCATCTTATTGTCTAACCAATGGTTCAATTAACTCACATCACCACTCAATTTATCAAATTAAAAGGGAAGGGCTTTGTGTGTTCTAGTAATTGTTTCATTAACATAAAACTAGTTAAGAACCAGGAAGCTTCAGATCTCGACGCATATAGTCCTTACACAGTTTTTGTTTTGAATTGCTCTGATGGTTGTACACTGACATAGCTCGTGTCTTCTCTTAGTTGTCATGATTATTCTTTCGTATGGCTATTAATGTGGCAGGATTTTGCAGAAGACAAACAGAGTATGATAGAACAAAATGGTAACCGTAATTTTGAAAGTCTGGGCATGTATTTAAGCATTCTAAAAACTTTAAAATGAACATTGCTATCAGTTCAGTAGGGGAGTGTGGTCTTTATGAAAGAGCTATGTTAGAATAATATATTCAAAGATTTTTAAGTTTTGAGATCAAGGAAATTTATAGTAAATTTGAAATGATTCTTAAAACTTTTTGTCTCAGCAGAATAGACAGCAATTCTGTTATTCCATTTCACATAAATGTATCAAGTTGAAATACTTGAGAGGTATTGTCCAATAAAAAATAATTTTGGAAATTTTAAGTCAGGTGATTAGAGAAGTCACCCTTATCTCAGTCATCTCATAGTTATCTCTTCCAAAAAGAATGGCACAAATGCATATTTAAACCAGTGTCCTGATCATAATGCAGTAATAATAACTAATCTGTCCCACTATATAACAATTTGCACAACTCTTTCACATTATTTTAATGTTATAATAACCATGTAAATTAAAAAGTCATCACTCCTACCTTGTGGATGTAAGAGCTGAGGTTTCGAGGGGTTACATTACCCATGTTGAGTTGCTCAGCTATGTTAAAACAAAGGTACATACAGTCTAGTTAAAGACAATATCCTTGGAATAAGAAAACCAGCTTTGATGCTTATCAATTGAGAAGTCTTGGTTAATTCATTTTAAATCTCTGCTACATTTCTCACCTCTAAAGTAAGGGTCCTGCCACCTAGCATTATGATTGTGTTAGATGAAATGTGTGAGTGAAAGCACTTGGTATGTTGCATACACACTCAGTAAATACTGTCTTTATTTCTCCTTGTGATGCCTTGGAGTGATGCCTTGTCGCCATCCTTATTCATTTTACCCACTACCAAATGGGGCTTCCCTGGTGACTAGGATGGTAAAGAATCTGCCTGCAATTCCGTAGACTCAGGAGATTGCTTTCGATCCCTGGGTTGGGAAGATCTCCTGGAGAAAGGAGTGGCAACCTCATTCCAGTATTCTGGCCTGGAGAATCCCATGGACAGAGGAGCGTGGTGGGCTACAGTTCATGGGTTGCAAAGAGTCGGACATGACTGAGTGACCAACACTTTCACACTTTCACCACCAAAAAGACCTGGACATTTGGATCATGTTTCTGGTAATGTTCACAGCTGATTCTACGCTGATCTTTGTCCTTTTATTCCTAATAGTGAATTTGCACATTTATATCCAGGGAAATAATTGAGAAAGTTACTTTTGACCATTTCTACCAGTGTGAGTGTGCTCAGTCACTTCAGTGGTATCTGACTCTTTTTGACCCTGTGGACTATAGCTTACCAGTTCCCCTGTCCATGGGATTCTCTAATCAAGAATACTGGCATGGGTTGTTGTGCCCCCATCCAGGAGATCGTCCCGATCCAGGGATCAAACTCAAATCTCCTGCATCTCCTTCATTGCAGGAGGATGGTTTACCCACTGAACCACTCAGGAAGCCCACTGGAGAATCCGTGAACTCAAGATTCCTCATAATAAATTAATCACCTTCTTACCTGATTGGTTGTTATTTAGAATTCTTCTCATGGCAGCCCTGTAATCCGAGTATTCTTGTTCTTAGTTTGAATTCATTTTATCATTGTTGTCTCAGTCTTGAGGACTCAGTTTTCAGGCTAATTTCAACTCTCCTTCCTATTTCTTTTCCTGAATCCAATTAGGTGCAAAATCTTATCCTGACAATTTCAGCTTTGAATTGCCTCTCACATCCTTTTCTTTCCTTGTGTTTCCAATTTCCAACTCTGATTTAGGCCATTTGGCTACATAGTT
Source organism: Bos javanicus (assembly GCF_032452875.1). Classification (NCBI taxonomy): domain Eukaryota; kingdom Metazoa; phylum Chordata; class Mammalia; order Artiodactyla; family Bovidae; genus Bos; species Bos javanicus. Next base: position 53,319,276 of record NC_083879.1, on the reverse strand, counting down.
GGAGTAGTGCTAAAACCTTTCAATTTGTTATCCCACCTCCTACTAATCTCTGTTATCAGCCTTATCGTGTTTGTTTCTAAATTAACCTTCTAAAATACTATTTTAATCATGTCATCCTATTCAAAACCTGTGTTTTCCTAATGCTTTCAAGATTGGGTCTAAACTCCTTCACATGGTACTAAAGATCTGCAATCATTTTGTCACCTTATTTCCCCAGGTGCCCATATAAAAAAGGTCTACTATTATTTCCAAGGCACATATGATAATTGTATAACTCTGAAATTTTATTCTCATCATATTGTCCATTTGGAATTATTTTGATTCTTGTTCTAGACTTTCTAAAACCAACCTCTTCCTCACCACAACTAAGATTGCATCTTAGTAAAATAATAACTGATATATCTTGTCCAATTTAATTTATTTTTCCTCCCTTTTTACTACTTCTTTCTCTCTACAGCCGTATATTAAAAAATTTAAGGACTATGAGTGTCACTACTCTCAAATCCCCATATTGCATAGTACACAGAGTGTGTACCACAAATGCATGCTAATTAAATTGCAAAAAAACAATGTATGTAGCTACAGATACTAACAGATGCTCAACATATATTTCAATTTAATTTAAAATAAGGTACAACTCTTAAGAAGAACCAAAAAGTGAATTTTCTCTTTATAATGTAAATCTCAATTATAAGATGGAGTAATGGATATCAAGATCTGCTTTCAGTCTCTTAATGTGCACCAGAAATTAGCCCAACACAGAGCCCTCTGTACTTTAAAAGTAATATAATACATGGTACAACTATAGCTACAGTGCAGGTATTCACAAGCAAAAGAGAATAATCAATCTAATGATCTAGTCAATTTGAGAAAGACATAATTTTGTGTCACTTAACTCTCATCTCTGTTTGGGCCATTAAAGGAACCCTTATTCAAGAGTTGTGGTTGCCAGGGGAGGAGATATAGGGGAGGGATGGATTGGGAATTTGGGATTAGCAGATGCAAACAATTATACATAGAATGGATAAACAACAGGTCCTACTGAACCTGGATCAGGCATTACAGGCAGGTTGACCATTTGAGCCCCCAGGGAAGCCATATAGCACAGGGAACTATATTCAACATCCTGTGATAAACCATAATGGAAAAGAATCTGAAAAAGAAAGTATACATACAAGGAACTCTACTCAGTACTCTGTGGTGACCTAAGTAGGAAGGAAATCCAAAAAAGGGGATATGTATATATAGATAGATAGATAGTTGGCTCACTTTGCTACACAGGAGAAACTACCCCAACACTGTAAAGCAACCATGTGCTAAGTTGTTTCAGTCGTGTCTGACTCTATGCAACCCTATGGATGGTAGCCCATCAGGTTCCTCTGTCCATGAGATTCTCCAGGCAAGAATAGTGGACTTCGTTGCCATTTCTCTCTTCAATAGCAACTCTGCTGCTGCTGCTGCTAAGTCGCTTCAGTCGTGTCCAACTCTGTACGACCCTACAGACGGCAGCCCACCAGGCTCCCCCGTCCCTGGGATTCTCCAGGCAAGAACACTGGAGTGGGCTGCCATTTCCTTCTCCAAACATGAAAGTGAAGAGTGAAAGTAAAGTCGATCAGTCGTGTCTGACTCTTAGCGACCCCATGGACTGCAGCCTATCAGGCTCCTCCATCCATGGGATTTTCCAGGCAAGAGTATTGGAGTGGGGTGCCATTGCCTTCTCCAATAGCAACTCTACTCCAAAAAAATTAATTAAAAAAAATTTTTCTAAAAAAATACTACAAAGTCAGAAATGAAAAAGACCCACCACCATATTTTAATCTCTGGCTTTTATACCTAGTTACAAGTTCATTGCTAAGCAACATATACAGGGATAAAATATGACTCTTCAGTGTTTAAATCTCCATTCTGGTCTAATATACACCAATAAAGACTGACTCATCAAAAACAAACAAAAGAAAGAATGTATATGTATGTATAACCAAATCACTTTGCTGTACAGCAGAAATTAACACAACATTGTAAATCAACTACACTTCAGTAAAAGGGATTTTTAAAAAACAAACCCTTAAAAAAAAAAAAAACACCCTTATTTATTGTGACCAAAGCATCTATAATGTCAGAGAAGATATCAGATGCATCCCAGTGCTTCCATAAGTAGTGACTTGCTCCTTCCAGGGTCACTGCCAAATCACATCCTTGGTGGGGATATTTCTAGTAGCTCTATAAAGATAATTTTTTAAATAGTTTTAAAGCCTGCCTGTTTGAAAGTATTTTGACAAGTTTTGAAGGCTGTGCAGTTAGTCTGAATGTGCCATTTCCTTCACATCTCTCAAGTGGGAAATCACTAGAGATCTAACCAGTGATTTAGGGCTCATCCGTGCTGGAGAGAAGCTTCAATGGTTCATTAATGAAGGCTGATTCCCACTCCTGCTGCCTTTGATTCTGGTTTTAACATAGGCTTCCTATCTGTGTGACTGTCACAGGCATCACACAAGCACAGAGACGGCAGTTGAGAAACCAGAAAGTTATTTTTCAATTACATATAGGCAGCCTCACTCATTATACAAAAAAAATAAATTACTACTGCTGCTACTAATAAAATAATGTAATCTTTTCATATCACTCAAGTGACTCAGATGTATTGTTTCTAAGTCATTGTCAGTATATGAACCTGTGCTCTAGAGCCCGGGAGCTACAACTACTGAAGCCCACATGCCCCAGAGCCCTTGTTCTGCAAGAGAAGCCACCACAGTGAAAAGCCTGCGCACCACAGCTAGAGAGTAGGCCCATTCTCCTCAACTAGAGAAAAGCCCTCAAAGTAACAAAGACCCAGTACTGCCAATAAATGAATAAATAAATAAAATCATATTGAAAAATGGTGAAATCTGAATAATTTTTGTACTCTAGTTAATAGTATTTCCCCAAAGTTAATGTCTACGTTTTGAGAACTAGATCATGTTAACTAGTGCGTTGGGAGTTCCCTGGTGATTCAGCAGCAAAGTATTTGCCTGCAATGCAGGAGATGCAGGAGACTTGGGTTCAATCCCTCTGTCAGGAAGATTCCCTGGAGGAGGAAATAGCTACCCACTCCAGTGTTTTTGCTGGGAAAATCCCATAGACAGAGGAGCCTAGTGTGCTGCAGTTCATGGGGTTGCCAAGAGTTGTACACGACTGAGTAACTGAGTGCACACACACACACACACACACACACACGAGTAATGTGTTAACATGAGAGAAAACTAGATGAAGCATTTACAAGAGCTCTTGTGCCATCTTTGTAACTTTTCTCCAAATCTAAAATTATTCCAAAATAAAAAGTAACCAAAAGAGAGTTGAGAGAGATAGCAAAGATGGTACTTCTTGATTTCTCTGCAGCTGTTGGGTTGTTGTTAGAAATATAAAACCTAAAGTAAGATTAGCACTCAATAACAAATCCAAACAACATACACAGAAATTATAATAGGAACAATTTCCATCATTGTGTACGTAAAAAACAGCTGACTGTTAGGCTGAGTTCACATAACCACTCATGTCCAAATTTCATTTTCCTCTTCCAACCTTGTTTAGATACAGTCTAAATCATCATCCCACATTTGTCTAGAAAGTATAAGCTCTCTATTCTAGATCTCAAAGAATTAAAGCAACTGAGAATCCACAGTGTGTACTAGTCATTATTCATAACAAGCATAAAGTTTGGTGAGTATTTACAAACAAGAGAAAGTATAAAACTGACCCCATACGCAACCATTAAATAGAGATGTAATGTTTGTTGTATTCAAATTCAACTAAGAAAAGAATAAACTTTACATATTACAGGAGGAAATCCCTTTTATATGATCTTGCTGAGTTTCTTAACTGCTCTGTGCTTCAGTTCCTTCATCTAAAGTCCCAAAAATCAGAGCTGATCATAAAAACATCTGGGTTCTTGGTTTGCCAAAAAGATTAAATGAAATAATGGAGAATATTCCTTATAGTAAGCATTCCGTGACATTTTATGAGTTTCCTTATCACTTAGAATCCCAGTGCTGTTGACACAAAAGCTATTGGTAAATAGAGCTGTAGATAGGAATGGGTATAAACTCTAAGGCCTAAAGCATTCTATGTGCCTTCTAAACACCATAAAACTTCTGTTAAACAAGGGGAGTTCCACAATGGCTCGAATGGTAAAGAATCTGCCTGCAATGCAGGAGCCACAGGAGACACAGGTTTGATCCCTGGGTCAGGAAGATCCCTTGGAGGAGGAAATGACAACCCACTCCAGTATTCTTGCCTGGAATTGCCTGGAAAATCCCATGGACAGAGGAGCCAGATGGGCTACAGTCCATAGGGTCCCAAAGAGTCAGAAATGACTGAGCACTCATACCTATTGTTAAACAGAAATGGTTACAGGTGGCAAGTCAATATAAGTGAATGGATATTAGATGAGGCCAAATTAGAGCTGAACAAAATTCAGCATGCATTCCAAATGGGGAGTTCCTACTTAGTCTTCCATAATGTCTGTTTCAGCCTTGAGGTACTTAGTCAAGTTAATGGATGCTCACAGTGCTATGCAAAATGTGCCAAGGTCAGGCCCAGCCGATAACTAAATAGATAACCTGCCCCATTCCTATTGCTTGGGCTGGGACAATTTGAAACAGAATTTAGAGTTTGCAGACAATATATTCTACCAAAATAAGAGATGTTGTCGGTATCCTGCTTGGGAACTTCAACAACAGGTGTTTGACTTCTTGGATGGATGGATGAGCTTGGTCTTGGACAGCCCCTCTTCCCAGATTGGAGCCTTTAGTGTCCTCTCTTACCTCCTTAGGCAGTATCATAGCGTTTAAAGTGGCAGACACGATGATGTCCCTCCCCAAGGGGCCACTCTCTTTTTAAAGGTAAAAGCAGTGGAGCCAAGATTAACTCAGCACCCATGGGTGGGTTGGAAGAGGTATTGGGAAATGCCGCGCTCCAGCTCTTCACTCTCTTCCCTTGTTTTTGTTCCCAGATCGCCGCCTTGACACACTATCTGCTTAAACAATTCTGCCATCTAGTGGGCACGTCCCATCCTACCGCTTGTCCTTTTGGGCTTTCCCCGTTCTGGTGATTGAGAAGGCAATGGCACCCCACTCCAGTACTCTTGCCTGGAAAATCCCTTGGACCGAGGAGCCTGGAAGGCTGCAGTCCAGGGGTCGCTGAGGGTCGGACACGACTGAGCGACTTCACTTTCACTTTTCACTTTCATGCATTGGAGAAGGAAATGGCAACCCACTCCAGTGTTCTTGCCTGGAGAATCCCAGGGACGGGGGAGCCTGGTGGGCTGCCGTCTATGGGGTCGCACAGAGTCCGACACGACTGAAGCGACTTAGCAGCAGCAGCCGTTCTGGTGATGAGCTGGTTGATGGTCACGGTCGAAGCGTGGGGCTCCAGTGGTAGGTAGTAAGTGGAGAAGTGGGGAGGGAAACCGTAACTCTCTTGTTAGGCGAAAATGCCCAAATCTTCAAAGACCTTCCAGTGCCCAAAAATCTGTGATGAAAATCCTCCTGGGTCTCAACCATCTTTGAGGGCAGTCCCTTGTAAGCCCTGCCCCCTCTGTTAGCTGAGAGCTGAGTGTGCCCTGCTCTGGGCTCCATGCTGACTTTTTTGAAAAGGAAAGGTTATTTGTTCTTCTACAGATATACAGAGAAGATAGAGGATTACTTCTAACTCAACACTCTTTGCTTTCTAACGTAGTTTATCCATATTAGATTTGAAAACTCTGATATTAATGAATTGTCATATTTTAATCAAGTTATGGCAATATACTAATAAAAATATTATAATTAAGACTGCCTATTACCATTGTGTGTTAGTCACCCAGTCGTGTCAAACTCTGCTACCCCATGGACTGTAGCCTGAAGACCCCTCTGTTCATGGGATTTTCCAGGCAAGAATACTGGAGTGGGTTGTATTTCCTCTTTCAGGCGATCTTCCCAACCCTGGGATCCAATCTGTGTCTCCTGCATCTCCTGCATTGACAGGCAGATTCTTTACCACTGAGCCACTTGGGAAGCCCTGGGATAAAATATCAAGTTGGAAAAATAATTATTTCCATTAATATGAAAGTATTTCTAGGATATTGATTTTAAAAACGAGCAATGGAATGCTTGTTTAAGAATAAAAATATAATTTCATGACAAGCCAAAATATTAGGATTGTTCACAACATTTCAAATAAGCATAGATTCAACAGGAAATTTTTATTAATACATTTGTGTTACCATTAACCTGAGAGCAATTTGAACATTTTCCCCACGAATCAGTACAGTGAGTGCTGAAAATAGAAAACTTCAGGATATTTTTCTTGTCACAAACTAAATAATAGTCACTTGTGGAACATTTTATAAAGTACAAATTAGAAGATAATAATCTAGAAAATTATAATCATTTTCTCAGTCTCCTGATTTAAATGTTGATATTATATAATTTTTAGTAAACTTCTGATTTTTTTTTTTTTTTGGTTGAGGTGGTTCTTGTTTTGTGTTTCTGCTGACTTTCCCTTGTGGTTATCATTTCTTTATGTATTTTATAATTTTTATTGTGATTTTGTCTTCAGTTGGTATTCTATTATTGCTGCTATAATTTCTTATCATATGTCTGTTTTCCTTTGGAGGCTTATATACTCTGCATTATAGAACAGTCCCTGTGTTTGTTTTCACAGAATGCCCCAGAGGTTTTTTTTTGTCTAAGACTAGATAGTCCATTTATTTCTCTACTTAGGAATCATACACAACATGGATGTATAATTTTGGACTCTATACTTGAGGTTTTTATTTCTCATGGAAGATTTACATCTTCATTACATGGTAAGCAATCTTAATTTTTCCCAGGCTGTTCTTTAAGAAAGAGGCAGCCCTTCCAGTCTTTACCTCCCATATTGGAGCTCATCCAACTACGTTTGATTGTCAGTATCCCAAGGACCAGAGCCTTCACTCATATGCTCACGCTTGCCTATGGTTACTCTCCTTCACTCTGAAACTAGGAATTTTCTTGTCTTTCTTTGTAACTCATTTTTGTGTAGTTACCCAAACAATGCTGTTATATTTGATATAGCATTTTATGCGTTTTTGTTAAGGGGACGTGGTTCATCTTGGGTCAGTCTGCCATAGTGCTGGAACTCAATTCTTTCCCCGTCTGTATGTTTTTTCATACAGTTGAAAGTGGTACTCTTTGTTCTTACACTGAATTACTTCTTAAATAAGAGAGGAAAAAATGTCATGTCATTCAACCCCTTCCAAGCTTCAGGGGTCAGTATCTAAGTCCTGCTCCATCTGTCCTTCTACTTAGGCATATCCAGTACTGCCATCTGTTTCTAACATGTTTTATATTATGATGTCGTGACCATTGCTTTTTGACACTTATTAAGAACCACTAGGGTGTGAAAGAACCAAAGTGTATAAATAATATACTTAATATTCGTATAAAGCCAGTCATTCGCCACACAATTATAGGGATTTAATTACATTATAGGGATTTAATTACATTAAAACCCATGAACTCAATTTTTAGAGCTGGAAACTACCTTAAAAAATATTTCATTTGTAACCAACTTTTATAAATGAGAAAACCAAGGCCCTGAGAGTTCAAGAATAATTTCCTAAGGTCTCTGCAATACTTGCACCAAAATAGCACTAAGGCCTTGAGTCTGCTGTTCAGAATTAACCTAACCTTCTAATGTCAAATGAGTATCTTTAATTAAACTTATTAATCTCTTTATTAAACATTAATAATAAAATTTAAAGCATTTATTCAGACATGTAGACAGTTGTCTATGCAATGTATAAAATTTTAGTGTTAATTTTCTTACTTTATAGAGTTCACTTATGTTATACTTGGTTCAAACAATTTCGCCATTTTCTTTTTAAAATTGCAACATGATTAATGAAAACAACTAAATGCTAACTAAAAGTCTTTATGAACAAATACATGCCATTTTACAAGTATATCTGTAAATGTTTCATTAACATTTAACTGTGTGATTAAAACTTCTGACTATATGGATCACATAAGCTTTCATTCTCTCATGGTACTCTTGATTTTACTTTTGTGTAATCTGTGCTTCTTTTTATCCTCTGTTGATTCTGATACAGATTTTATGAAGATGGTGTGACAAGCCAAGTATATGTTGCTTAAGTGTTTACTTTCACACCCCTTGCCCTGCCTTGAAGAGTTCTTGTGTCTCGTGAGAAAGTTTTCTATTCATAAGGATTTCAGGATAACATTTTATCTTTCCCCCAAGAGACTCAAATTTTTTTCCTCAAAACTTGGATACAATTTGTTTAAAACTTTTCATGGCCAACTTTTTCTCTCTGGACCAAAGTAATAATTCTATACACATTTCCCTAATATGTCAGTTCTACAGTCAGACACGACTGAGCGACTGAACTGAACTGAACAAAGTTAATATTAGCAACAAGGTTTAAATAGATTGATTCTTAATTCTGAGTATCTGAAAAGAATACGTAAACAATGATTTTCCCAAGGGCTGATGCTAATGCTGGGCTAGGATGACAATCTAAAATTCATTTGGTATTTAGATTAGGGCAGATATTAGTTCCCCACCCCTCAAACACAGAACCCCCTGGCAGGCATGTTGAATTTACACTCATTCAAGAGGTGATATTTAGGATGTTGTGTTTTTTTTCCAAAACTGGCACAGACATTAGATAACTAATATGTGAAAAGGCACATGGATATTAAAATGCTACAGGAGGTCTGGCTCTCCGAGGCTTGGTTTTAGAAAATAGTATGCACCAAATGTTTCAGGGAAAAGCATAAAATCTACATTATGTACCTAATTGTAGTGTATTGCATCACAGAGCTGGGGATTTTTTTCTTCCCTGACCACAGCTGGTGATAACAATATGCCCCGGAGCATGAAAGAATCAAGCACCGTGAATATAGGGCTGCTTCTTACTGTGTTTTTTCTGAAAGGGTGGGGAAAGATGCTAGCTTCAAAACTTTCTATATACACCAATGATAGCACTCTTAACTTAACAGAGTCTATGGCTGTGGGCTAAAATACTGACCAGATTTAGCCACTATCATGAGGAAATGAACTGGAGAAGAAGGAACACAGCAGTCAAGTATATACCATTGCAGATCTGGGTAGGGGACAAACTGTATTTATAAGAGGGTACCACTGGGATTCCAAAAAAGTCCCTGGTATTAATGAGGAGCCTACCTTGTTAAAACATGTCACGGAATTGAGCTGGTCCCAATAGGCCACTCTTCTCTCATTATGTCAGAAGCTGGCCATACAAAGTGGGGTGTAGAGGAGTGAAAAGTGTTCAAATGGAGTAGTCATGTTGTGCCTTTCGAAACTGACACCACCATCACCCAAGTAAAACGAAAGCAGAGGCTTCCAGCCTTGCTCCCTGCTACATCCTTACCTAGATATAAAGTATTTCTATAGGAACAAGGAAAAAACCCTCCAGACATGGTATCTGTTGCACCTTATACAGAATAGTTTTTGGAGTCACTCTCTCAATTTTTTCTTCCTTTTAGCACATCTACAAGGGATGTCAAATTTTTAGAGTAAATCACATTCCATGTACCACAGTTCAGTTTTGGATAGGATAACACCTGTCTCCAAAAACGAATTGGATTATTTTTAAGTCAGATTTTATTATACTTATTCTTTTCTTTAAAAATTTTGTCTTTTGGACTCTGTGGGAGAAGGAGAGGGTGGGATGATTTGGGAGAATGGCATTGAAATATGTATAACATCATATATGAAACGAGTTGCCAGTCCAGGTTCGATGCATGATACTGGATGCTTGGGGCTGGTGCACTGGGACCCAGAAGGATGGTATGGGGAGGGAGGAGGGAGGAGGGTTCAGGATGGGGAACACATGTATACCTGTGGCAGATTCATTTTGATATATGGCAAAACCAATACAATATTGTAAAGTTAAATAAAATAAAATTTAAAAAAATAAAAATAAAGTTTCAAATAACTCACTAGTAAAAAAAAATTTTGTCTTTTATATGTTAAATTATTATTATGCAAAATTATATTTAGGTAAATACCCAGCTCCTAAGAATTCAAAAATTTTTTATCTCTGCACACTTAATAATAGATGGAATATGAGTAATTTCTTTTTTTATTGGATGATTCCATTTATATAGCATCTAATGACATTTTAGAAATGAGAAACAGATACATGATTTCCAGGAGTTAGAGACAGTAGGAGTTGAGGATGAGTTGTTTCTTATTTTGCAGTAAGAGACAATGTTGCAGAGAAAATAAATGACTTTATTTTTTCAATACAACAGCTTTGTCCAAAAATTTACCAACTTTGCAATATTTGAACCACATGGTCATGAAGCCAGCATGGTAGACAGAGGTCCTGCTTGTCCTCCTGAAATAAATTTTTTCCCTGTCATCAGCTTTCATGTTCCTATTGCTCTTTCCCACTCTTTCTTTTTTCCCTTTTTCTCTGCATTCTCTCATTCTCCTGTATCAGCATCTCCAATTTGCATTTCATTTTTTTTAATTTAAAAACTTACTATCAATGCAGTGTAGATTAGTTTGTGAACTGTACTGTAAACTGACTTTTAATGGAAATAAGAGTTTTGTGTCATACTGCCATCTAATGGTGTCCATGATGTTGGGCCTCTTCCATAATTGACTGCACATATTTAATGAAAGAACAAGCTTCCCAGATGGCTCAGCAGTAAAGAATCCACCTGCAATGCAGGAGACACAGGACACATGGGTTCCATCCCTGGGTCAGGAAGATCCCTTGGAGGAGGAAATGGCAACCCACTCCAGTATTCTTGCCTGAAAAATCCTATGGACAGAGACGCTTGGTGGGCTACAGTTCAAAGAGTCTCAAAGAGTCAGACACGACCGAGCACAGCACAGCACAGCAACAGAAGAACAAGTTATTAATTAAAAGGCAATTCTCAGACTTGAAGAATTTGGGGGGAAAAATGTTTTATATAATACAAAGAATGAACACCTTTAAAACCAGTTTTCATGTTTTAAGTCATTTGCATATCAAAATAGTAGATTTCTTTAGAGCTGATTTTAATATCAGAGATTAAACCAGGACATTTATTTCTGTAGCTTGTACTCTAATAATTTCTCCCTACTGCTGCTGCTAAGTCACTTTAGTCGTGTCCGACTCTGCAACGCCATAGACGGCAGCCCTATAGCCAAAGATTTTCAGTAATTATCAACCTACCTATTAGTCTGATAATTCACAGGTAGCATACAGATTCATTTTTTCATTTGTGTATGTTTTCTGAGGTTTTACACTGGAGCTGGCCAAGACCCCTAGGTATTTCCTTTTAAAAGGCAAGCATGCACCCTTTTAGTGCTTCTATCACACTCACAGGAAGTGGTTATCTTCATGGAAAGTGAAAGTGATAGTTGCCCGGGCATGTCCCTCTCTCTGTGACCCCATGGACTGTGGCCCGCCAGGCTCCTGTGTCCATGGAATTCTCCAGGCCAGAATACTGGAGTGGGTAGCCAGTGCCTTCTCCAGGAATTTTCCCAACCCAGGGGTCGAACCCAGGTCTCCTGCGTTGCAGGCAGATTCTTTGCCATCTGAGTCACATCTATATGGAGGGAGAATGGAAAAGCCCTCTGACTAGCTCTAGCTCTAGTTTCAGTTTCTTCCAGTTCTGTAGCTGCTTTGGGAATTCTTTTGCCTTGGCTGAGGAATTTACTTCCTGAACTTCAGTTTTCTTAGCTCTTAGTTGAAAGGGTAGAGTAGTTTATTTCTAAGGTACCCTATTGCTTCAAAAGCATGTCATTTTTACGTCATAGCCATCTAGGACACATGTAGGAACATAGTTTAATTCAACAACATGGGCCAAAAGTCTTTACAGTCATAGCTTTGTTCCTGAGACCATCTGATATAGTGAGAGGTAGAAAATAGTGACTATGCATCAGGTAAGTAAATTCTAGCTAGCTATTAAGAATACTCTTATCCCCACGTTGCTAATCCAGTCTGTCATATTATCTGAAAAATAAGCCATTGCAAGATGATTTTTTTAAACACAAAGTAAGAGAATGTACACAGAATTAAAATGAGCCTATCAAGATTAAAATAATATTCGAGATAATATTTTTATCTTTGTATTTTATATGTACATTGTGTCTACATAATAGGCATGGAGACACAAAGAAGCATATTAATTATCCTGACATAGTACATTTTAGGTGTAGGAGAGCTTTACTCTAAGTCACTATCAATGTAAAACAGCAGAGAGAAGAGTAAAATAGTACATGGTCAAAACAAGAATGCAGTAGTAACAGACTAAAATTGGGATTACAGAAGCTTATTAAATCAGATGGAGACAGGTTTGATCAGACAGGTCTAATGCACAAAGAATAGCAGTGTTTGGAACACCACTGACAAAAATCACCACAATTTTATTCAAACTCCTAATTGTGAGACTTCCATGAAGAAATGAATGTAATACTTCTGGAACTATCTCTATAAGGTTCATGATTTCAGAAATTTTAAATATGTAAGATTGTCTCTTAAAGCAATTTAATGTTTTCAATTAATCACTCTACTTACTAAGAAGGCAAAAGGGAAGAAATCTGCAGTTATAAAAATTTTTACCCAAGGAGAATATAGGTTTCAGGGAAATTTTGGTTTTGCTTAAAGAAAAAAAAAAAGCCTAGTGACTGTGAAGATGGTAGAAAACAGCTAGGAAAGTTTGAGTTCAAAATTAGAAATAAGTTCACAAACTCTCGTGCTTTCCCTTCCTTCTTTTTTCCTTCCTTCCTTCTCTTTTCTTTCTCTTGTTTTCCTTTAATTTTCAATAATTTTCAGTTAGGTTAGACAGGTCTTAAGGAAAACAAAAAGTGAGAAAGAGCTGTTCATTTGTTCTTTTCTACCAGGAAGTTATCTAAGAATCAGCTGGGAAAAAAAAATAATCCATCAGTCCACAGTCATATATACGTCATAAATTCTCAAGAATTTATAGTGAAATAAAAATGTTTACTGCCTGTATGGATGTGTTTCCCAGAAACAGAGAAACCAACATCTAATTCAGAGTGCTAGAAGTGTTATCTGATACTACAGATGAAAAAGCAGTATGTTTCATAAACACACAAGTAATAAAATCCTTGAGTAAGTCCTGAAGGGAGAAACAAGAGCCAGGGGCTACAAATCATTAAGAAGATTTAGATTATAAACCAGAGCCTGATCTGCACACCTAGAGAAGAAAGAGTCCCAGACTGGGAAGATTAAAATATCTCAGAATTTGGCATTCATTAAAAGCACAATTTTGAGTTCTTTGGGCTTTTGTGTGTCCTATTGTGCTTTTCGGACCTAGATTAGTCTAGTTACTCAGAACACAGCAGTATAGCTTTGCACTAACGTTGCCCTGTGGCTTAATTTCCCAATTAAACTTAAACAAATTTCTCAAATGCTCATAAAACCCTTGGTGGCAAGATCAGTGCACCTGAATATTTAATTATTTGAATGTCAGTCTAAGACATAGATAATTGGCAGCTAATAGAAAATGCCTAAGACCTGAAAACAAAAGACTCTTCCATGATTGATCAGGATTATCCTATGGTTATCCTAAAGAAGCAAAAAGATAGTAGAAAACTGGGGAAATATAAGAAATAATTAAGACAGAGGAAAAAAGATCCTTGAATTGTAATATTATCCTAGCAGCGGAACTTTGGCTGCGGTTGGATAATAGAATGAATATTAACAGACTATCTATGCATATCACCAGATTAAGTGATTGTTTTTTGCAAAATGCCAGGCATAGCCTAGTTGAAAATATGCTTGTCTTCTTTGGCTCTAATATTTCAACATAAGTAAATATGAAGCTCAGCAAAATAAATATATGTATCAGACAACATTTAACAAAATAAAATTAATTTAGTGACCCTCATAAATCAACTTAATTATACACCTAGTGAAATGGCTGGAGACTTGGCTGGAAGATGATAAACCAGAGGTGGTGGTAAAAGAGTTATTGAGCTCAGGAGGGGTCCCAGTGGGAAGCCCAGGGAATTAGTACTGGGCTCAGTCTTACTTTACATCTTAATTACTGATTTCAAAGAAAGGCTAAACTGCACATTAACTAATTTGCAGATGGTACTAAACTGGCAAACACTGGGAATTGCAGATTAAAAATCCAAAGGGATTTTAAGCCGTTAGAAATAGGAATCAGTACCACCCAATCCTTTCAGTAATAATAACAATGATCATGATGGTGATGAAACAAAAACTCTGGTTAAATTCTTTTGTGGGAACATCGTGGAGAAAGATGTGGAAGAAAGTATTTTTCTTCAAAGCACCTACTCAGGAAACCTAATGTGCAGAAGCATTGATAGAACACACACGGCATCAGATGGAGCAGAAAGGACAGGAATAAGGGATCCCAAAAATACTACGAATGTATATTTCCTGGCCCAATTCTCTTCATGCAGCTGAGAAACATGACCCATCACCCCATTCCCACTATGTGTGCATACCCTTCCTACCACGTGACTCCTCAAGTAACAACCTCTAATTCTTAATCTTCGTATTTATAGTCATCTTGGAACCTAGGGATTCTTCAATTCAAGGTTCTAAACTGTGTTATGTCTGTGAGAATTAAAAGACGCTGTGATCAACATCCATGTTTGCCTCTCATCTTTTTCAAACACAACGGCAGAAGGCTGAGGTGGGGTAGGATAAAGGACAAAAAGAATACACGCATAGCATCTGAGTAGGAAAAACTATTATCGATAAAAAAAATTTTTCAAAAAATGTCTGAAAGCCAGAAAGGAAGGAAATGTGTTTTGAAATGAAACACTGGGTAAAGTCAGCCTAGAACACACAACCAGGGAGTGAAGAATATTGTTTAATGGACCCTCCAAGTGACTCTGGGTTCAGAAGCAGCCAATGACCAAGTAAAGGAAAGAGAAATGAAGTTGAAAGGGGAGTCAATAAAGATCTTTTATGGGACTATTGTGCTAATCCATGCACCCACCCCACCCCCACAACCAAGTCAGAACTCAGATAGTTGGCATTCCCTCCAGGAAAAGCATAGCAAGGCTATTGTCTAAAGAAACTGAACCAAAGCTTAAAGAGAACAGATTCCAATATGGATGTTGCTTTTCAAACCACTGAAAGTCCTCATCGTTCTGGAATTTGGGGAGCTGGAGGCAGGCAACTCATTCTCTGTCCATTTCTTCTCAAGTGAAACCTCTTAAGCCCTGGGCCTACTAGAGCAGTCTTGTTGAGGAGGGAAAAGGGGAAGACATGTGTTCACCACGCCTCCTACAGCACAGAAGGACAGAACTGTTGATATGTGCAGACCTGAGTAGAGACCAATCACCCCTTGGGCTGAATCAGTCCCACACAGGGTTGCCAATTATAATTCCCCTGCAAGGAGAAACTTCTGCTAAGAAATACAATAGCAGGGGAAACTCACCACAGATACCCTTTTTTTTCAGTGTCAGGCCTGAAGGGATAGCCAAGCATCATCAGACGTATGAAGAAACTATATGCAAACCAGTAATAAGAAAGAGAATAACAAGCAGAACACAGACCCTGGAGAAATAAAGATCTTCAGTTCAGTTCAGTCGCTCAGTCATGTCCGACTCTTTGCGACCCTATGGACCACAGCATGCCAGGCTTCCCTTTCCATCACCAACTCCAGGAGTCTGCTCAAACTCACACCCATTGAGTCAGTGATGCCATCC
Source organism: Bos javanicus (assembly GCF_032452875.1). Taxonomy (NCBI): domain Eukaryota; kingdom Metazoa; phylum Chordata; class Mammalia; order Artiodactyla; family Bovidae; genus Bos; species Bos javanicus. The sequence continues at coordinate 53,303,583 of NC_083879.1, read as the reverse complement.
AACCATCTCATCCTCTGTCATCCCCTGCTCCTCCTGCCCTCAATTTTTCCAAGCATCAGGGTCTTTTCCAATGAGTCAGCTCTTCGCATCAGGGGGCCAAACTACTGGAGTTTCAACTTCAACATCAGTCCTGCCAATGAACACTCAAGACTGATTTCCTTTAGGATGGACTGGTTGGATCTTATTGCAGTCCAAGGGACTCTCAAGAGTATTCTCCAACACCACAGTTCAAAAGCATCAATTCTTCAGCCCTCAGCTTTCTTCACAGTCCAACTCTCACATCCATACATGACCACTGGAAAAACCATAGCCTTGACTAGACGGACCTTTGTTGGCAAAGTAATGTCTCTGCTTTTGAATATGCTACCTAGGTTGGTCATAACTTTCCTTCCAAGGAGTAAGCGTCTTTTAATTTCATGGCTGCAGTCACCATCTGCAGTGATTTTGGAGCTTAGAAAAATTAAGTCAGCCACTGTTTCCACTGTTTCCCCATCTATTCACCATGAAGTGATGGGACCAGATGCCATGATCTTTGTTTTCTGAATGTTGAGCTTTAAGCCAACTTTTTCACTCTCCTCTTTCACTTTCATCAAGAGGCTCTTTAGTTCTTTTTCACTGTCTGCCATAAGGGTGGTGTCATCTGCATATCTGAGGTTACTGATATTTCTCCCAGCAATCTTGATCTTCAGAAGACCTTTAATATTTTTAGTGATCAGGACCTAATATCTGCTTAAGAATGAGGGAAAAATAAGGTATAATAAATACAACCAACATGAGTTAAAAAGAAAGGCAATTTAAAAATATCAAAGGAAACAAACAAAAAACCCTGATCATGAATTGCATGAAATGTATTTAATGTGATATGAACTTATTTTTTTAAAATTCTTAATTTATTGTTCATGCCGCACGGCATGTAGGATCCAAGTTCCCCAACCAGGGATCAAACCAGCACCCCTGCATTGGAAGCACAAAGTCTTAACCCCTAGACCACCAGGGAAGTCCCACCACGAACTTAATAATTGATGAAGTATTTAAAAGAATAACCGAGTTGACTTTCACTTTAGAAACATTCCTTAGGGTGACCAAGAGGTGAAGGCATTGGACCTATAGAGATGAAACTGACTGAGCACACAGTCTGGCTTGGTACTGAACGGTATGGGTATTGTCAGATTAAATGTAAAGACTGGTTACTGATTTTCTGATTTTATCATCAGTGTGTTCTCAAAACACAAGACCTGGTTGAGGTTATTGGAGAGGTTGTAAATATTAACCTAGATAAATTCAAAGTAAAAATAAAGCTGCAAGTCAGACTTTTATGAGAAGGAAAATTTGTGGAGGAGAAAGGCCAGGGCACCAATAGCCTTATCTCACAAAGAAGGAGTCAAGAGTATTGTTCAAAGTTGATGAAAAGATAAAGTGAATATTATTATTAAGTTACAAGTTAAGTTTAAAGAAAAAAACTAAAATAATGATGTAAAAACCGTGAATCAAGGAAAAAAGAGCAGTACAAGATAAATCCTCTTATATTAAGAAGTCAAAAGATAGTTTTGACAATTTATTAGTCAGGAAATAGGGGTAGATGTGTATCATTTAGAGTTATAAAGATAATTGTCACCACAAACTAAAAGAGACAGTAGAAGAGTTTACTTTCAAGGAGTAGAACTGGGGGCAAAGATCATAAGTTCTTTTTGCTGTATTTGATATAAGTCATATACATGTATTTTTCCCAGTAAAAATAATGTCCAACATACTTCATCAATAGTACTTCATTTGTTTAAAAGAGTATAAAAATCAAATAATAGAATAGCATTAAGCACTGCTAGCAGGTATCATTTTTGATTAGACAAACAGCTGACTTATACAAAGTTTGAGAAATGGTGTCTGTAGACATCGTAGAATGATAGCCATAGATAAAAGAACACGGACACATGTGCTTATGTCTAGGCAGTAATGATCACTTCAGTTGATCTCTCTTCCTATATCTCCTTTTTTGATTTGATTTGATGTATAAGAGTCCGATATGACTGAGTGACTTCACTTTCCCTTTTCACTTTCATGCATTGGAGAAGGAAATGGCAACCCACTCCAGTGTTCTTGCCTGGAGAATCCCAGGGACGGGGGAGCCTGGTGGGCTGCCGTCTATGGGGTCACACAGAGTCTGAAGACTGAAGCGACTTAGCAGCAGCAGCATGTGCTCAGTAGTGTCTGACTCTCTGACTCTATGAACTGCAGCGCACCAGGCTCCTCTGTCCATAGGATTTCCCAGGCAAGAATACTGGAGTGGGTGGCCATTTCCTTCTCCAGGTAGCACAGTGGTAAAGAATCCGCCTGGCAATGCAGGGCACATAAGAAATGCAGGTTCAATCCCTTTGAACAACGAAGGAAGTTCCCCTAGAGCCAGAAATGGCAACCCACTCCAGTATTCTTGCCTGGAAAATTCCATGGACAAAAGAGCCTGGTGGGTTATAGACCACAGGGTTGCAAAGAAGCAGACACAAATGAGCACACATGAGCAGTGAAGTATCTCCTTTAGGCATTATGTATATTTCACTGACATGCCTTTTCGTATTCTACAAACATTAAGGAAGTCTTTCTGCTTATAAAATACAGATTCCTTAACAGGGATCTTCTTAATTTGGTGGCAATTATGCTTACCTGCCTCATCCCACAATGTTCAATAACACACAAGTTCTCTGTCCCAGTCAAGTTAAACTACACACACTCCTTAGAGATGCTATGTGCCTTATTCTTGCATCTGTGCTACTCCACTAAGCTGAAACACCCTGCCCCACCCTCTCAATCAACACAAATCCCACCCATCCGTCAAGATAATGCTCAAGCCCTGCCTCTTCCATGGAGCCGACCACCCCATCCTGAAGGATGGGACTCGGCACTGCAATTGCACCATTTACCTTCTTCACCAGTTTTTCTCCACCTTTCCTTCCTGATCATCCTTTTTTCTTCTTCATGACAAACATTTCCAGGTCATCCACTATGGAAAGGCTAATTTGAAAACTGGTCATGGACTGTCAGTCTCTTCTATCGCTATTGAATTTTTCAATTTTTTTTGGGGGGGAGGGGAGTGGGGGCCAGAAATTGGTCTCATCAGACACGACTGAGCGACTTCACTTTCACTTTTCACTTTCATGCATTGGAGGAGGAAATGGCAACCCACTCCATTATTCTTGCCTGGAGAATCCCAGGGACGGGGGAGCCTGGTGGGCTGCCGTCTATGGGGTCGCACAGAGTCAGACATGACTGAAGTGACTTAGCAGCAGCATCCACCTTAATATAAGCTCTATGAGGATAAAAGACTGCCTTTCATACTGTTTTATACCTCTCACAATGCTTAGGACTGTGTTTCAACAAACTAGACTCTTAATGAAAATTTTTGATTAACTGGATCAGTGTATGATAACTTGCTTTTATAACTTTTTAAATAGAATGATGACATTTAACTTTTAATGTAATTCACCTTAAATAGTGAAGTGTGGGTTTTAACAGACAGTGTAGCATAGAAATAAAAATTGAAAGAATTTAGAGACTGATTTCATTCCTAATTCCATCACTTCCTAGCCTTGTTACCTGGGATCATTTACCTAATCTAGCTTTGCCACAGCTTTGTCATTGATAAAATGTGGCTAACAAAATATCTAAAACACTTCCTAGTGTCCTCGTAAGGACCACGTGACACATACAGATTTCAGGATTGTGCCTAATATGCTGCAAGTGTCCAAAAAACTTCAGCTACTTTGTTATTTTCAGCACAAAAGAATCTCAAAACTTCCATTGTTTACCTCTTCACAGGTATGTTTCACTCACACAAAGTCCACTGTAGGTCAAGTGGGAGGAAGAGGTACACAGGAGGCTCTGCTCCATAGAGGCACTCGGGTGCCTAGCCCAGTGGACCCTACCTGAGAAGCGTTCAGGGCCCACAGCAGTGGAGATAACAGCTGGGGTGGAGGGCTGGACCTTTTCCTTTGGACCAATAAGCAACACATGTCACGGCTGCCAACTGCAACAACAGCAAAGGACTGGAAAATGTGTGGGAGGACATTAAATGATTAGTAGACCTCCTGTGTCAGCCACAGATCCATAGAGAGAGAATGACAGCAAGTAGAGGTTCAATCTAAACACTAAAAAGTCATAAGGTTATCCTGCATCAGCTTTCAGAAAGAAAAACTTCTGAAACTATGCTGCTGCTGCTACTGCTGCTGCTAAGTTGCTTCAGTCATGTCCGACTCTGTGCGACCCCAGAGACGGCAGCCCATCAGGCTCTGCCGTCCCTGGGATTCTCTAGGCAAGAACACTGGAGTGGGTTGCCATTTCCTTCTCCAATGCATGAAAGTGAAAAGTGAAAGGGAGGTCGCTCAGTCGTGTCCAACTCTTAGCGACCCCATGGACTGCAGCCCACCAGATTTCTCCATCCATGGGATTTTCCAGGCAAGAGTACTGGAGTGGGGTGCCATTGCCTCTCTGAAACTATGCGACTGAATTAAATACTTTCATGTAAGACCTGATGCGAACAGCTGACTCATTGGACAAGACTTTGATGCTGGGAAAGATTGAGGGCAGGAAGAAAAGGGGGTGACAGGATGAGCTGGTTGGATGCCATTACTGACTCAGTGGACATGAATTTGAGCAAACTCAGGAAAATAGTGAAGGACAGGGAGGCCTGGTGTGCTGCAGTTCATGGGGTCACAAAGAGTTGGACATGACTTAACAACTGAACAACAGTTGTTGGTCTGACTTCTGAAAATTAGTTATCTCCAACAAATCTGATTGCTACTTTTCATGTTTTTAATAAATGTTTCAAACTTATTCAGAGATCAGAGCTAGAAGGGATCTTGTTTTTAAAATAAAAAGTCGATCTTACCTTTATCCATTATGAAAAGTGAGAGTGTTAGTCACTCAGTCCGACTCTTTGTGAGCCCATGAACTGTAGCCTGCCAGGCTCCTCTATCCATGGGATTCTCCAGGCAAGAATACTGGAGTGGATTGAGATTTCCTTCTCCAGGGGATTTTCCCAACCCAGGGATCAAACCCTGGTCTCCTGCATTGCAGATCTTTACCATCTGAGCAACCGGGGAATTCCTTAGCCATTATATTCAGGGTGTACATGCCAAAGTTTTTTTTACTTATTAAGAAGCTGCACTTCTTATTTGCCGCCAGCAAGGGGAGTTGTAAGAACTCTTAAGTTTCTCCACTATGATCTAAAATGAGAATCTAAAAGGGAATGGAAAACATGATAGATTTAAATGAATTACTTCTGGAAGCCATCAGGGTTCCCTGAAGAAGGGCAACAATATCTTGGAATGCTTTTGAATATTACATCCCGTAGAGTAGCAAAGCACACTTTTTAAAAAAACCTTTGTTGTGTAAAGAGCCTCCTAAAATTTTTCTCTAGTTTTATTTCATTTTTCCTAAATAAAATGTGTGACTGTGGACCCACTCACTGTTTTTGCACAATCTCCTGTGTATTTCTGAGGTAGAAATACCCTACCTTTATCTGAACCCATAAATCCCGATTCCAGGAGGGGAGATGGAGCCCACTCACGTTCTTCAGACTTCCTTCTGCTTTCCCAGCACTGACTTCTGATGTCCTATAAGTGATTGCACAACTGCAGTCCAGCTGATTATTCATCAAAGCCCATACTCTGTGATTAAGAGGTGAACACCTTATCCTACATGGTGAACTTCCTGTCACTTAAGTCAGGAGTTTTAATGGAAAAGATCTGTCTCCCTAGTTCAAGAGAAAAGGTATCTGAATTGTATGTGCATTTCACTTTTTTTGTTGTTAATTAAATGTGAAAGTGTGAGTGATATGAAGAAAGATCAAACTGGAGCAGAGAAAGGAGATATTAATAAAAATCTGCATCTATATTAAGAATTATTTTATTGTGCTTTTCTTTTCACTTTTCTGTCTTACTTTTTTCCTATTAATCATTTTGTGCAATTAACTCAAATAATTCAAATCAGAAAATCAACATTTTCTGTTTTTCTTCACATGACAGAGTATTTACTTAACTCTTTGTCAATTTTATCCAAATATTTTCCTAAGCATCCTATCTCACTTGTTCTTTATAGCCATAAGCTATATACCTGATCTAGACCTTGGCATATTGTTCATGTTTTCATGTGGAACAAGTTTAATGTCCACAGTGGGCTATGGGATTATCTAATTTGTTGCATAACTATTTATGGAAATGTCTTTATGCTAGAATTACAAAACATTGTTTTCCATTATTCAGAATTTAAAACTCTATTTTCAAAAAAAGCCCAACAGATTAAATAACTATATTCTATCATATAGAGATTTGGTGAAAAATTATCAAATTAATTCTATTTACTAACATGTTTACTCAGAAATTATTTTTAATTGGAATTTGCTACAACTTCCCTACTTTATGTTAAAAGGTACACTTAAAATACTTTCTGCTAGGAATGAAGTCTTATGATAAGCACATGGACTTAAAAAACAAAAAAAAAGAGTATGAAGCTTTCCTGGTGGCTCAGTGTTGAAGAATCTGCCTGCCAATGAAGGAGACACAGGTTCCATCCCTGGGCCAGGAAGATCCACATACCATGGGGCACCTAAGCCTGCGTGCCACTGTGACTGAGCACTCGTGCCCTAGAGCCCATGCTGTACAACCAGAGAAGCCAGCACAGTAAGAAGCCTGTACACTGCAACTAGGGAGTAGGCCCCGCTCATCACAACTAGAGAAAAGCCCATGCAGCAATGAAGGCACAGCATAGTCAAAAATAAAAATAAAATTATTAAAAGTTAAATAATTAAATAAAAATAAATAAAATGAGTAAACATTAAGCATAAAAAAAAGAGTACCTTAGACCAGAGTCTCCTGAAAGTTTAAATAGTCCCCATTGGAGGTAAACAGCTTCAGCAAGGTGGGGACTCCCATTCATATGCTGAAGCCTAAAATATCCAAACCTGCCTGACCGTTTTTCCCTCTCAGACTCTCCCTGTGGCATCAGGAGTATCTGTTCTGCCTCTGACCACATTTCTCCTTGCCAGTCCCACTTCCCCAGTTCCCAGCACACATCCAAACACAATCCTCCATTCAACTCCTCACAAGTCATTCTTTGACCTTCTTTCTAAAATATCTGTGAGGCTTCCCAGGTGGCACTAGTGGTAAAGAATCCACCAGCCAATGCAGGAGTCACCAGAGATGTAGGTTTGATCCCTGGGTTGGGAAGATGCCCCGGAGAAGGAAACAGCAAGCCACTCCAGTATTCTTGCCTGGAAAAGCCCATGGACAGAGGAGCCTGGTGGGCTAGAGTCCATGGGGCTTCAAAAGAGTTGGGCACAACTTGAGCACACGCGCACTTATATATCTATATTAAAGAGAAGGAAGAGGAGGAGGAAGATAAAATGGATGAGGAGGACAAAGAGAAGAAGGAGGAGAGAGAGGAGGAATGAGAAAGAGGAAGAGAAGAATCTTCACTCATAACCACCCATAGGAGTGGCGTAGAGACCCCCCTGATATCCTGTGACTTGGACTGGTCCCATCACTGCTGATGGTCTCTGCTGATATGCTGTCTCAGTATAAATTCTGTCTGTAGTTTTTCTGAGATGCCATGCAGCTCTCTGAGTCTTGCTCATCTTTAAGAACACCCTTGTAGAGTAGTACATAACATCTTCCTCTGGCCCTTCTTCCTGATAAGCACCATCTTTGTTGCGTCATGGCCTCTTGGTCAACTTTGACTCTTCTGTTTCCTCTTTTGAACTCTGTTCTCCTTTGTATGGAGCCACGGGAACTACTGAGGTCTTCTAAGCGTTATGGAGTTTAGGGCTAAAAGTGAAGTGGAGCTGTTAGTCACTCAGTCATGTCCAACTCTTTGCGACTCCATGGACTGTAGCCCACCAGGCTCTTCTGTCCATGGAATTCTCCAGGGAAGAATAATGGAGTGGGTTGCCATTCCCTTATCCAGGGGATCTTCCCGACCCAGGGATTGAACCCTGGTCTCCTGCATTGCAGGCAGATTCTTTACCATCTGAGCCACCAGGGAAGCCCAGAGAACAGAGCTGGATACACTTTTTTTTCACCAGAAACACTACCCATGTTAGCATGGTCTGCACCAGCAAGCTTTGAACTTCCTAGTCTCTCTGGAAGAAGACAAGCCACTAGTGTCATGGATGCAACATTTATAATTCCAGGTGATGCTGAACTCCTTCACCAGATTCTATTTCATTTGACCAAAAACCAAGATGATGGGACCAAATATTCTACAGTTCAGTAAGCATCCAGCCAGGGAGGAGATACCAATTTTCCCCTCCATAGACATCCCTATTGTCTACAATTCTATGGAATACTTCCTGTCACTTGAGTAGGAGAACCTGTCCTCTTCCTTCATGGGTGGGAAGGTAAAACCATTCATCACTACCACCAAACTCCCCTAAAAGCCTACCTCCCCAGAGGCCTTCTCTTTTCTGTTTCCTCTCCCCTCTGGAAGTAAAGAATGGTGGTGTCTTGGGTGGTGGTGTTGACTCTGCTGCATTTAGAAGCACTGGGGTCGGGAGGGAGGACCAGTTGCTTTCGTGTCTCTTTAGAATGTGAGTCTTGAGTGCCCCTTGTTTTCATTTGTAGATTCCTGTCTTACTTCTATAGCAACAGAGAAATTCCATGCATTCAGTACTGCTTTTAATTATTTTGACAGTTCTGCAAGGTGTGGAGTCTAAATATTCCACATGAGAAAGTAAAGGGACAATGAGCTTATACAAAAATCACACCGCTAGGAAACAGTGGACTCCAGATCTGCCTGATGCCAAAGCCCACACTTTTCCTCCCACCTCAGTAACTCCTTGAGCGAATGAGTCAGTACCTCTGGACCCCACTTTCATGTGTGTGGAGCTATGAGGATAACTGGATGTTTCTTGCCAATCCTTCAATCAAAAGTAGTTTGCTATTACACAGATGCATTTTATTAGACATTTAAAGCTTCACTTTATATCTTTGGTTTCCCTTAATTGTTGAGTATTCTTGAAACAAATGTTAATAATAATTAGTGAGGACACTCAGCATGCACCAGGTACTGTGCTAAGCATGGGGGTTATAACACTGAGAAAATGAAGTCTCTATACTCGTGGAGTTTGTTTGCATTCTTGTGTGTGTGGGACTGTGTGTCAGATGATAAGGTAACATGTATGCATGTATTTATATACTATTGATAAGTATTTATACATATTGATATATAGCAAATGTAGTATTTACCTAATACAGTTTACAAACATATCAAATATATTCTACATGTAGATATGGGTATATTATGGAAAAATTAATAAAGTAAATACAGAAAGGTGGGTGCTTTTATATTTTGAATGATCAAGAAAGGTCTTTCTGGTTAAATGATATCAGAGCAGAGATGTGAATTAAGTGTGGTCATGAAATGTCATGCAGATATCTGAAGGAAGAGCATTCAATAGTTCTTGCAAATGCCTCTCGTAAAAATGTGTTTGGCATGTTCCAGAATCAGTAAGAAAATCATGTTGCTTGAGGGAAACAAGCAGAGCAGAAAGAGGACAGGAAGTCAGAAAATCCACATAGGATATTGTGGCCCTAGTAATGACCTTAGATTTTATTCTGGGTTAAGATAGGACACCATTTAATAAAATACAACAAGACTGACATTTTTATAGTGATTGTCCTGCACTGAGACAAGACTCTAGGGGATGCAGGTTCAGAAGTGGGGAGACCAGTCCCCACCTGGCCAAGAGGTGATGGATGTTTGGATTCTAGATATATTTTGAAAGTAGAGCTGACTGAATTAGCTGATGAGTCAAATATGTAGTGTTCAGTTCAGTTCAGTTCAGTCGCTCATTTGTGTCTGACTCTTTGCGACCCCGTGAATGGCAGCACACCAGGCCTCCCTGTCCATCACCAACTCCCGGAGTCCACTCAAACTCATTAGAGAAGGGCAAAATAAGCAAGTGTAACTAAATGGATTTTGACCTACATTTACCTAGACCTATTTCTTAGATATAGTATTTAATACTGTGATATAATAAGAAGTATGAAAAAAGTATTAGTTCTTCAGTCATGTCTGATTCTTTGAGACCCTATAGACTGTAGCCCACCAGTATCCTCTGTCCATTGGATTTCCCAAGCAAGAATACTGGAGTAGGTAGCCGTTTCCTTCTCCAGGGGATCTTCCTGATCCAGGGATGGAATCCAGATCTCCGGCATTGCAAATAGATTCTTTACCATCTAAGCTACCATGGAGGCACAAAATAGGAAGTGAGTGAGTGAAGTGAGTCTGGGTGAACTCAGGGTGTTGGAGATGGACAGGAGAACCTGGCATGCTGTAGTCCATGGGATCAGAAGGAGTCAGACATGACTTAGCAACTGAATGACAACAGCAAGAACTGCACTATCCCCTGACTTCTAGGGAGGGGAGAGGGGCTGGAGATTGAGTTTATCACCAGTGGAAAATGAGTTAACCACTCGAAATTACATAATGAAATCACCACAAAATCCCTAAACTATCTTGGTACCAATAGCCTCACACACCTCAAGTCTACGAAGATAGAAGCTCCTGAGCTCAGAACTCTTCCAGATCTTACCCTGTGTTCCACTCCATCTGCCTCCTCATTTGTATTTTTTATAATATCCTTTATAGAAAACAGAAACCCATAAATGTAAGTAAAGTCTTTGCCTCAGTTCTGTATCTTTAAGCAAATGAGAGAAACTGAGGAGGGGGTTGTGGGAATCCCCGATTTATAGCCAAGCTGGCCAGAAACTCCCAGGTGGCACTGGTGGTAAAGAATGTGCTTGCCAGTGCAGGAGATGTCGGAGACTCAGATTTAGTCCCTGAGTCAGGAAGATCCACTGGAGAAGGAAATGTAAACTACTCCAGTATTTTTGCCTGGAGAACCCCGCAGACAGAGAAGCCTGGCAGGCTACAGTCCATAGGGTTGCAAAGAGTCAGACATGACTGAAACAACTTAGCACGCACACTGGCCAGAAATGTAGGTAACCTGGGGACTTATGATTAGTATCTGAAGCCAAGGGGTAGTCTTAGGGAACTGAGCGCTTAACTTGTGGAATATGTGCTAACTTCAGATAGTTAGGGTCAGAATGGAATTAAACTGCAGGACATCACGTGGTGTCTGCAGAGGACAGTAGAATTGCTGGGTGTGGAAAACCCACACATTGGCCGTCAGTAGGGTTGTGAGTAGAGGTGTTTTCCTTTAATCATTTAAATTTTTCTTGATACGCGTCATGCTGGATTTAGAACCTGTTTGCCTGACCTTCTTCTTCTTCCACTGATCTGAAGCCTGATCAGCGTTCCATCTGCTTTTCTGCAGCCTAGAGTTACTAGTCATGTAGAGGGAGGAGGTGGGCGTGGGGAGAACTCAGCTGGGTGTGTGTATATCTTTCATTGACAGTCACAAGCTCTGCTCTCTCCTTTGGGATTTTCTTAAATGTTCTGTATCATTTCACTTAATTGGGAAGGGATTTTTACTTCTGAAAGGGTGTCCACTGGGGCTTTGAATTTTTTCCAAAATTCATCAAGAAGTCCTGGGTAATCTCAAGCCTCTCCAGGGATTTTGGGGTTCGTTGCTATTGGCTCTGCTAACATGGCCATTTCTCTACAGAATCAGTCCTTGATTCCTCTTGGAATAACTTTCTCATCCACCCAGCTCGGCCTGCTTCCTGCTCTGTGGGCACAGATCTTAACAAGAATGCTGAGAATTTTGTAGATTCAACTTTTCTACCCAATACGACTACTAGAATGTGGGGTAAAGTTAGGAGCCACTGTACTCCATACCCATGTGAGACATTGAGGTTTTTGTCTCAAACATCACATTCTGAACTTGTTTGCTTTGGTTGAATGTTATTTGTTTATTACTGTGTTTGATTCCTTTTGTTACTTGCTAGGGAGAGAGATTCTGAGCTCCAGTTCTATTCTTCCATTTTAGGCTGAAATATGTAATATTTTAAGATTACTCTATCTTTATGGCACAAGCAATACATGTTTACAAACACACAAATACACACCTATATATAAGAAAAATAAAAGAAAGAAACTGTAATTCTACCATGAAGTGACAATTACTAATATTGAGATAGCATTTTTCTATAGTATAGTGAGAACTTTTACTACACATGTTTACATTTTCATAAAATTTCATATATGTGTATATTATTTTACCACATTAATATATAGTTTTTGTTACCTTTTTCTTTTGTTAAACACTTTAAAAACTGATTTTATTTTTTAATAACAAAATATTATCTTAAATAAATTTATATTTATAAAGTATTCTAAATGAGCCAAGGATATTCCATTTTAATAATCTATATGATTCTTTTGATTAGTATTTCACTGGTAGGTACTTAGATTATTTCCAATGAGTCCTATTCTAAACCATCTTTAAATACACATGCTTTTACATCATATTTTATAGTATCGCTCTTATTTTCTTCAAAATCCAACAAAAATAAGCTCAAAGGATTATTTGAGAAGGAATCCACACTCTAACTGAAGTTTCAAATAGATTATGTTTCTCCAATGTCAGTGGACATAGCGGATTTGACCCACTCCTAGAATAACTATCTCGGATTTCTCTAAGAACTAACTTTTGGAGGTAAAAAGCACTGTACGAGACTTTAATAAACTTCCAAATGGTTATAAATCAATTGCTTTGTATCTCAGGCCTCGGGACCAAGATCCTGAATTTTAAAAATATTACTGCACAGCTGGTATTGATGCATGTGTTTTGTTGAATCAGGAGTCATCCAGCTTTCAGTCTTATGATTAGTTACTTAAATTGGTATTAAAAGTTCTAAGACTGCATTTAAGGGACAAAAAAAAATGCCATGTCATACCAAGACTATTAGCCCAACGGGCATCACTGCTATGCAACAGCAGCCCCTTGAGAATTAGCAAACTCATGACTTGTTTCTTGCTTTGTCCCAACCAGCAGAACACTTCTCTTTCTCCCCAGCGCTGTCAGCTGCAGGGAGGGGGGAGGAAAAGGAGAAAAGAGGAACTCAGAAACTCAGAAATGTGTCCTAACGCAGCCATCTGCGAGGTCATCCCACAAACAATAACGTCTGCCGTGACATGGGGAAGGCAGTTCTGAAGGGAAGTGGGAGGAGAAAAGGAGGATAGCTGTTGCTCAACCTTGACTTTCTGTGACTACTAGTCTTGGCTCACCCTTCATCAAGCATCAACAGTGTAACAAGCCTCTATGGGTCAAGACACTGTCATTCTGACTCTACTCCAGGAATCTGAGAGTTCCTAGTCTCAGGAACTCTCGCACGATTGCCCTCACTCCCTCTTGGACTAAGTCACACTCGTAGTAGTTTTAGAGTCACTTTCTTATAGTTCAGGTGTCTCACAGGAAGAAACAGCTCATGCACTTCACCTTCTGGGGCAGGAATTTCAGTTCCCAAACCACAGAGGTTCTAACGGGAAATCCCGAATTTCTATATTTCAAGGAAAGCATCCACTTCTTACCTCAGATGAAGGGTTTTTTTTTTCTATGTTGGAATTTAATTTTTGTCACTCAGTATTATTTTGACAGGGGCTTGTCAGGTGACTCAGTGGTAAAGAATCCGTCTGCAATGCAGAAGACTCAAGAGACTCAGTTTCCATCCCTGGTTTGGGAAAATCCCCCTGTAGAAGGAAATGGCAACCCACTTCAGTATTCTTGCATGGAAATTTCCATAGACAGAGGAGCCTGATGGGCTATAGTCCATGGGGTCGCAAAGAGTCAGATATGTTTACTAATTCTATCTACATGCTTTCTAATTCTAAAATTAGAACATCATGCAGGCATGTCTCATAAAGGCTGCTGAGTAACTTCTTCAGTGAAGTCACAAGACGGGCAGATGCATCAGCCCTTCCCCTGAGAATGTCATATGCACGGATGCATCTTTGCCCATCATCTCAAACAAAGCCATGTTTGTTGGATGAACAAACCAGTGAAAGAGAATGGAGAGACATGAACAGTCAGAATAAGTCTGCTTCCAAGAACAGAAAGTAGTGATTACTCCAGCATGCCCAACTTTTCCCACCTATGGGCTTCCTCTGTTACCCAGAACACTTTACTTCAGCTCTAGCAGTTATGGGAAGATGGAGTAGGTTTTGTTCGATCAGTCGATGAATTTATATGTTATTGAGTCTGGCCAGCCCTGTGTCGAATCACTAAGAAAAGTCACAGATGCACCAATATACACTTTCACACACATAACGCATCTCTCTGTTACCATCAAGTCATCTGAAAAATGTTAAACCTGTTTGGAGGGTCGTGTTTAATGTTTGGGATGCTCTTACTTGAAACTGGGGCTGCACAACAAAGGAAATTTTTGCTTCGGAGTATCCTGACATAAACTCGAAAAAGGTAGGCGATCTCATTTAATAGATCTAAAATTAAGACACAGTGGGAATCCCATGAGATCATGGAGTAGGAGACACTAGCCATGCACATAGACGTGTGGTAGACAGGAAGTAAGCGGTTGTTTGATGAGAGGCCCACAGTGGAAGACAATTTGGGCAGATACACTACGAGAGAGGCATTGACTTACATCCAGCTCCTTCACGCATGCGCTACCGTTCAGTTCAGTTCAGTCGCTCAGTCGTCCGACTCTATGCGACCCCATGAATCGCAGCACGCCAGGCCTCCCTGTCCATCACCAGCTCCCGGAGTCTACTCAAACTCACGTCCATCGAGTCGGTGATGCACTACTGTTAGAGTTCCTTATTGTGAGAAACAGCAGGGTTGTATAACCTGCAGTAGCAGACACAAGAAATGCATTATGGATCTTACTCCAGAATAGTTCATTCCTTGCAGCCTGACACAGTTGACCAGGTGGGTGAACAGTCTTGTGTGGTGACAGGCTGACAGAGACTCTGCCATCTTCAACACATGATTCCCATGTCTCCGAGTCTCAGATCAGCTTCATTTTAACTGAACTGACCAGAAGTATGGAGGAGCATGTATGGGAAGTTTTTAGTGAATCGGGTCTGAGAAACACACACCACTACACTCATATTCTATTGGCCAACCCTCAGTCACAAACTAAAGTCAAATTGGGGAATAAAGTCAAATTGGGGACACAGAATGAAAGAGAACTCATGTTCTAGTGAGCAACTTGCAGGCTTTGACTTTAGGATATTCTTTTAATTATATAAGGTTCGATAAAGATTCTCCCACTCTGGGCTAATAGAGAACAGATGGCAATAGATAACTTTATTGAGGATTCACAATGTGCTAGATGCTGTTCTGTGAGCTAAACATGTATAGTTTAATTTAGTTCTCATAAACCTTTGAGATATGTAATTCAATTATTCCCACATCCACATAGATGAGCAACAAATACTCAGAAAAATTAAGTAAACTTCTATGGTTGTATAGCTAGCAAGTGGCAGAGCCAAGAGTCCAGTTAGATTTAGTCTGTATCAGTTCAGTTGCTCAGTTGTGTCTGACTCTCTGCAACCCCATGAACCACAGCATGCCAGGCCTCCCTGTCCATCACCAACTCCCAGAGTCCACCCAAACCCATGTCCATTGAGTTGGTGATGCCATCCAACCATCTCATCCTCTGTCATCCCCTTCTCCTCCTGCCCTCAATCTTTCCCAGCATCAGGGTCTTTTCAAATGAGTCAGCTCTTCACATCAGGTGGCCAGAGCATTGGAGTTTCAACTTCAACATTAGTCCTTCCAATGAAAACCCAGGACTGATCTCCTTTAGGATGGACTGGTTGGATCTCCTTGCAGTCCAAGGGACTCTCAAAAGTCTTCTCCAACACCACAATTCAAAACATCAATTCTTCGGCACTCAGCTTTTGTTATAATTCAATCTCACATCCATACATGACCACTAGAAAAACCATAGCCTTGACTAGACGGATCTTTGTTGACAAAGTAATGTCTCTCTCTGGTTTTTAATATGCTATCTAGGTTGGTCATAACTTTCCTTCCAAGGAGTAAGTGTCTTTTAATTTCATGGCTGCAATCACCATCTGCAGTGATTTTGGAGCCCAAAACAATAAAGTCAGCCACTGTTTCCACTGTTTCCCCATCTATCTGCCATGAAGTGATGGGACCAGATGCCATGATCTTAGTTTTCTGAATGTTGAGCTTTAAGCCAACTTTTTCACTCTCCTCTTTCACTTTCATCAAGAGGCTCTTTAGTTCTTCTTCACTTTCTGCCATAAGGGTGGTGTCATCTGCATATCTAAGGTTATTGATATTTCTCCCGGCAATCTTGATTCCACCTTGTGCTTCCTCCAGCCCAGTGTTTCTCATGATGTACTCTGCATATGAGTTAAATAAGCAGGGTGACAATATACAGCCTTGATGTACTCCTTTTCCTATTTGGAACCAGTCTGTTGTTCCATGTCCAGTTCTAACTGTTGCTTCCTGACCTGCATATAGGTTTCTCAAGAGGCAGATCAGGTGGTCTGGCATTCCCATCTCTTTCAGAATTTTCCACAGTTTCTTGTGATCCACACAGTCAAAGGCTTTGGCATAGTCAATAAAGCAGAAATTGATGTTTTTCTGGAACTCTCTTGCTTTTTCCATGATCCAGCGGATGTTGGCAATTTGATCTCTGGTTCCTCTGCCTTTTATAAAACCAGCTTGAACATCTGGAAGTTCACGGTTCATGTACTGCTGAAGCCTGGCTTGGACAATTTTGAGCATTACTTTACTAGCATGTGAGATGAGTGCAATTGTGTGGTAGTTTGAGCATTGTTTGGCATTGCCTTTCTTTGGAATTGGAATGAAAACTGACCTTTTCCAGTCCTGTAACCACTGCTGAGTTTTCCAAATTTGCTGACACATTGAGTGCAGCACTTTCACAGCATCATCTTTCAGGATTTGAAATAGCTCCACTGGAATTCCATCACCTCCACTAGCTTTGTTTGTAGTCATGCTTCCTAAGGCCCACTTGACTTCACATTCCAGGATGTCTGGCTCTAGGTGAGTGTGAGTGATCACACCATCATGATTATCTGAATTGTGAAGATCTTTTTTGTACAGTTCTTCTGTGTATTCTTGCCACCTCTTCTTAATATCTTCTGCTTCTGTTAGGTCCATATTATTTCTGTCCTTTATTGAGCCCATCTTTGCATGAAATTCTGTATATTGCACCAGTAAGTAGAGAGATAGGTCAGTAAGTGGGCTTTCCTGGTGGCTCATTGTTAAAGAATCCGCCTGCCAATGCAGGAGATGCAGGTTCAATCCGTGGGTTGGGAAGATCCCCTAGAGGAGGAAATGGCAACTCACTCCAGTATTCTTGCCTGGAAAATCCCATGGACAGAGCAGCCTGGTGTGCTACAGTCCATAGCCGCACAAAAGAGTTGGACACGACTGAGCTATTAAACAACAGCAACAGGTCAGTAGGTAGTTGGATATGTCCTTTTCTCAAGACATTTGCAATCTCATTGGGAACATATAATCAGGAAGCGTGGGAAATAATAAGCCATATATAGCCAAGTCTTATGCTGTATGCTCTAGAAATTACGTTAGCAAGAATTATGAAAGTTAAAGCAACCTGGGTAGCTGGAGATCTCTGTACACAATGATGACTCCAGAAGGACCCAGTTTTAAAAGCCAGAGAAAGGAGGGATGTAGAGAAACAGGGGTGAGCTGTAATGAGGACCCCTTATTCAGGAGATGCATTGTGCTGGGAGGACATAGGAAGGACTGTCAGCAGGGGATGGTGAGGAAACTAACAAGTTGATTGTAGAGGGCAGTGTTATGATAATTAAATGTGAGTTCAGGGTAGCAACCAGACGGCCAGATACTCTGTGTCTGTGACTCAATCTAGAACCCTCCCCATGGCTTCATCATTTGTTTAAGGCTATTTTGTTGGTAGTGGTTAATTTTTATTATTTTTAAACAGCCACGCAGTTTATAATATGCAATTTATGTAAAAGCATATTTGCAAGAAAATAATTTTGTTGTTAAAGATCACTAAACAGCCACACAATAAACTGTGTTCAGAATTTATTCCTAGCAAAACGTTCTCTCTCTTGATAAACTAATATACTCACTTTTATGTCATAAACCATGATGCCCCTTTTCTAAAGATACCAGAAAACCGAGATTAAATATTTTTTTCAGTTTTACTGAAAAAGCAGTGGTGTACTTATTTTTTGATGCAATACATTCTTTCCCATTTCTCCCTGCCTGCATGACACAACTCTTGGGTTTTATCTTTATTTTAATGAGCTGACTCTGTGTACAGTCTTTAAAGACTGCCTTAAGCTATTTCCAGGAGGAAGCTGGTAAAGACAGTAGGAAATGCATAACTGAGAATTGGGATTTGAAGGTCCTTAAAAGTTTGACCAAATGACATCCAATGAATCCTTAAAGGAAGTTCAAGGAGCAATCTTGGCAATATGCTCCCTCTAGTTAAGACCACTGTATCTCCACCTATCCCCCCTGCATTTCAAATCCAGGGAAAGCCTAATCAGTGTTAGAGGTTTAAACAGCTTATGAGAGGAACACGTTGAAGAATCAATGTGAGAAATTTTTCCTCTTTGTGCTGAGAATTGTGGTATCTGATCTCATTCATGGAAAATGTCTACTTTTCACTGGAGAATTTTAATTTTACTTTTAATTTTAATATAATTATAGATTCATGTGGAATTGTGAGAAATAACACAGACAGAACCCTGTACTCTTTACTCATTCTCTCCCAATAGCAATAAATCACAAGACTAGAGTCCAATATCACAACTGGGATATTAACACTGATACAGTCAAATAGAGAACATTTCCATCACCACCAAGATCCTTCCTATGGCCCTTGTAAAGTTAGAGTTACTTCCTTCCTCTCCCTCCCAAACACTCCTTAGCCCCTTGAAACCTTAATCTGTCCTCCATTTTTATGCTGGGGTTATTTCAAGAATGTTTTAATCAGAATGCTACCTTTGATATTGGCTTTCTTCATTCACCGTAATTCTCTCAAAATTCACTCAGCTTGTCACATGGATCAACAACAGTTTATTCAACTTTACTGCTGAGTACTATCTTCCCATGGTACAGGCTTCCACGAGCGGCTCAGTGGTTAAGAATCTGGCTGCCAATGCAGGAGATGTGGGTTTGATCCCTGGGTCAGGAAGATTCCCCTAGAGAAGAAAATGGCAACCCGCTCTGGTATACTTGCCTGGAAAATTCCATCAACAGAAGAGCCTGGAAGGCTACCCAGTCCATGGGGCAGCAAAGAGTCAGACATGACTGAGCAACTGAATATGCAAGCTTCCCATGGTATAGACATAGCACCAGTTATGTAACCATTCAACCACTGAAGGACGCGTAGGGTGATTCTAGTTTTAGCTGTTACATACAAAACCACTATGGACGTCTGTGTGTAGGCTTTTGTGCAAACATGAGTAGTGTTTGTTTTTCTCTAGTGGATGGAGTTTTGGAGGCACCTCATCACAGTCTGGCAAAGATGGAAATCTAGGGGCCCCACTCAACTTTTGCTGGTTTACTTATGGTTTATTCAATAGTTTATCCTCTGTTGTTTGCCTGTAATAGAGGGGTATTATGTAAATATTTTCTGTCTAGCTAGGTGTCCTTTTCCTGGTCCTTGGCTAGAAAAAGCAGACTTTTGTTGTCTTTCTGGTTTTGTGGTTTTGGGGGGTTTTGTTGTTATTGTTGCTTTTGGGAGTTGTTTTTGTTTTGCTTCTGTCCAAGCTCTTTGGTTTTTGGTCTCTGGTTTCTCCAGTCCCATGTCTGGAATGTCTGAGGCAAAAACAAAACAAAAGACAACCTGGGAACTGACCAACGTATCATTCCTTGAGTCCCCAAGTCTCTAACCAGTCTTCCTGCTCTTCAGTTCTCCTGTGCTAGTTTTATGTATAACGTTCAAGTTTTTTAAACTGTACTTAGTGGAAGTGATAGAAAAATGTATTTACCATATCTTCCTGGAAGTGAAAGTGTTTTGACATACTTCGAAACATGGATTCATGTCTCATAAAATCAGTAAAAGCTTAATATAGTAGCATTTTAATCTACTCACTGATTGACCTCTATGAAGATATAACTAAAGATATAAAATGATTTAAATGAATGATTTTTAACATCAAGATATACTATACATTTCCAAAGCTTCACAATATGTCAGCTACATGACCGACTTATTGTTACTCCATCTGTTTTGGCTTTAGTTTCTATTAAAATGGAGTTTTGGTGGGATAACTAATGTACTATGAAGAAAACTCTCTTTTGTAGTAAAATTGGAAAGCCCAGTGAATTGACAACACTGGTGAATTCAGAACTCTGTGGGTATATTTACTAGCACTGAACTGAACCGGTGAGAAATATGCCCTATTTATGTCACATACTAATGAGTTTTTCTTTTAGACAACACTCCATAATTAGTTAATAGATACAGGCTGTCAAAACTAAAATTAACTTAAGAAAAGATATTTACTTCAAACCTTGCTTCCTCTGACTTAATTTAAAACTATATTTAAAATTAGAAGATACCTTTTCTTATACAATTAAGGAGATAATTAGTCTGGCCTTTGAAAATTTGCAGCCATTCAAGAACTGCATCAACATTTAAAGATAAGACACAATAAAGGATAAAAGAACAAATAACAAGAGTAATTAAGAATAAAGTCATAGAAGACAATCTCCAAAGTTAAATCAACATTTAGTATTATCTTTGAAAAAATAGGAAGCATTATATTTTAAAATAATTTCATTTAATTAGAAAACCATAGTCTCATTTATTCTTGAAGTCTGTATTTCAACCTTTTGCATCTATAGGAAAAATTAATTCAGAAATTTATCTGAGTGGTCTCCATCATCTAAATACCATTTTTCTCCTAATGTCCAATAGCTGTAAGCTATGAGGCTATGTTAGCATGGTCTGAGACTCTATAAAATACACTTGAAAATTTTGAACATTATTTTTTAAAAAGTCTTTCAACTAGAGTGTACTGAGCACAGGTAATTCAGTTATTCATCTTCATTTATTTATGTAACATTTATTTTTGGATAACCCCTTATGTGCCAGGCACTGTTTAAGATCTTAAAACACCAACCAAATAACTAGCAACCCTGAAGAATTTATACTACAAAATGCAAATATATATATATATATATACACACACATACATATACACACACAACACACTCTGGAAATATACAACTTGAATTTCTAGAAATGTAACTTAATCATCACTATGAGTCTATGTTCAAATCATTTGCCTGACTGAAACAGACAATTTAAGTATCTTTATTCCATTTTGCCATTGTAGATAAAACTTTTAACTAAAGTTAAATGCTCCTAAGTACAATTTAAATAAAAGCAGTATGTGCTGTTTCTCCTAATACTGAGGCCTACATTCCATTCCTTCTGTGCCACAGAATATGTAAGCACTGCAAGATGCATATAGTATATCTTCCTGACAAATTCATACTTTAAGCTTTTGAGGGATGAAGTTATATAATTGTATCAATAACTGCTTTGAGTGTGATATATATATATTATATATATATATATATATATATATATATACTCATATGATTATATTAGACAAAAAGGCAAACTTCATATAAATTGTTAAAATTTAAGATGACAGTTCAAAAAATCCTCATTGATGCCAAAGAATCAGAGAATCAGTTTCTGTAAATCCCTAGATACGTGGTGAAAAATTTGCATGGGGATTCCTTAAGTAATTTATTTCCTGACATAATTAATCCATTAGAATTGAAACTATCAGAAAATAGGATCTGCAGTATTTTTTATTTTTTTTTATTTTTATTTTATGTTGGAGTACAGTTGATTTACAATTTTGAGTCAGTTCAGGTATACAGAAAAGTGATTTAGTTTTATATATATATATATATATATTCTTTTCATAACAAACACCCTCTTCCAACAACACAGGAAAAGACGCTATACATGGACATCACCAGATGGTCAACACCGAAATCAGATTGATTATATTCTTTGCAGCCAAAGATGGAGAAGCTCTATACAGTCAGCAAAAACAAGACCAGGAGCTGACTGTGGCTCAGACCATGAACTCCTTATTGCCAAATTCAGACTTAAATTGAAGAAAGTAGGGAAAACCACTAGACCATTCAGGTATGACCTAAATCAAATCCCTTATGATTGTACAGTGGAAGTGAGAAATAGATTAAGGGCCTAGATCTGATAGATAGAGTGCCTGATGAGCTATGGAATGAGGTTCGTGACATTGTACAGGAGACAGGGATCAAGACCATTCCCATAGAAAAGAAATGCAAAAAAGCAAAATGGCTGTCTGGGGAGGCCTTACAAATAGCTGTGAAAACAAGAGAAGTGAAAAGCAAAGGAGAAAAGGAAAGATATAAACATCTGAATGCAGAGTTCCAAAGAATAGCAAGAAGAAATAAGAAAGACTTCTTCAGCGATGAATGCAAAGAAATAGAGGAAAACAACAGAATGGGAAAGACTAGAGATCTCTTCAAGAAAATCAGAGATACCAAAGGAACATTTCATGCAAAGATGAGCTCGATAAAGGACAGAAATGGTATGGACCTAAAGAAGCAGAAGATATTAAGAAGAGATGGCAAGAATACACAGAAGAACTGTACAAAAAAGATCTTCATGAACCAGATAATCACGATGGTGTGATCACTGACCTAGAGCCAGACATCCTGGAATGTGAAGTCAAGTGGGCCTTAGAAAGCATCACTATGAACAAAGCTAATGGAGGTGATAGAATTCCAGTTGAGCTATTTCAAATCCTGAAAGATGATGCTGTGAAAGTGCTGCACTCAGTATGCCAGCAAATTTGGAAAACTCAGCAGTGGCCACAGGACTGGAAAAGGTCAGTTTTCATTCCAATCCCAAAGAAAGGCAATGCCAAAGAATGCTCAAACTACCGCACAATTGCACTCATCTCACACGCTGGTAAAGTAATGCTCAAAATTCTCCAAGCCAGGCTTCAGCAATATGTGAACTGTGAACTTCCTGGTGTTCAAGCTGGTTTTAGAAAAGGCAGAGGAACCAGAGATCAAATTGCCAACATCCGCTGGATCATGGAAAAAGCAAGAGAGTTCCAGAAAAATATCAATTTCTGCTTTATTGACTATGCCAAAGCCTTTGACTGTGTGGATCACAAGAAACTGTGGAAAATTCTGAAAGAGATGGGAATACCAGACCGCCTGATCTGCCCCTTGAGAAACCTATATGCAGGTCAGGAAGCAACAGTTCGAACTGGACATGGAACAACAGACTGGTTCCAAATAGGAAAAGGAGTACGTCAAGGCTGTATATTGTCACCCTGCTTATTTAACTTATATGCAGAGTACATCATGAGAAACGCTGGACTGGAAGAAACACAAGCTGGAATCAAGATTGCTGGGAGAAATATCAATAACCTCAGATATGCAGATGACACCACCCTTATGGCAGAAAGTGAAGAGGAACTCAAAAGCCTCTTGATAAAAGTGAAAGTGGAGAATGAAAAAGTTGGCTGAAAGCTCAACATTCAGAAAACAAAGATCATGGCATCCGGTCCCACCACTTCATGGGAAATAGATGGGGAAACAGTGGAAACAGTGTCAGACTTTATTTTTCTGGGCTCCAAAATCACTACAGATGGTGACTGCAGCCATGAAATTAAAAGACGCTTACTCCTTGGAAGGAAAGTTATGACCAACCTAGATAGCATATTCAAAAGCAGAGACATTACTTTGCCAACAAAGGTTCGTCTAGTCAAGGCTATGGTTTTTCCTGTGGTCATGTATGGATGTGAGAGTTGGACTGTGAAGAAAGCTGAGGGCTGAAGAATTGATGCTTTTGAACTGTGGTGTTGGAGAAGACTCTCGAGAGTCCCTTGGACTGCAAGGAGATCCAAGCAGTCCATTCTGAAGGAGATCAGCCCTGGGTGTTCTTTGGAAGGAATGATGCTAAAGCTGAAACTCCAGTACTTTGGCCACCTCATGCGAAGAGTTGACTCATTGGAAAAGACTCTGTTGTTGGGAGGGATTTGGGGCAGGAGGAGAAGGGGACGACAGAGGATGAGATGGCTGGATGGCATCACTGACTTGATGGACGTGAATCTGGGTGAACTCCGGGAGTTGGTGATGGACAGGGAGGCCTGACGTGCTGCGATTCATGGGGTCACAAAGAGTCGGACACGACTGAGCGACTGAATTGAACTGAACTGCACTGACACTTTCTCCCTTACCTCCCATGTGAAGGCCAACACGAAGCCCTGCCATTCTTACTTTCTCAATATTTCCCACATCCATTCGCTTCTCTGAAAGTTCCCTAACCTAAACCTGGTCTAAGTGACCACATTCTCTTTCTGGACCATACCAGATGCCTTCCACTGGTTCTAATCATATCCACTCCTACTAGCCACCTACCCACCATCGTATCTTTACTACTGTACTGAAAGTGATTTTTCAAAATGCAAACATCTTTATTCACTGCCTTGCTTGAAACACATAAGTGACTGCCTTTCATTCTTAGGATAATGAAGAAATTTCTTACAGTGGCCAACAAGGCAACTCTGTCTCCAACCTCGTCTGCCCTGGATGACCCCTCACGCACTGCTCTCTAGCTGTCCTGGCCTCAGTTCCTCCAACACACAGTGCTCCTTCCTACCTCAGGGCTCAGAAGTGCTTTTTCTTAGCCTATTACGCTCTTCCACTTCCTTAACTAGTCAACCGTTAACCACTAATCTATCATGAGATCTCAGGACAATGACTACCTCCTCAGGCAAGCTTCCTTCATGCCCCTTTATTATGTAACTGAACATTTTTGAATGTGATTCTGTGCTTGCTGCTGCTGCTGCTAATTCGCTTCAGTCGTGTCCAACTCTGTGCGACCCCATAGACGGCAGCCCACCAGGCCCCACCATCCCTGGGATTCTCCAGGCAAGAACACTGGAGTGGGTTGCCATTTCCTCCTCCAATGCATGAAAGTGAAAAGTGAAAGTGAAGTCGCTCAGTCGTGTCCGACTGTGCTTAGTATCTGTCATATCCACATCTGGAAGCTCCTTGAGGGCATCTGATTTTGCTCCACGTTTTGCAAGCATCTAGCAGAGTGTCTGGCATATAACAAGCACTCACAGTTGTTCTTGAAAACATGAATGAGTGCAGAAAGGTAGGAGCCAAGTGAGCAGTTAATGAATGCCTACTCTACATTTCATATACATTTTCCATTCAGTCTCCAAAAGCACATGGTACAGGTGAAGAAGCTGAAGCTCAGAGAAGTTAAAGGCTCTTGCTCAAGGTCATGAAGTTAATATCAGCTTTGTTAGGGCTTTACACCATATCCAGAATCCTTAAGTGATGAACATTTGTTGTTTCTAGTTTTCTACCATCCATCCATATTGCTCTGCTAAAATATCTCTAATTTTCTTTGGGAAAAGAAGTCTTCCCCACTCTCTCTCCACATGGTTTCGGAAAGGCTAATCTAAATCCTGCTTCCAGAGAAAGTAATCTAAAGAAATAAATACATATATAGATAAATACATATTGATACATATGTGCAAAAAATAGGAATACATATGAAAGAGAAATGAATTTTAAAAGAAAAAATGACATAAATAATTTTAAAGTATGTCTGATTCTTTTTATGAAATTATGCTGCTATTTTTATAACAAGAAATATAACATGATAGTCATCAAAAACTAACGCTGATTGCTTCAGAATATATACATCCTCAGTCGCTCAGTTTTGTCTAACTTTTTGTGACCCTATGGATTATAGCCCTCCAAGCTCCTTTGTCCATGGGGATTCTCCAGGCAAGAATACTGGAGTGGGCTGCCATTATCTCCTCCAGGGGATCTTCCCTCCCCAGGGATCAAACCTGAATTGCCTGGATCTCCTTGCATTGGCAGGTGGATTCTTTACCACTGAGCCACTTGAGAAGCCCCTTCAGAGTATGAGATTGAAGATAATTTTTTTAAACATATGTACTCTTTTTGTTTGACTTTTTATAAATGAAGATATGCTATGTATCAATATGTAACCAAGAAAAGGTAAGAGTCCTCTTTTGGGGATAAGAGGAGGTATAATAATTGAGAGATGCTGAATATTTAGAGGTCCTTGTTTAGACAGAAAACCCATTCAATAGCTAGAATTCCACTAGAGCTTTCCGAGCTTCACTGAAGAGGCACCATTCCTTCTTCCCTTCAAATGTCTCTCAGCCAAGAAACACACACACTGAGCCAAGAGTCAATGTGGTTTTTGAGCAAGTCTTTTTGAAATATTTTTAAAGTTTTATTCTCATCAAGAGATCTCAGTCTCTTAATCTTTTTTTGGTTTTTCTATGAATTTGTTAAGTATTTCCTGACTCCTTTGTTTTCAACCAAATATATGTAAAAATTTACAGAGATTAAAATTTTCATTAGCGTGGACAAGGCCAATGATAACTGAAAAAAAGCCAAACAACTTTGGAAAGGAGCAAAATTTATTCTGACATATGGTGTCATGTAGATTAATTCATGCTAATAACAATGAAATGTCTAATACATAAAAACAAACTAGAAACGTACTTCAGAGAAGTAATGACTACAATACTAGAAATTTCTTAAGTCTGTGAACATGGCAAGAATTGTTTTTTATCTCAATATCCAGTTCCTGGCATAACACTAGACATGTAGTCAGCATTTAACAGATATTTATCAACCAAACAAACTAATGGCTAGTTCTGTCTCACCCAAGGAGAGAGAACTCCAGAAACCTACAGAGAGGCTTCCTCAGCCTGGTGCTGGGGACAGAACCAGTGGAAAGAAGCAGGCAGAACAACTCTCAGAACAGTCACAAAGCCTAGGCGTAGTTTGTTGCCAGCTGTCACAGTGGGGAAAACTGCATAATTCACAGATAATAGGATAGAAGACAAAGATATTGCCTCAGAAATGAGGGGGGAGGGGGAAATCAGCCCCAGATTCAAGACTTCTCTTGACTTGCCAGGTAGAGCTTAAAAGGAATCCTTGAGTGTCTCAAACTCTTTCCAAGGAACTTAACTGTATCACAGAGCCAAGCTCAAGAATTGATATTATATATACATGCGGGCACACACACATGAATATCCAGTGCCCACCGAGGTGAAATCTAGAACGTTTGGAATCTAATAAAGAAGATTATGAGCAGGTAAACAAGCAGGAATATACATGTCCCAAAATGAGGAGAAAAATCCATCAATTGAAGCAAATCCAGAAATGACACAGCTCATTGAACTTGTAGACAAGAGAATCTTGAGAGCTACTATAAGTCATTAAAACTACATTTAATATGTTCAGGAGAGCAGAGAAAAACAAGCATTTTGAGGAGAAACATGGAAGATATAAAAAGACACACACCTAATTTTTAAGGATAAAAAATACGGTGTCTAAGGAGAAAACATATAGGAATTTCTTAGCTACAAATACAGAGGTTTTATCAGTTTAAATAACTGAGTCAAAGTATTAATATTAGGTAAAGACATACTTTCTTTTTTGTTTTTTATGTTCTATCCTACCACTCTAATCCCTGCTTCATTCTCCCCAAAACTAAAAAAAAAAGTTGTCTTGTTAATCCCCTCCAAACCTCCTGGGGCAGAGGGTAACCGGAGAGTCTTTGTGGATCAGCAGTGAGGGACCGGAGTTGCTCAGAGAAACTCTCAGGTGATGGTATCACTGGTCTTCTTGGTCACTGCTCATGGTTTTGGCATCTCTTTCCTTTAGAAGTATCCACCCTCCCTGCTTCTCTAGCAAAATTTCATCATGGCTTCCAAGGCAAATGATTTGTGGGAGAGAAGAATGCAAAACATCAAATTAAGATTTGCAAAATATTATCCCAGTCATGTAATAATTAGATTACAAAAAGCCTTCACAATCAACTTTTCAACACAAGGGTATAACAGAACAAGGCTTTGTAAACTGTTTACATTGGCGTCTACCACCCCTCCTAGGAGCGCTATAGAGAATCCTCTAATTTTTCTATGGACTGTGTACAAAATGTATCAGCAGGGAAAATCCTGTTGAGGATTATCAAATAGTTACAATTCAAATCCTCTCCTAGTTGTAAAGAATAGGATTCAGTCATACTTTGTTTGTTTACTTACCAAAATACCGTTTCCTTGCCAAATCAATTTAATTATGTTTTAATTGGTTTGAATTCAAGTTCATGCTCTCAGCACTGCAATTTCTTTTGCTAAAAGATGTCACCTCATCCAAAGTTCACGTTTCTCTAACGAATAACAGAAGATAACTCTGGAAGATTCTGCCCTAAAATGTGAGATCCTTCGGGACACTGAACTATATTTTACTTTTAAGTTGTTTTTTCTTTAAAGCATTTCACATCCAATTCAAGACTTTCCTATTGAAATATGTTTAAGAGAAAAATAAATATTTACACAAATTTTATTATTTGTGCTTTATGATAGATATATCTGTGAGTTTTGAAGAAAGAACTATTTTGACAAACTTGAACATCCAAAATTGAGTTTTGAGAATAACAGATGAGTTTGTCAGTCTTTTAAACTTAGGCCAAATTTCATTTTAATTTGTTTCATCAGCTTATAAGAAATAAAAACTCTGTGTTATTTGTATGTAGCTCTAAAATACAAGAAAATCTTTGTTTTGTCCACGTGAAACATTTCTAAGACTGACAAATTCAGAGTGAAGTCACTCAGTCGTGTCTGACTCTTTGCGACCCCATGGACTGTGGCTCAGACGGTAAAGTGTCTGCCCGCAATGTGGGAGACTCGGGTTCGATTCCTGGGTCGGGAAGATCCCCTGGAGAAGGCAATGGCAATCCACTCCAACATTCTTGCCTGGAAAATCCCATGGATGGAGGAACCTGGTAGGCTACAGTCCATGGGGTCGCAAAGAGTCGGACATGACTGAGCAACTTCACTTTCACTTTGTCAGTCTTAGAAATGTTTCATGTGAACAAAACAAAGATTTTCTTGTATTTTAGAGCTACATATAAATAACACAGAGTCTTTATTTCTTATAAGCTGATGAAACAAATTAAAATGGAATTTGGTCTAAGTTTAATATTTCAAAATGGTTAACATGAGCAGTGAAACAGTTTCGGCTTCTTAACATGTTTTGCAAATTAATGCTTTTATGGTGAAATCCCATAACTAATGACCACAAGATTAATTGTGACTAATAACTGACCTCTGTTCCACTCAGGCAAATTGCATTCTTCAGACTTAACCATTCATCTGGATCACAAAAATGACCACAAACTACACCTAAATAACCATAAAAATAAAGTTTAAACAACTCATCAATCAAAGTATGTCCCACAATACTGCACTCCAAATAAGTTAAACTCAACGAAACTTCACAGTGTTTAACGAGTGCAAAGCACTGTGCAAAATCTAAAGGGGACACAGAGGTGACAAAAGTATATCTCCTGCCACTGTGACCTTAGACTCTATTAAGACAGACGGACATATAAATGATTAACTGTATTCAGTTCAGTTCAGTTCAGTCGCTCAGTCGTGTCCGACTCTGCAACCCCATGAATCGCAGCACGCCAGGCCTCCCTGTCCATCACCAACTCCCGGAGTTCACTCAGACTCACGTCCATCGAGTCAGTGATGCCATCCAGCCATCTCATCCCCCGTCGTCCCCTTCTCCTCCTGCCCCCAATCCCTCCCAGCATCAGAGTCTTTTCCAGTGAGTCAACTCTTCGCATGAGGTGGCCAAAGTACTGGAGTTTCAGCTTTAGCATCATTACTTCCAAAGAAATCCCAGGGCTGATCTCCTTCAGAATGGACTGGTTGGATCTCCTTGCAGTTCAAGGGATTCTCAAGAGTCTTCTCCAACACCACAGTTCAAAAGCACCAATTCTTCGGGGCTCAGCCTTCTTCACAGTCCAACTCTCACATCCATACATGACCACTGGAAAAACCATAGCCTTGACTAGACAGATCTTTGTTGGCAAAGTAATGTCTCTGCTTTTGAATATGCTATCTAGGTTGGTCATAACTTTTCTTCCAAGGAGTAAGCATCTTTTAATTTCATGGCTGCAGTCACCATCTGCAGTGATTTTGGAGCCCAAAAAAAATAAAATCTGACACTGTTTCCACTGTTTCCCCATCTATTTCCCATGAAGTGATGGGACCGGATGCCATGATCTTCGTTTTCTGAATGTTGAGTTTTAAGCCAACTTTTTCACTCTCCTCTTGCACTTTTGTCAAGAGGCTCTTTAGTTCCTTTTCACTTTCTGCCATAAGGGTGGTGTCATTTACGTATCTGAGGTTATTGAAATTTCTCCCGGCAATCTTGATTCCAGCTTGTGCTTCTTCCAGCCCAGCGTTTCTCATGATGTAGTTTGCATATAAGTTAAATAAGCATGGTGACAATATATAGCCTTGATGTACTCCTTTTCCTATTTGGAACCAGTCTGTTGTTCCATGTCCAGTTCTAGCTGTTCCTTCCTGATCTGCATACAAATTTCTCAAGAGGCAGGTCAGGTGGTTAATTGTATTAATACAATGTAAAAATAATGAAACTATACAGTGGAGTTTGTATCAAGATTATATGTGTGAACTACTTTGATAAGTGTTTTCTTATGAACTAATGCATTTGATTTCTGAACAATTCTAAGAAATAAGCACTCTTAAAAGCCTCATTTTACAGGTCCTTGTTTTACAGGGACACTGAGGCTTAGAGTTAAATGACCTGAGGTCAAGGGGGAGAAAGGATTTGAAACAAGGCAGAAAGTTGGTAGAGATATGGATAAACTGCCACAGGTAGCCAGCACAGTTAAAAAAGAAAAGAGTAGGATGTAGAACCTAATGACTATATAGATTTAAATTTAAATTGTGGCTCTGTTTTTTCCTAGCTGTATGTGCATATTAGCCCCTCAGTTGTGTCTGGCTCTTTGCAATCCCAGGGACTACAGCCGACCAGGATCCTCTGCCCATGTGATAGAAGCTGAGCAAATACTCAAATAAGCCTTTCAGAGACTTATTGTCTGTAATTATGAAGTGAAGCCATGGGACTTCCCTGGTGGCTGAAATGGTAAAGAATTTGTCTGCAATTCAGGAGACCCGGTTTTGATCCCTGGGCTGTGAAGATCCCCTGGAGAAGGGAATGCAACCCACTCCAGTATTCTGGGCTGGAGAATTCCATGGACAGAGGAGGCTGGCAGGCTACAGTTCATGAATGAGAGACTAACACATGCTAGTTGAAGTAAAGATTATATTAGCTCTTTCATAAGGTTATTGTGGGGCTTCCCTTGTGGCTCAGTGACAAAGAATCTGCCTGCAATGCAGAGACAGAAGACATGGATTCAATCCCTGGGTTGGGAGGATCCCCTGGAGGATGAAATGGTAACCCACTCCA
The DNA here is from genome assembly GCF_032452875.1 of Bos javanicus. Taxonomy (NCBI): domain Eukaryota; kingdom Metazoa; phylum Chordata; class Mammalia; order Artiodactyla; family Bovidae; genus Bos; species Bos javanicus. The sequence goes on along the minus strand of NC_083879.1, from coordinate 53,272,292 downwards.
GTATTCTTGCCAGGAAAATCCCATGGATAAAGCAGCCTGGCAGTCTACAGTCAATGGGGTCACGAAGAGTCAGACAAAACTGAGCAACTGAGCGCACACACACAAGGTTATTGTTGGGATTATACAATTTAATCTTTATAACAAACCCAATATAGTGTACTATTCTTGGATTCTCCCTCACAAAATTATATTTATTTTTACTTTTCAAAGGGTCTTATATAGGTTAGGAATATCAGTAACACCAAAATGACTCAGACTCTTAAGTGTGTATTTTCTCATATAGAAGAAGACTAGGGATAGAAAGTCCAGGGTTGGCGTGGCAGCACCAGATACCCAGATTCTTACCATTTTTGGTGTGTTTCTTCCAGACTTAAGGTAACCTCATGATTCAGAATGGATGCTGGAGTTCCAACCATCTCATCCATACTCCAGACAGCAGAAAGAAGAATAGAGAAAGTTATTAATAAACAAGCCTGATTCCAAGGTGCTTTTAAAGAGTCTTCTTGGAAGTCTCTCACAACACATATACTCTAACACTTCTTAACTGGATGGGTACAACAGCCTCAAGGTACCTGGGGATTATTTTTTGATGTGGTCCTTAAATCTCTATAGAGATTTAAAGATTGACGTTCTATTAGTAAGAAAGCAGAGAAGGGGTATTGGATTGGCAACTGGCACTCTCTCTCATGACCCTGATGGCAACACATGAAGTAAAAGTAATTTAGAAGATTGGGGAAAGAAAACTGGATCTAATCTTCACTTCCTGAATGGAAAGGAAGAGAACATACCACCCCATAAGCCTCACCTTTGCATAAATAAATTACACAGCCCCCACAGATGGCATCGGAGAAGAATTTCTAATGGAATATGATAGCTGGCATTCCCACAACATAAGCTAAATAAATTAGGTGACAACAGTCTTCAAATACAATTTGTGAGCACTCGACAGAAAGCAGAATGAGAGTGAATCAGTAGGTTTTCAGTGGCCAACTCAGAGTTAAACACAAATGGGGTACATTATACCTTCTATTTTCTGTACTTAATCCTCTTGTCAGTCACCCCTGCTTGTTCCTGAACCTTTGGGAAAAGAAATGATAATTCCAGGAAATCATCATTCACAGCTTCCAGCTTAGGCCACTTCCCAGAGCAGCATCAGAGGCAATTCCAGGAAGGTGCAGTAGGGGGAGTCCACCGCACAGTCAGGCCTGCCTGGAGGACTCACTTGGCCTGCAATCTACCACCCCTTAGGCAAACCCCCATTTCAATCTGTGCAGCTATCCTGAACATTGGAAGGAAATAGAATGGTTCCTACACAAGGGTTCTAAAAGCCCTGAAATTCTGACAGCCCTGGGTTAGGGTCCCATGTCCCCCACAGGCTAGCTGTCAACCTTGCTGCTGCTAAGTCACTTCAGTCGTGTCCGACTCTGTGCGACCCAATAGACAGCAGCCCACCAGGCTCCCCCATCCCTGGGATTCTCCAGGCAAGAACACTGGAGTGGGTTGCCATTTCCTTCTCCAATGCATGAAAGTGAAAAGTGAAAGTGAAGTCGCTCAGTCGTGTCCGACTCTTAGCGACCCCCTGGACTGCAGCCCACCAGGCTCCTCTGTCCATGGGATTTTCCAGGCAAGAGTACTGGAGAAGGTGCCATCACCTTCTCCAAGCTGTCAACCTTAGGCCATTTTAAGTCTTGATCTATTCATTGTAAAGCCGGGATGAGTAGTACCCACCACATGGAATTTTTTTGAGGATTAAGAGCTTGGCAGAGTACTTCATTTTAGCAAACACTCACAATGCAGTCATACTGGTATATGGTGGAACCCACCTACAAGTTAAGCAATTTAAATTTCTAAGTCTCAATTTCTGGAGTGTCTGACACCTAGAAGGTTTGAAATAAAATGTAATGATTTTTGTGATAATTACAATATGTATTTAATTTTGAAGAACAGCAATTGTATTTTCTCTATATGAGTTCTGGAAATGTTCCCTTACAGATTATTTAACTGCGAGTGAATTTTATTATAATGTGCCAAGAACTCATTTGATATATTTCCTTCTGTCTTCATATCTCTCACGTGATGATATAATGAGATATTTAAAGAGGAGATATGCATTTGACTTAGTCATAAACTAGTGTAATATCAGGTCTGCCTCTTAGATCTGACACAAACTGCCCTCTTTAAATGGAAATACAGAATGTTGAAATAAGTCTGGACATGTAATCTTACTTTTTGATTCCATTAGCATGTACAAAACTCATTGTATTTAAGCTACAGTCTCAAAAGGGATCATCTTTTATCTGCCAAATCTTAAAGACTCCAGACTCCTGAATTCCAGAAATGAGTTCACCGACCTAAGTATTTGGAAAGGGGGTAAATGCATTTTCCCAAAAAGGGCATAAATCTAACATAGGAAAAGCAACCGGGGAGGGAGAGAGATTACCCTTGGAAGAAGCACGGTTGGATTTATACATAGTGCGTTAGTCAATGATGTATTTAGTACCTTGTGATAGCCAGAAAAGGTATGGCTAAGCCAGGACTCGTCATGCCATGAGTGTTAAGCAACTGTTTTTAGGAACCAAGTTACTTACTTAGGTTAAGACCAACGGCATGTTTTCATGGTAGAAATCCAGATTTTAGGAAATTGTTTAAACTGTTTTGCAGATAAATTATAAAACCAGCAGTTGGTAACTGTTTCCAGTACCAGTGAAAGCCCCCTACATTTAGGGTAAGATACCTTCCCAGGCACTAAGTCCGAAAACTAGTAGCTACCAGCTGACAGGTGGCATCTTCAAGAAGTGCCACTTTCTTATTGTAGTTCTAGGTTATCTCAGCATCAGAAGCTCTTATTCCCATTGCCTCAGTTCTACAATGACACATGCTAGGATCATGTGAATTCAAATACTCAGGTGCCAGGGGTCTCTTCAACCTTTATTCCACAGACATTCAAGGTCCAAGCGCTGCAAATGGAACACAGTAGCTTGGAAACTTATCAGCTGTGGATTTTGAATCTTGATACTCACTCCCATAGACTATGGGTTTCTCCCATGCCCCAGGCAACCATCCACTTCCTTTCCCTAAAAGCTTTCATCAGGGATAGGTGGCTGTCAGAAGCAGGTATTCAATACGAGTCTATTCATATAATATTTTCCAAGAAATAACTGCTCATATTATAATCCTTTATTAAGTAGCCAAATAACCAAAAAAAAAAAAATCATTTAAACAAATAATCGTGACATTTTTGGTATAATAGGAAGAACACCAGATTTGAGTTAAGAAAAAAACTGGAATTCTAGAATTCAGATTCTCCTAACTCTCAGGATTGTGACCCTGGGTTAGTCTCTTAGTTCCAGTTCTTTGTTTACTAAAGGCCCAATTTACAACGCCCATCGCTATTGTTGTGTAGACTTAGTTGTGTGCAAGAGACACAAAGAGATGATTTTTCTGCTCCTTTGGTGCTTACAATCACAATGACAAGAAAGACATTTCAGAAATATAATAACATGAAAGTATAGCAATGTAAGAAATCCAGTGTAACATTTTTAGAAGGGAGGTAAACAGACCTGAATGAAGTAAAGATGGAGATATCTGGGGGAAGAATAATTTAGAATTTCCAGGAATAGAGAAGAGTAGAAATACATTAAGGCTTCTCAGGTGGCGCTAGTGATAAAGAACCTGCCTGCCAATGCAGGAGACATAAGAGATGCGGCTTCCATCCCTGGCTGGGCATGGCAACCCACTCCAGTATTCTTGCCTGGAGAATCCCATGGACAGAGAAAAGCCTGGCAGGCTGCAGTCCATAGGCTGCAAAGAGTTGGACACAACTGAAGTGACCTGAATGCACACAGGGAGAAATGCCTCCATATTTAAGGAAAAATGGGAAGTTCCATATAGCAAGGTAGAATGAAGAGGGGAGGTGTGGACAGGAGCTTGGAGGGCGGGTCTAGCACGAATCACATGGTGCCTGGAGACTAAGGGAGGGATTTGGGTTTCATTCCAAGTAGGGTGAGTGCCGCTGGAGAGACCTGAGTGCGTAGCATTCCTACTTTGGGCTGTGTGTGGAGAATGGTTCTCCATACAGAGTGTAGAGAATGGTTCTGGAGGATAAAGATTTGTTACAAAACGTGAAAATCCCATGCACACTTTGTGTTGATCATGAAGTATGTAAGCACTGATAGTGAATAAGCTGAAGCAAGGAATGGTTTCTTTGCCAATGAACTGGGCTGTCATCAAACACTTGTCTATTTTCTCCAGTGATGCTGTCCCAGGACCTTTCGATCCTTGGGTCTCAGCTGTTTATCCAAGAACAGTGTTAAATACCTTCTGAAGGTTGTTATTATCTTGGTCATGCTCCACCCCATCCCTACCATAAGATGACTCTAATTGACTTTCATAAGTTAGTATCATCCCTGGGAATTTCGCATTCTGCTGCTCACTGGGCTTTATCTTCTCACCCATCAGAACTCCCCTAACACTAAAATGTGGCATATAGCAGAACCAGAAAGAATAGTTTTGTTAAGACACAACATCATAAAAGAAACTGCATGCTCAGCCATTAAAAAGAATACATTTGAATCAGTTCTAATGAGGTGGATGAAACTGGAGCCTATTATACAGAGTGAAGTAAGCCAGAAAGAAAAACACCAATACAGTATACTAACGCATATATATGAAATTTAGACAGATGGTAACGTTAACCCTGTATGCGAGATAGCAAAAGAGACACAGATGTATAGAACAGTCTTTTGGACTCTGTGGGAGATGGAGAGGGTGGGATGATTTGGGAGAATGGCATTGAAACACGTACAATATCATATATGAAACGAATCGCCAGTCCAGGTTTGATGTAGGATACAGGATGCTTGGGGCTGGTGCACTGGGATGACCCAGAGGGATGGTACGGGGAGGGAGGAAGGAGGGGGGTTCAGGATGGGGAACACGTGTACACCCGTGGCGGATTCATGTTGATGTATAGCAAAACCAATACAATATTGTAAAGTAATTAGCCTCCAATTAAAATAAATAGATTTATATTAAATATATATATATATATATATATATATATATATCTTTAAGGACAGGGTAAACTAATCTGCAAATAGCCAAAACCATAGTCGGTTGCCTAGAAATTGTAATGTCCAGTAGTTGTTCCCCTTATTTGCCAGTATACATTTATTTGTTCTCATTTTGAGTAAAACACTAGTTTGTGATTTTTGTTTCATAAAAGAGGTTTATATCCTTTTCTCTTTTTCTGAAAAGAGACAACTGCTGTTTCAACTTTAATAGATAAAGAAATACCTATGTACTAAAAATAATATTTTTACTTCTCTATTTATTTCGGATAATCTGAATTTATATGATATAAAAGAAAATTTTGATATGCTAAGCGTTTTCCAATACATTTTTAATGATATTTTATTTGATCATAATTTTTCTGCATAAGTTAAAAATATAAAATAGAAACTGATAATTCAGAATTAAAAAAAAAGAAACTGCATAATATTTTGTCTATCTGCAACAGGTTCCCACTTCTATGTTCCAGTTTGAGTTCATGCTGTCCAAGTTTAGAAAACATCCCCAAAAGGATTCTTTTAGAAATTAATTTTAATTCCACAGGAAATACAGAAATAGCTTTTTCTTAATCAAATAAGAAATTTAAAATATAACAAGTTATACTAAGTCCCTTCTGACTACCTCCTCTAGTCTTTGTCTTTCTTCTGGGTCGACCACAGATAAGAATTTGGTGTGTATCCTTTCAGATCTCTTCCAACACATATATTTTTCTGGTATATATCATGTCATAGGTATAATTTAGTGTTTGTTTTTCTTTTTATTTACATGTGTGACACCCTTTTGTGAGTTCTCTTTCTTTTGCATATATATAAATATATACTACATTTAAAAATACTACTCTATGTCATGCTACAAATTGCATTGTGCTTCTAATACCTCTGGTAGAAATTTCTAGGAGTAAATGTTTGTCTTATTCCTTTTAACTGCTGCAATGCACTCTACAATATGAATATACCATAAATTGTTCAGCCCTTTTCATTTTTACCAAATTTCTCTTTTATTTTCTATTATGACTCAGGCTGCAATCCACACTCTCATAAATGATTACTTGTTCATGTGAAAACATTATGTGTATTATTCTAGAATAATTGCTGAAAGCAAAATGGCTAGTCATCTGCTATCTGCACTTAAATTGGATAGAATTGAATTGATCACAAAGTGGAACTAATTTATAATTTTATCAGTAGAGTATTTACCTATGCATTGGCCAAGACTCTGACTGATTGATTGATTGACTGAGTTAGTTAGTTATTGCCATTCTAGCAAGTGAAAAGGGCTAGATCAATTTTGGTTTAAATAGTTTCCCTTATTCCTAGAAAACATGACTACCTTTCCACATTTGCCGGGGTCCTGCCCCGGCTGATCCAGGGTATTCGAAGCGGGGACGGCGTCGGCGACCTATTTATTTAAATATTTTATCAAAGATATAAAGAGTAATAGGATGAGGATAGCTCAGTAGGAAAATTCAGCGGAGAAAAGAGGCTGAGTAGCTTGGTTTACGCGGGAGACCAATAAAACTTCAAGACAAGAAGTTTGCACCACTTACGTAGGCCACAGGCGTCCTTCCGTTCTCCCAAAGGAGAGGAGACACTGAGGCCTCCCCGGTCGGATCTTAGAAGCCCAGGCATAATTAGTAAGCATGGTGGGTTCCGCGCTCCAGATGGAGACTCAGCCAGAGTGGGAGAGAGAGCGACATGGGGAGACCAGTATTTCGAGAAACTGATCCCAATTCTTTATTTTCCATGGTCTACTTTTATACACTGAGATGTTATGCAAAAGTCACGCGGGGTCAGCAGTCCTGACTTTTATCAAAGTCAGGTGCTTCATACAAATGTATACAGAGGTCTTAGGGGTGTTACATCATCTTCTGGCCAGGGGGGCCTGCTGACAATTTACGACCCTCTCCTTGTGACAGAGGTCAGTCAATCGGGACACTTATTTCTCCAGGGCTGATTATTCTCAAAACAGACGCCACCCAAATAAAGTTACATTCCTACAGGGTGAGGGTGTAGTGGGTTTTAGTTAAGGAAAGAATTTACTTAGCCTAAGGTCTAACGTGATTAATATCAAAGGTTAATACTTATTCCTTCTATATATTCATTAATGTGTGTAAGGGCAGGGGATATGGAGACTTAGCAACAAACATTGGCTCAACAAATGAAAAACCCTTCACCAACACAATTTCTAATTAGCCCACTATACTTATAGTTTTCTAACTTTTCTAAGGAACCTGTTTTTAGAAGGTTTAAAGCATCTTGTGCCTCTCACGGTTGGGAGGCTGTGAGCGATCACATGTGGCCGGACAAGCCTGTCAGGCAGGCTAGAGAACCTTCAGAGGAGTTTGTAGGTTAAAACACTCTTATCACACCCAGGAATTATTATTAACTGGAGCTCTAAGTTAACTCCTTCTCCAAAAGAGGTGGTGGGGGACAGCCCCCCGTAAAGTCAGAGGTGTAGGTGAGCACAAAGTAGTAAAGTAGGCAGGCTCTGGTTATGGGGGTAGACGCTCGAGGATTTCCAGGGGGACTCCTGAGGCTCGATCCCGCCTTTGCGTATGTCGAGCCTCCTTCCTCATGACCTTTGCCATGGGCGGAGTACCTCACTCTGGCCCCCACACACACATTCTTACTGAATTCTATGTTTGTCAGTTATCTGTTTAATTCTTTAACCATTTCTTTTATCGTGTTTTTTCTTATATACTTGTGGAAGTTGTTTATATGTTTTAAATATTAATTCTTTGTCTATTATATATTCAGATAATATTTTCTCCTTGTTTATTTTTCTTTCAACAGTTTTAGCATGTCTTTTGTTAAATAAAAGCTTGTAATTCTGGTTTAAAGAAACACATTTTTCTTTTTCATTTATAGTTCTTCCTTTCCTCATAGCTCAGTTGGTAAAGAATCCGCCTGCAATGCAAGAGACCCTGGTTTGATTCCTGGGTTGGGAAGATCTGCTGGAGAAGGGATAGGCTACCCACTCCAATATTCTGGCTTGGAGAATTCCATGGACTGTATAGTCCATGGGGTTGCAAAAGTTGGACACAACTGAGTTACTTTCACTTCATTTCATTATAAGTTTGTTTATAGTTTAAGCCATCCCTATCCCGATTAACATGTACATATTTCCATGTTTGTTTATGGGATATATCTGTCAGCTTAGTCATTTACTAATAATAAAATTAATTCATTTATTAATCTATCTTGTATTTATATTCAGATATTAAGAAATTTTCAATGCATTTTTACTAATAATGAGTAAAAATCTAAAAATAATTTTCTAAATGGAAAACTGTCTCAAATTGTTTTTATAGAATTGTTCGCCCTTTCCCAGCTTTCTTGAGATTCACGTATACCACCCTGTTAATATGCTTTGGCTTGCAAGTAGTGGAAAACTCAATTGAAAGAGATAAATTAGAGGAATTATTGGGAAGTCCATTAAATTGAAAAGTCACTGAAAAAGTCCAGAAGTAGACTTTAGAGTCATTCCACACCTAGCCTAGTGCCTCATGTGATGTGATGGAGGAAGCAGTTTCTTAGCTGCAAAACAGCTCCTCTTCTCTACAGTTTGCAGCTTCACTTTGCTAGTGCTGACTCCAACCCTAGCAGCACCCTTGCCGTGGTACAGAAAAGTATCCAGAACTTTCAGAAAAATTCTCTGAAGTATACTATTACTGAATCCTTGAATTAAACTCCACCATCAGGAAGGTAGGGCAAGTCTGAAGGAAGGCTACAAATGGGACAAGGCTAGGTATTCATCTCAACTCAGAGATTTTTTGCTGGTGCAGCTGGGTGGAATGATTGCACCATTTTCTGATATGAGGAAGACTGCAGGAAGAAAAGTGTTGGAGTTGGGGGCAGTGAAAGATGGAGTTTATCTTTCAAATAAGATGGAGTTTATCTTATTTATAAAGGAGTTTATCTTATTTATAAAGGAGTTTATCTTAGATGAGTTCATGTGAAATGCTTGTGAGATATCTAAATGGATATTATCAAGTAGGCAGCTTGACGTGTGAGTCAAGCTTGGGGGAAAGTTTTGGGCTAGAGATATAAATATGGGATTCACCCTGGATTTATATTTTATAGATGAAATATAAGCTATGGAAATAGACAACGTCTAGGAAGATAATTTAGAGAGAAATCAGAAGGCAGCCTAGGACTTACCTTTGGGGAACTAAAGACTTCAGAAATTAGAGAAAGAAAGGCTTGCTATAAAAGAGCCTGAGAAGGACTTCTTGGTAGTCCAGTGGCTCAGACTCCACACTCCCAAAGCAGATGGCCCAGGTTTGATCCCTAATCGTGGAACTTTATTCCACATGCTGCAACTAAGACCCAGTGCAGTCATTTTGTTTTTTAAAGTCCTATTGGTATAACTTAAAGAAATAATTTTTTAAAAAAGAGCCTGAGAACCTGTCTTCAGTGAAGCAGAAGTTAAACTAAGAATGCGAGGCCAGAGTCTAGGAGTATCTCAATACATAAGGCAAGTAATCTAAAATATGGGCACAGATTCATGAGCCTCCAAACAAGAGGGGCAAATAATAATTAACTAATTCCTATGTGGCTATGGTTTTTCCAGTGGCCATCTATGGATGTGAGAGTTGGACTGTGAAGAAAGCTGAGCACCAAAAAATTGATGCTTTTGAACTGTGGTGTTGGAGAAGACTCTTGAGAGCCCCTTGGACTGCAACGAGGTCCAACCAGTCCATCCTAAAGATGATCAGTCCTGGGTGTTCATTGGAAGGACTGATGCTAAAGCTGAAACTCCAGTACTTTGGTCACCTCATGCAAAGAGTTGACTCATTGGAAAAGACCCTGATGCTGAGAGGGATTGGGGGCAGGAGGAAAAGGGACGGCAGAGGATGAGATGGCTGGATGGACATGAGTTTGAGTAAACTGCAGGAGTTGGTGATGGACAGAGAGGCCTGGCATGCTGCGATTCATGGGGTCGCATAGAGTTGCACGACTGAGCAACTGAACTGATGTGGATATTGATATACATTCCTTTAAAGCTTATGATAAAAGTATGTTAGAGGGCACACAGATGCACTTAATGAAGGAGCATAGTTTCGGAAGCAGAGAGACCAGTGACTGCCTACCTTGGTCAAGTTTCTCAATACCTTGAAGCCCTCACTCTATAATGTGCTAAATGCAACCCATCTACTTCCTAAGGTTCCTATGAGAATGGATTGTAAGACATATGCGAATCCCTCATAGGTGCTTTATTTCCTTCTCCTCGTTAGGAAAAGGAAATAAAAGCGTGGGGATGCACTGGGGAAAGCAGCTCTACACATCAATGTCTAGATGTGGTTTGATGGAGAGATTGTGTGCGTGCATGAGTGCTAAGTCACTTCAGTCATCTCCAACTCTTTGTGACCCTATGAACCATAGCCCTCCAGACTCCTCTGTCCATGGGATTCTTTAGGCAAGAACACTGAGATGAGTTGCTGTGTCCTCCATTCTCCTCCACTAATCTGGGACTTCCCTGGAGGTCCAGTAGTTAAGACTCAGCGCTTCCACTGCACGGGGTGTGGGTTTGATCCATGGTCAGGGAACTTAGATTCTACACGTCTCATAGTGCAGCCAAAAAAAAAAGTTCTCTAATCCCCACAGTAGGGCTTCATTGAGGATGGGACTTGTCAGATGCTGTTTACATGGCAGAAGGACATGGCCTGGGCCGGTTATCCCCTCTCAGCCTTTAGAATTCTTTGTTCCTTCTTTGTTCCTCACACACACAAATAACTATGGAAGTCATTTCACATTTCAGAGTGATTTCTCATCATTTTTATCATCTCTGAATGACAGCAGCAGCAGCAGCAGCAGCTGAAGGAAATACAATGTCTATCCCTAGGGAGTATCTTCTACGTATTGAGTGCATATTTAAGTTGCTATTGACTCTGAGTCATTCATTTAGACATTCATTTTCTTCTCCCACTCCATACTCTGCTGCAGCAGTGTTTTATATTTCTTATTCTAATAATGACTTTTCTCAGTGACTTACTCATGCATTAGTAGACTTTGAGGGCATAGATGGTGCTTTGAGAAATAACCTAATCTCCCATCACTTTGATTTACTTTCCAACTCCAGGGTAACAAGATATTTTTGCTTGGACTTAGTCTTTTAGAATATCTTGACATTGCAAAAGACTGAAGAGTATATTGTACCAAACAATGCTGTCCTCAGTGCAGAGATCAACCAAATGACCTAATGTGTCCTGCCAGTTTCTAACTTCTATGATATCTTACAGTATGGAATCTATTCATAGCATAATAGTCTTTTATATGAAGAAATGAATATATCATCCAATTCTTTATTTGCATTTTGAACCACAATGTAACTTCTGATTAAACCACACATTTAAATTAGAAAACAGATGAATATTCTCCAGTATCTGCTACAGTACTTTGATTAAAAAGTAGAATCAAAATTGAGGAGGTTTATACATTTTATACTTAACTGAGTTTTTCTTGTAGGGGGAAGTAAAAAGAGAACAGAACATAGCCTTCTCCTCTTCTAAGTCATATTTATCTTTCATCAAAACCTTTTGGCTGGTTTAAAATCAGATCTAAAATCAATGAATCATCTGGTCTTGTTTCAGTACGTCAGTCCAGTTGTTGCACTAGATCTGGTATATGAATAATGTGCTGCTTTATCATTATTAAGATTTAATTATACGAAGCACTTTAGATCCTCAAAGATATTTATCACTGTCAATTACAATGATATAATTAGAAACAACAGAATTTGACTGATCTGGAGGAACTTTCTCACCAACAGTTTAACTTTGTAGTGTTTTCTAAGCAGTTTAAGAAATTCTTCATTCATATTTTGAAGGAAAAGTACATAGGCTTACTTGATTTGCTGTTCTATACATTAACAGCAAGAAAAAAACTAAATTCCATTCATTGCTAAATGGTATAGTCAATCTATGAAGAGCGCCATTTGTCTTTTATGTACCACATAAGATAAATGCTCATCTTAAAATCTGATTTCCAGGATAGCTCCTGACAGATGGTGATATGGTTATATATACATCCTTGAACAGTAGTTATTTACTGGCTGGTTTCCATCAAAGTCATAAAAAGAAAATTATCGCAGATGATTAAAATGCTATCATGGTATGTTAATAATTTTAATAGACTTTACTTTTTAAAGCAGTCTTAGGGTCACAGCAAAATTGAGTGGCAGGCATAGAGATTTCCCATTAATAACTTCTTACACCATCTGAGACTAGACTGTCAAAAGTGTAAAAGCAAGGCTGCCTTTCTAAGTGAATTACAATTAGTAAATTTATTCAAGGGCAAGGAAAGAAGTTAAAGTAGATATAATTCTTCTGCACCAGCTGGAGGCCCCCTTGTCTTCTTGCACAGCTGAGATGGGTTAACCCTGTTTAGCAGGTGGAATATATCCAGTGATCAGCCTAGTCCTTGGGCAGTGGCTGATTTACTGGGAGGAAGGGTGAGAAGGAAGGGTAGCCCAACACAGTGAAGAGGAACAAAGGGAGGTCTTCAGGGGTTATGAGAACCCAATATGGAATCATAAGATCTCCAGACCATTCCGGCCAAGGATATTTTACATAAAGTTTTTATGAGTCATTCTGAAGTTTTGGTCTATGCAGATGCTCCTACCACCCTGCAGATAGAGGGCTTCCTAGCCACCTGAATAAAGTACCTCAAGTCTTTACTTCTAACCTCCTTAGGACATTGAACTTGAGAGCAGATCCACTCAATATTGCTCAGTAAGACTCACGTGACCCAGGGATCCCTTCTCACTTCAACATATCAGATTTGCCCAAATAGGAAACTCTGGAAGTGCCCGTGGGATCATCATAACCTGCCCTGGGAAATCAGAGGAATTAGTGTTTCAGGGACTACCACAGTAGGTGTTGGACTTCCCAGGTGGTGCTAGTAGTAAAGAACCTACCTGCCAGTGCAGGAGACATGAGAGACACATGTTTGATCCCTGGGTTGAGAAGATCCCCTGGAGGAGGGCATGGCGAGCCACTCCAGTATCCTTGCCTGGAGAGTCCCAAGGACAGAGGAGCCTGCAGACTACAGTCCGTAGGGTTGCAAAGTATCATATGCAAATGAAGCAGCTTAGCATGCATGCACAGTAGGTGTTTACATGAGTAAGATGTTTACAGTTTATTACTTTTTTCTTTCATATTACCACAATTCGATGTCTAGTATTTTCTTATCTTTGACTTAAATTTTACTGACAGTTGATTAGTAGTCTAACTTTTCTTGTTATTTTACCTATATAAGAGAAAACTTCTCCCCATTTCTTACTCAATTTCCAGGACATGTGAAGATGCTCAAGAAAAAGGCAAATCTGAATGCCAAAAGCCCATCTTCACATGGTCTTGATTCATACATGCTTCAGAAAAATGAACAACTTATCAAAGCAAGGAACTGCTCTTTAAGTTGTTCTCTCTTAAAACCACTTATGCAGTAATCCAGAGATTAATTTCAAATCCCTTAATTTTTAAAAAAGCACAAGTTATGGATCACTATAAATAATTGTATGATACATCCTAGTAAATAAATTACATTAGTGTAGCTCCAAGGCCTGAATGTTCTTTGCATTTATACTGATTTAGCACACTTTCTCATGACTGCATCATATTACTACTCATAAATCATGGTGCATCTATCAAAATCTATCATGCGTATCTATCATGAGTTTAATCTGAATGTACCATCATCTTCCTAAAACACAAAAAGTACTTTTAAGATGCAAGTTTCATTATGTTAATCTTCTGCATAAAAATCTTCTGTGACTTTTCTCAATGCCTAGAGTATTATACTAAATTTTAACATGATTTTTCCAGCTATCATTGAAACCCAATCTACCTCTCTGGCTTTATAGTCATCTTCCTACAGTCCACATGTCCTAGACAGCTGACAACTGTTTCTTTTTCATACTTGTGCAGGCCTGTTCAAACTCTCTGGTTTGGCTCAAACTCTTCCTTCTGACTTATAACAATTTCTTTCCCATTGCTGTGCCTCCCAGTATCAATATCCTTACTTACCATCAGTGTCTTTCAAAATCTACCAAAGCTTTCAGGTTCAATTAAAATATCACCTCTTTCAAAAACTCCCTTCCAGTGACTGTCCCATCAGAAGTAAAGTTACTAAGTCCAAGTTCATACTACTCGCTGCATGACAGGCCAATAAATTGAAGACCGTGTTGTTGGGGCAAGGGAGAGTGACTGTATTCGGAAAGCCACTTGACTGAGAAGATGATAGAGTAGTGTCCCAAAGGAACGTCTTGCCCGGGTTTGGATGCTATTCTCTTTTATAGAACAAAGGTGGGGATGTAAGGAGATTAAGTTGAAAAAAGCAGTAAGTTATTGCAAACATTTCCTAGTTCCAACCAGACTCTGCAGAGGTTGTGTTAATTTCTTCTTTCCTATAGCCATTCACAGGTGGGCCTGGTCAGGAATTTTCCTGTGAGTTAATAGTATTTTAGCTTAACATTCAGACATGGGTGGCATGTCTGGAAAGAGGTCATTATGTGTACTTTAAGCCATAAGCAGCATCCCTTTAGTGATTAACTCGTAGCAAAGGCAATATAATAGAAAAGCTAAAGTAAAAGAAACAGATCCAGTATGGAATCAGACTTCTTCCCAATTACAGTAATACTGTCATCTTTTGGGTTGAAATTGCAGTTATTTCTGTATTTCTGATATCATTCATTACTATATGAGTGCATGCTAAGTCACTTCCACTGTGTCTAACTCCTGGCGCCACAAGGACTGTAGACCCCAGAGTCCTCTGTCCACGGAATTCTACTGGCAAGAATAGTGGAGTGGGTTGCCATGCCCTCCTCCAGGGGATCTTCCCAACCCAAGGATCGAACCCTGGTTTCCAGTGTCTCCTGCATTGCAGCAAGATTCTTCATTGCTGAGCCACCAGGGAAGTCCCTTATCACTCTGCAGAGTTTTTAATTATTTGTGTACATACTAGTTCATCTTCACAGTATGTAACCCCCATCTCATCGAGCATGGCATCCACAGTAGGCCTTAGCTGAACTTGTCTTGAATTTAACTGACAGTATAATTAAGAATGAAAGCTCTCAGTCTGTATATTAACATTCTAAAAGACCTCGGCCCAATGTTAAACTATTATTTTTTATAAGCATATTTGAATTTTGTCATACTTCGTAGTAACAAAGAAAATCTATCATTAGGGCTAAATTTGAAGACAAGCCTAAAAACAACAAAAACCTGACTAATTACAGAGTTTAATAAGAAACACTCCCTGAAAATTAAAAACATTACAAAGTTTACAGCCAGTGAGTAAAGGGAAAATAAAATGTGTACAAGGACCCCTCAAGTGCCAGCAGCCTGTTAGACTGGCTCTTCCCACTGTATCTGCCCTGGTTTCCTGAGGAAACACTTCCAGTAGGAACCACCCTAATGCTATCTGGCCGTATCAGAGGTTGGGAGGCATTGTGAAAATTTCAAATGTTCCTAATCAATATCTGGGTTGCAATTACACTGAAGCACACTGTTAGAACCTCTACATCTGGAATGTCTTTAAAAATTATATAGTACCTTCCACTTAGATGTTGATTCCTTCCTTTCATTTAGCTACACCAAAAGCAGTATGCCAGTTCTGCATACATGAATTGAATCAACTGCAGATATAAAAAAATTCGAAAACTCCAGAAAACTCCAAAAGGCAAAAATCAAATCTTCCACATATTGACAACTGCTTACATAGCATTTGCATTGTATTAGTTATTATAAGTAATCTAGAGGTGACTCAAAGGGCATGGGAGAAATTTAATAACACCTGCCACCTAGAAAGCTGTATAAAACAGTTGCTTTGGGGATTAATTTTTGGTTTTCATTGTTACTCTTTTCTCAATGAAAAGGAACACTCCTTTTCTGTCTTCTGCCCTTATAAAAAGTTAATTTAAAAAAATAGAGTGTATGAGAAGATGTGTGTAGGTTATATATAAATACTACACCATTTTACATAAGGGACTTCAGCATCCATGGATTTTGGTACTGGCGGAGGATACTGGAAAGAATCTCCCCTCAGTTCAGTCTCTCAGTCGTGTCCAACTCTTTGTGATTCCCATGGACTGCAGCTCCCCTCACCCCATACCAAAAGACAACTGTATTAAGTAGTACTAAGTAAGGCTGGAAGCATGGGGGAAATCCCACTGTCATTAAAAGCATTCTGACCTATACTTAAGCCTGGAGACATTTTACCTCACAATAGTATTCTTGCCTGGAGAATCCCATGGACAGAGGTGGACAGAGGAGCCTGGCCGGCTGCAGTCCATAGAGGTGCAAAGAGCTGGGCAGGACTGAGCGGCTTAGCACACACACCAAGCTTGCCCTGCCCCTACATTTTCCTCCTCTACCTTTTTGGAAGTACAATGACTGGTGTTTATTTTTCCCAGCCTTGAAGCCCAGGATCCATCTCAGAAATATTAAGGAGATAAGAGTACCTATAAAAGCTCTAGAGACACTCTTAAAATTACAGCAAACAATGGACTATTTACTTGCCTTATCTGAGGATGGGTGTTCCCTGTAGTTCATTAGTAAGAAGCCTGGGGCAGAGGAAATTTACAAAAGGGGCCCTGGGCCTCCCAGATCTCCTAGGAAGTGGCCAGACATCCAGGGCATCCCACCCTCTGACCTCTACCAGTCCAGCCAGATTCTAAACATGACATATTGTTTCAAATAAACCCTCCTTTCTTTCTACTGAAATCACAAATAGTGTTATAACTGAAACAAGACAGGGCTTCTTTGGTGGCTCAGATGGTAAAGAACCTGAAACAGGTAGACGCAATGACACTGTTGCACCATTCAGATGTGGAAATAAAGAGTACTCAGACCGAACAAGCAGAGGCTGTTTATTTGGAGGTTGTTACAGGGAGGGAGTCAGTCACCATCACTCCCATCAGGCAGACTCAGAGGTAGGCAAGCAGGGAAGACGGAAAGTTTTCTCATGAAACAAGGAAGGCTTCAGGTATACTCTTTAAGTTTTTGAAATGGAGGTGCTGGAAATGGTCTCACTAGAAGTGGGGCATCTGATGTGGTGAGCATGGAGAACATATTTGGCTTTTTCTGATTGACCTTGAGATGGAAACAGAGACAAAAATTAAGTAAGCTGGCCTTTATTGAGCACATCCTGGCTGTTGGGGACCAACTGCTACAGAAGTTGTAATTTGGTTTCCCGAGATGGCTGTTTTAGAGATTGTGGGTCAGAGCTCTGTTCCATACGTGGGGCCTGGCCATCGTCTGCTTGTATATTCAGTGTCTCACGGGACTTTTGTTATTGTTCATTTTTAAATCATTTAAAAATAAAATAGTATCTAAGAAATCATCAAAAACTGAAGAGTAGAAACAAACCATAAACTTCATCTGGATATTAACTCTAGAACAAAGCGTAGCCTCAGCCCTCAGGATGCTGTTCTCATTTATTCTCAATAAGATATTTGCCTTGATGGCCCAGTGGTTAGGACCCTGCACTTCCACTGCAGGGGGCATGGGTTCAATCCCTGGTCAGGGAACTAAGGTCCTGCATGGTGTGTGGCATGCCATAATAATCATCATAATAATTGGCTTTAAAGATGAAATAAAATGCTTGCCCTAAAAAGAAATTTAAAAATCACTAGCAAGTTGTCATTAAAAACTAGAAGTTGCCAATGGTCTTAAAGTTAAAAGTAATCAATAGTAGTCATTATTGTATGCGTGCTTAGTCACTCGGTAGTGTTCAACTCTATGTGACCCTATGGACTGTAGCCCTCCAGGTTCCTCTGTCCATGAGGATTCTCCCAGCAAGAATACTGAAGTGGATTGCCATGCCCTCCTCCAGGGGATCTTACAAACCCAGGGATCAAACCCAGGTCTCCTACATTACAGGCAGATGCTTTACTATCTGAGCCACCAGGGGAGTCCCATTGTTAGTATATTCCTCCTCTTTTACAATTAATTTGCTCTGTGGTCACTGGTAATTGGATAATTTTCTTTCTCTATAAACGTTAATGAGTGAATGGAACAATTTTCTCCATGAGTGTAGTATTAACCTATCTTGTCCATTGGCCCTGCCCTGTGAATTCCAGTTTATTATTCCAGTATCACCCCAGTAAAGATGTGCGCAGACAGCATTCCTTCTAATCCCAATAAGGCAAATTCATTAGGTTCAATCTCTATGTTACCAATTTCAATGTATATTTCTAACATTTTATATATATATAACTTTATAGATATAAGCTATTCTGTCTTAATTGCCTCCATATTATGGCCTATGTCCAAGTCACCTTTGTGCTCCTAATATTTGGCAGAGTACATGGAGCATGTTGAATAAATGATTAAGTGAATCCAAAAACTCAAGCACACTTTTGTAGTTTGAATTCTGGTAGTCAACCTTGAGGTAGATTGCAATGAAGCTTTGGGGAACATATTTCAAGACACCAATACAATATCATGCAAAGTGTGAAGCAAGGATTTTGCGTTATTTATTCACAAAATATTATTAAGATCAATTTCATGCTAGCTAGAACTGGGGAAATGTTAGTAAACAAAATACAGGTGAATTTTACCTGGAAAATCTCTTCTTGAAAAGGTGTACTTTCTATCTCCATCTACAGAGTTCCATTTCTATGAATTTGATCATGAATGAAGACCAGGTAGATGACAACAGGTTGAAATTCCCATATTCTATTTTTTCTCTTCTTTCACACCTATAGTGTGTAGACACGAACACAATGAACATTCAGTTAGTGTGGCCTGAACTGGATTTCTATCACTGTCAAGTGACTCCAAGGTCATGACTCTTAAAGGCCTAGAAGACAGCCTGCTTCTCTCTTTCCTTGGCTCCCAACAGTTCAAGTGCAAGCAACTGTTATAGTTTTCCTGGTATGTAATATTGTGAGTATAGGAAATGTGGTGTGAAATCTATTGGGTGAAATCAGGAGGGGAGACCCCAATCCTCTCAAAATGATAACATTAAAAAATTCTGTAGAAGTGAAGGCTGCATTTTCCAGTTATGAGGCATTCTGATATCAGAGATATGATGTCTAACTTTAAAAGCAGGGTTGTAGTTCTTACCTCTCTTTATTATACAATAATGTGATCTTTTGACAAGACAGTTCTGCTTCCTGGGTCTTAATTTCCTCATATGTAACAGACAAGGATTATAAAGATTAATTCAAAGTCAGTATTATTGTTCTAGGCAAAAATCTGACCAAAGTATTTAAACCATCTCAGTTCTGTAGACCTGATAGTTATCCTAGTGTTATTGTCTTCTCAAGGCAGTCCTAATTTACACATGTTCCCAAAGAGGGTGCTAATGAACAATAAGAGTATTTTTCCTGGGATCCACGTGGTCAAGATGTTGTCCATATTGTTTTCTCCACCCTGGATAGTTCTCATAATTTGCTTTCTTCCTCCACTTCCCATCCAGAAAGAAATGAGAAAAGAGAATGAGTATAAATATGTAGCAATATGGAACTTTGTCTGAAGTAGATGGTGTTCTTTTTTCACTCTAAGAAAAAGGCTCTCTTAATTCAGTCTTTCATGGTCCTCTACCTGTCACTAACTTATTTTCCCTAAATTTCAGGGGTAGTTTCACTTTTACATATGAAAGGTTTAGTCTCTAAATCCAAGACTATTGACTTAAATGAATGATAACCTAACTTCTACAGGTTTAAGGGCTTCCCTATGGCTCAGCTGGTAAAGAATCCACCTGCAATGTGGGAGACCAGGGTTTAATCCCTGGGTTGGGAAGATCCCCTGGAGAAGGGAATGGCCACCCACTCCAGCATTCTGGCCTGCAGAATGCCATGGACTGTATAGTCCATGGATTCACAAAGAGTAGGACACAAACAGGTTTAAGCATATGATCTGTTCAGATGCCCCAAAGTCTCACATATACACATATATCTCCTAATTCTTTTCCCACTATTGTGTGTGTGTGTGTGTGTGTATAGAGAGAGAGAGAGAGAAAGAGAGAGAGAGAGAGAAACAGAGAGACTTCCCTGGTGGCTCAGATGGTAAAGAATCTGCCTTCTAATGCAGGAGATATGGGTTTGATCCCTGGGTTGGGAAGATCCCCTAGAGAAAGTAATGGTTATAATACACTCCAGTATTCTTGCCTGGAGAATCCCACGGACAGAGGAGCCTGGTGGGCTACTGTCCATGGGGTTGCAAAGAGTTGGACACAACTGAGTGACTAATACACACACACACACACATATGGTCTTTAAAAAAAATTTTAAGAATTTAAATTTTGGATTTAAATGAATATTTAAGGATTTTTCCTTAAAATAAGAAAAGAAGGACTTTGCTGGTGGTACAGTGGTTAAGAATCCACCTGCCGATGCAGGGAACATGGGTTCTATCCCAGGTCTTGGAAGATTCCACATGCTGCGGAGTTACTAAGCCACAACTATTGAGCCCATGTGTTGCAACTACTGGAGCCTGTGTGCCTAGAACCCATACTCAGCAACAAGAGAAGCCACTGCAATGAAAAGCCTGTTCACCAGCACAACAAGTAGCCCCTGCTCACTGTAAGTAGAGAAAGCCCATGTGCAACAGCAAAGAGCTAGAGCAATGAAAAATAAACAAATAAAAACAATCAATAAAAAAAGAAAGGAGGATCATTTCTTTACTTCTTATATGGCCCACACTTCTTCTTACCTCCATATTGTCTAGTAAAAATCCCTCTCATAGCACATGCCATAATGCCTAGCTCCCCTAACAGACTATAAGCTTCATAGGGTAGGCTCTGTGTCTTTGAGATATTACATTCATTATCTATCATATAATTTGAGTTGTTGAATAAGCAACTGAATGGATGGATGAATATGTGAGTCTTCCTAACAACTAGGGCTTATAAGAATATTTATATAATTGGTCTGCCACAGCAAACTCATATCCATCTATGAATGATGGGACCCTCTGGCAACTTGGAATTTAAAACAGAATTGTTGTGAAACTTTTCTTTGGATTCAAGAGAAAGTGAAGTGCTAGGAACTGAGAGAAAGCAACAGATATCTTTTCCCATCATCATCAGAGCAATACAAATCTCAGTTTAGCTTACTATAAAATGGCAGAAAGGTTGCCTTTAGTCATGACCTCAATTGCCTGGCTTTAGAATAATCTCAGAATGATAGAGAAATATGAATCTCAGTTAACATTCAGAGTCTCTAAAGAAAGTAATCAAAAGAAAGTTAACATTTATTTAATGTCTACTATAGGCATGCTACCAGATTTGTTGACCTTTCATATATGAACTTGTATTTAACTTAATCTTTACAGCTGAGGGGTAAAATTAGTTAATATAATTGTTTTACATGAAAAGCTAATGAAAGCTATATTTTAATATCTCTTCAAGATGCTAATAATATTCTAATCCCATCCACAACTTTATACTTTGAACTGTGTAGGAGATGGGGACAATAGACAGCTATGATATTTTTCTTCCAACTTTGATACTAAAGCTACAGAAATAAAATTTATCTTTTTGTATAGGGAGTGATATGGCTTAGAATCTTTAAAGTAGTTTTAAATGTACCAAAAGGCTTTAGAGTTAATACAGTAAGAATTGTTATTTATGCTAGCTTTGTCCTTAATTTCATTATCTATCCACAAAAAATCTTCTAATAGTGTTTTTTTCCATCTATAAAATAAGAATGATAGAATAAATTGAAGGATTGCAAAGAAACACTAAGTTTTCTTGCCACTGTTTTCAGCATTGGTTATAAGTAGAATCCAAACAATAAAGAAAAGAATCCCATGAAAAAGACTCAAAAGCAATCAGAAATCCTCCAAAATGGACAGCAGTAGGAAATCTGTGAACCCTCTCTCCAGTGAAACAAGCAAATGCAATGAACAGTATTTTAAGATCAAAAACAAACAAACAACAAAACTCAGTTTCTGGAAATTGTCCTAATGGCATACAGCAAATGAAGAAATATTTGTTCGAGAAAAACTACTAAAACTCAGAACACTGATAGTCTATACATTTGAGCCATGGCCTGCTCTCTCCATCTCCACCCCCAGCTCAGCCTGACAGAAACTTCAAACCAGGTAAATGTAGCCAAGAAATGGGTTCTCCCTCCCTTCAGCTTCCAGTCAAGGGCTACCATATTTCACTGAGAGAGGCAAGTCAGAAGAATTTCTCGTGCCCCCCCAACTCCAAGTAGAAGAGGATAAATTCCATGTATTACTAGAGGTCAATGTTGCTGAGAGGTTCACCCAGCTTCACTTAAATCCTGGAAGGTCTACTCCAGCCATGGCTGGCAGGAATGTTGTTGTTGAGTCATTAAGTCATTCCAACTTTTTGTGACTCCATGGACTGCAGCTCACAAGGATCCTCTGTCCTCCACTGTCTCCCGGAGTTTGCTCAATGGGGTCCTACCACCCAGGCACAGAACAGAAGTTCCACCCCAGGAGACTCAGGCCAAAAGACAGAGGTGCTAAGTCACTTCAGTCGTGTTCGACTTTTTGCGACCTTATGGACGGTAGCCCTCCAGGTTTCTCTGTCCATGGGTTTCTCCAGGCAAGAATACTAGAGTGGGTTGCTATGCCCTCCTCCAGGGGATCTTCTCAACCCAGGGATTGAACTCAGGTCTCTTATGTCTGCCTCCTGCATTGGCAGGCAGATTCTTTACCACTAGAGCCACATGGGAAGCCCCAGAGGGCCAGAGGCTAACTGCTCCAGCTCCTCCTAGAATAGGACTCAGAGATTTTACCCAGTTTGAGAGGCAGTTTATAAAGAAATGTCTGAAGCTTTTCCCAAAGGAAATAATGAAGTCATTATTCAAAATAAAGTTTGATGAAGTTCAAGCCTGTGTTCTTAAAAACAACAGCTCTTCTTAATTAGAAGTAAAAAGCTGAACTACAGGCCAGCTAGTTCACCAGAGAGAAAAAGAGAAAGAGATAACTAAGAAGTACCCCTCCTGAGTACAAAAGATAAAGACCATGCTCAAAAAGAAGTACTCCTGTCTGAATTTGATTAAATCAGACTACAGAGCTATTTAAGCCTTGGGGCACTGTGCAAAACAATAGGTTAATCAGCTGGTAATTAGTGTGCCTAACAGGTCAGTATGACACCAAATGAAGCCAAATCATCAGGAAAGGAGACATTCAAAGAGAACCCTGCTGAAGATGCTGTCATCCCAGACAACTGGGTACACGTTCATGGCTCTCTCAGATGCCCAAGGTTTCACATTTCAGGAGAGTTAAGCTTCACTAAAATAAGCTAGCTTGCAAAAGAAGAAAAGAAAAGAAAAGCCTCAGAGCAGGGGAAGGGAATTATTAGTGCTTGCCTAGAGCTGGGGTAAGAATATTGGAAGGTGATGGCTCAGGGATGAGGAGTTTCTTCTTAGGATGATGTAAATGTTCTCAAGTTGATTATGGTCATGGTTGCACAACTCTGAAAAAGCCATGGGGATTATATTGTATTTCAATATGGATGTTTTTTTAAAAGCCTTAACAGTATTTTTTAGGCATGGGAAGTGACAGCCCACCCTCAAATACTCTGAAGTTATTTAGACAGCCAAGTGAAAGAAATATTTTTCAGCCAAAGCAAAAATTATAAACTTGCCTGGATTCATCAAATTCTTTGGCAATTTGATGTTGCAGACTTCTGATTTTTTGCATATGCAGTTTGCTTTTCTTTCTCTCAACTAAAGGAAAAGAACATGCCAAGTTTTTGTATTCAGAGGACCTGTGGGAATTGGGTTCCAGGCTGATGTTCAGCCAGCTTTTCCAGTAACCAGTAACGATAATATCAGGGTAGCTCTGACATTTGTCATGTTTGTTACAGGTTGACGTCAACACTCCTGCCTATGGGCCGTGCACTGGACATATAACGTCTTCCCAAGTAGACTGTATTACAAATTCTACAGCCCTGTGTATTTTATCATTCATCTCATGTTGATCTTATGCCTGTGAGCATCAGGCCACTACGGAAAGCGAAAGATTTTAGATAAGTGAATCTAATTAGAAATGTCTACTTCCCTGTCCTTCTATTTATTTTAAAAGCTTATGATTTTCAGATGATGCTCAGTTTTTGGTGACAAGTTTTGAGCTTGTTATCTAGACATTTTCTCTAACTCTGAATTGATTTGCTTCCTCAAAGTGGAAACCTCTTGTCTGACTCCTAACTTTGGCATGGCTGAGGCAAATGACCTTGGTGACGTTCATTCTAACTTGAATGGGAGTTTCTTTGTAGTTAGTTTCTGTTACTTATTTAGCATTGACTGAGAAAAGCCATTCCTCTGCAAAGGTGATTTTATGTGACTTTCAATGTGGCACGGGAACAATACTTAGCAGGAGATGGTTCTCGACTTAGTCAAGTCAGTAACAGTCATTCATTCGATCATCCAATATCACTAATCCAACATGTACCAGGCACAGTGCTAGGAGTTAGGGACATGGCAGCGCCTGAAACAGACATAGGTGTATCCACTCTCAGGAAGTGCACCATCCATTGCCTTTGTCTCCGTATCCATTCAACTCTCGCAGATGAGATGTCTGTGCTGCAGACTTTTCATGTTTTGCATGTGTAGTTTGCTTTTCTTTCTCTCAACTAAAGGGAAAGAACATCCCAAGTTTTTGTATTCAGAGGAATATTCACCCTCATTTCTCTGTATGTCTGCCCAAAAGAGACTAGGAAAATGAAGTAGTGGATTATAGGTATTTATGCAATCGTGACAAACAGCATACATTCTGATGCAAAATTACCGACATCTTTGCTGCCCTTAACTTTCTGTTCTCTGTGATATTGAAATATACTTACAAAACATTTTCCTTATATACCACTTACAAATACTCAAAATACTTGCACAGTTACTCATGAAAGAATAAATAAAATTGACTTATTTTAAAATTATTGACAAGACATTGCAATTATTAAAAGGATTTCAGGAAGACAAGTGTTTCAGATATGTGTCAGTTCAGTTTAGTCGCTAAGTCATGTCGACTCTTTGCAACCCCATGAATCGCAGCATGTCAGGCCTCCATGTCCATCACCAACTCCCAGAGTTTACCCAAACTCATGTCCATCGACTCAGTGATGGAATACAGCCATCGCATCCTCGTTCATCCCCTTCGTCTCCTGCCCCCAATCCCTCCCATCATCAGGGTCTTTTCCAATGAGTCAGGTCTTTGCATCAGCTGACCAAAGTATTGGAGTTTCAGCTTCAACATCAGTCCTTCCAATGAACACCCAGGACTGATCTCCTTTAGGATGGACAGGTTGGATCTCCTTGCAGTCCAAGGGACTCTCAAGAGTCTTCTCCAACACCACAGTTCAAAAAGCATCAATTCTTCGGTGCTCAGCATTCTTCACAGTCCAACTCTCACATCCATACATGACCATTAGAAAAAAAATAGCCTTGACTAGATGGACCTTTGTTGACAAAGTAATGTCTCTGCTTTTGAATATGCTACCTAGGTTGGTCATAACTTTCCTTCCAAGGAGTAAATGTCTTTTAATTTCATGGCTGCAATCACCATCTGCAGTGATTCTGGAGCCCCCCAAAAATAAAGTCAGCCACTGTTACCCCATCTATTTCCCATTAAGTGATGGGACCAGATGCCATGATCTTAGTTTTCTGAATGTTGAGTTTAAGCCAACTTTTTCACTCTCCTCTTTCACTTTCATCAAGAGGCTTTTTAGTTCCTCTTCACTTTCTGCCATAAGGGTGGTGTCATCTGCATATCTGAGGTAATTGATATTTCTCCTGGCAATCTTGATTCCAGCTTGTGCTTCATCCAACCCAGCATTTCTCATGATGTACTCTGCATATAAGTTAAATAAGCAGGGTGACAGTATATAGCCTTGATGTACTCCTTTTCCTATTTGGAACCAGTCTGTTGTTCCATGTCCAGTTCTAACTCTTGCTTCCTGACCTGCATACAGGTTTCTCAAGAGGCAGGTCAGGTGGTCTGGTATGCCCATCTCTTTCAGAATTTTCCACAGTTTCTTGTGATCCACACAGTCAAATGCTTTGGTATAGTCAATAAAGCAGAAATAGATGTTTTTTTGGAACTCTCTTGCTTTTTCCATGATCCAGCGGATGTTGGCAATTTGATCTCTGGTCCGTTGCCTTTTTGAAAACCAGCTTGAACATCTGGAAGTTCACAGTTCACATATTGCTGAAGCCTGGCTTGGAGAATTTTGAGCATTACTTTACTAGTGTGTGAGATGAGTGCAATTGTGTGGTAATTTCAGCATTCTTTGGCATTGCCTTTCTTTGGGATTAGAATGAAAACTGACCTTGGCGGCTGCGACGGCCAGCTGGGAGGAGCTACCCCATCCCCAAGGTAAGAGAAACCCAAGTAAGATGGTAGGTGTTGTGAGAGGGCATCAAAGGGCAGACACATGGAAACAATAATCACAGAAAACTAGCAAATCTGATCACAAGGACCACAGCCTTGTCTAACTCAGTGAAACTAATCCATGCCATGTCGGGGCCACCCAAGATGGACAGGTCATGGTGGAGAGGTCTGACAGAATGTGGTCCACTGGAGAAGGGAATGGTAAACCACTTCAGTATTCTTGCCTTGAGAACCCCATGAACACTATGAAAAGGCAAAATGATAGAATACTGAAAGAGGAACTCCCCAGGTCAGTAAGTAAGTGACCAATATGCTATTGGAGATCAGTGGAGAAATAACTCCAGAAAGAAAGAGGGCATGGAGCCAAAGCAAAAACAACAGCCAGTTGTGGGTGTGACTAGTGATAGAAGCACGATCCGATGCATAAAAAGCAATATTGCATAGGAACATGGAATATTAGGTCTATGAATCAAGGCAAATTGGAAGTGGTCAAACAGGAGATGGCAAGAGTGAATGCCAACATTCTAGGAATCAGTGAACTAAAATGGACTGGGAATGGGTGAATTTAACTCAGATGACCATTATATCTACTACTGCGGGCAGGAATCCCTTAGAAGAAATGGAATAGCCATCATGGTCAACAAAAGAGTCTGAAATGCAGTACTTGGATGCAATCTCAAAAATGACAGAATGATCTCTGTTCATTTCCCAGGCAAACCATTCAATATCACAGTAATCCAATCCTATGCCCGACCCAGTAACACTGAAGAAGCTGAAGTTGAACGGTTCTATGAAGACCTACAAGACCTTTTAGAACTAACACCCAAAAAAGATGTCCTTTTCATTATATGGAACTGGAATGCAAAAGTAGGAAGTCAAGAAACACCTGGGGTAACAGGCAAATTTGGCCTTGGAATATGGAATGAGCAGGGCAAAGGCTAATAGAGTTTTGCCAAGAGAACGCACTGGTCATAGCAAACACCCTCTTCCAACAACACAAGAGAAGACTCTACACATGGACATCACCAGATGGTCAACACCAAAATCAGATTGATTATATTCTTTGCAGCCAAAGATGGAGAAGCTCTATACAGTCAAGAAAAACAAGACCAGGAGCTGACTGCAGCTCAGATCGTGATCTCCATATTGCCAAATTCAGACTTAAATTGAAGAAAGTAGGGAAAACCACTAGACCATTCAGATATGACCTTAATCAAATCCCTTATGATTATACAGTGGAAGTGAGTATAGATTTAAGAGACTAGATCTAATAGAGTGCCGGATGAACTATGGACGGAGGTTTGTGACATTGTACAGGAGACAGGGATCAAGACCATCCCCATGGAAAGGAAATGTGAAAAAGCAAAATGGCTGTCTGAGGAGGCCTTACAAATACATGTGAAAAGAAGAGAAGCAAAAATAAAAAGGAGAAAAGAAAAGATATAAGCACCTGAATGCAGAGTTCCAAAGAATAGCAAGGAGAGATAAAGTCTTCCTCAGCGATCAACCCAAAGAAATAGAGGTAAACATCAGAATGGGAAAGATTAGAGATCTCTTCAAGAAAATTAGAGATACCAAGGGAACACATCATGCAAAGATGAGTCATGTGTAAATCATAGCAGAGGTACTGGGGGAAAATTTAAGTGAAGTAGAAGGAGGAAAACCTGAATCTTATTGACAGAGTATTACATTTAATAATGTATGGATTTCTTTATATTTCTTAAACTGATCCTTGCAAAAAACAGTAAGTCAAAAATCACCACAGTTCAAAAACATCAATTCTTCAGTGCTCAGCTTTCTTTATTGTCCAACTCTCATATCTATACGTGACTACTGGAAAAACCATACCCTTGACTAGATGGACATTTGTTGACAAAGTAATGTCTAGGTTGGTCATAACTTTCCTTCCAATGAGTAAGTGTCTTTTAATTTCATCGTTCAAGAAACATCCAAACTATCAAAACTGGAGAAAAAAATAAAAAGTTTGGAAGTTGGAAGTTCAGGTGGCAGAGGACACCCCTTGTTCCCTTTCCCTCAGTATAGACTCACTTTTAAGGATGAGCTCTGTGAACGTCTTCTAGCCGTACTGGTCACTTCAAATTCTCTTGGGGTTTGTCTTCCTCTCCAGGCCTGCCTGGTCCCCAGTGTACTTGAACTTTAAAAGATCTTTTGGAATTGTTTCTCTGTTTTTTTAATATTTTAAAATTTAAAATTTTCTTTAATGCTGTTTTCCATTATTTAATCCATGTAATCCTTTCACTCAATTTTTAAAATGTTTATGTGGTACTGAAGAGTGTACATAACCCAGCCCAACTCAACAAAGGCTTTTCATATTCATGGCCATCAGTTCAGTTCAGTCACTCAGTTGTGTCCGACTCTTTGTGACCCCATGAACCACAGCATGCCAGGCCTCCCTGTCCATCACCAACTCCCAGAGTTTACCCAAACTCATGTCTATTGAGTCGGTGATGCCATCTCATCCTGTGTCATCCCCTTCTCCTCCTACCCTCAATCTTTCCCAGCATCAGGGGCTTTTCAAATGAGTCAGCTCTTCATATCAGGTGGCCCAAGTATTGGAGTTTCAGGTTCAATATCAGTCCTTCCAATGAACACCCAGGACTGATCTCTTTTAGGATGGACTGGTTGAATTTCCTTGCAGTCCAAGGGATTCTCAAGAGTCTTCTCCATCAGTACAGTTCAAAAGCATCAATTCTTTGGTGCTCAGCTTTCTTTATAGTCCAACTCTCACATCCATACATGACCACTGGAAAACACATAGCCTTGACTAGACAGACCTTTGCTGACAAAGTAACGTCTCTGCTTTTTAATATGCTGTCTAGGTTGGTCATAACTTTCTTTCCAAGGAGTAACCGTCTTTTAATTTCATGGCTGCAATCACCATCTGCAGTGATTTTGGAGCCCAGAAAAATAAAGTCAGACACTGTTTCCACTGTTTCCCCATCTATTTCCCATGAAGTGGTGGGACCAGATGCCATGATCTTAGTTTTCTGAATGTTGAGCTTTAAGCCAACTTTTTCACTCTCCTCTTTCACTTTCATCAAGAGGTTCTTTATTTCTTCTTCACATTCCGCCATAAGGGTGGTGTCATCTGCATATCTGAAGTTATTGATATTTCTCCTGGCAATCATGTCCAGCTTGTGCTTCCTTCAGCCCAGCATTTCTCATTATATACTCTGCATATAAGTTAAATAAGCAGGGTGACAATATACAGCCTTGACGTACTCCTTTCCCTATTTGGAACCAGTCTGCTGTTCCATGTCCAGTTCTAACTGTTGCCTCCTGACCTGCATACAGGTTTCTCAAGAGGCAGGTCAGGTGGTCATGGCCATATTAAGGATTTATTCATCAATTCTAAGTTATTGTGTGCTTTAGAAAAAAAGAAAAAAAACATGATGCTGTTGTTCAGTCACTCAGTAGTGTCCAATTCTTTGTGATGCTGTGGCATGCCAGAGTTTCCTGACCTTCACTATCTCCCAGAGTTTGCTCAAATTCATGTCTATTGAGTAGATGATGTCCTCCAATACCTCATCTTCTGCCACCCCATCTCCTCCTGCCTTCAATCTTTCCAGCATCAAGGTTTTTTCCAATGAGTCAGCTCTTAGCATCAGGTGGCCAAAGTTTTGGAGCCTCAGCTTCAGCATCGGTCCTTCCAATGTACATTCAGTTCTGATTTCCTTTAGGACTGATAGATGTTGAATTTTGTCCAATGCCTCTCTTACCTCTATGAAGAACAGACATGCCCATAAGATATTTTTTTTAAATCATCAGTCTGTTAAGGTGTTAGATTTTATCCATGGATTTTCAAATATTTAACCACTCTTTAATTCCTAAAATAACTCTTACTTGGTAAGAATTTTTAAACATTGATGAATTCTATTTGCTAGTAATTCATCTTAAGATTTTTACTTAACTATTAATAGGTAGAACTGGTGTGCAGTTTTCTCTTTTTGGTGAAATCTGTCAAGTTATGGGGGAAAAGATCTCTTACTAACTTCAAAAATAAACTTAAAAGTTTTGCCTCTTTATCCCTGAATAGAATAATTACGGAACATTGAGATGATGTGATTTTTCAACTGTACTTCTGAAAATAAAGTAAGTATGCTGTAAAGCCATCAAGTTCTTGTGCTTTTTAAAATCTACTTTCCATTTTATTCTATGGCAACTGGTGTCTTTAGCTTTTAATTTTACTGAGGTCAGTTTGAGTCAGAACTGTTTTTCTATAAAATGAAAAATCTGTTTTAAAAACAGAGACATAACTTTGCCAACAAAGGTCCATATAGTCAAAGCCATGGTTTTTCCAGTAGTCATGTATGGATGTGCGAGTTGGACCACACAGAAGGCTGAACACTAAAGAACTGATGCTTTAGAACTGTTGTGATGGAGAAGAGTCTTGAGAGTCCCTTGGACTGCAAGAAGATCAAACCAGTCAATACTAAAGGAGATCAATCCTGAATATTCATTGGAAGGACTGATGCTGAAGCTGAAACTCCAATACTTTGGCCACCTGATGAGAAGAGCTGACTCATTGGAAAAGACTCTGATGCTGGGAAAGATTGAAGGCAGGAGGAGAAGGGGACGACCGAGGACGAGATGGTTGGGTGGCATCACTGACTCAATGGACATGAGTTTGAGTAATCCCCAGGAGTTGGTAAAGGACATGGCAGCCTGGTATGCTTGCGGTCCATGGGGTGGCAGAGAGTCAGACATGACTGAGCAACTGAAAAACCACAACAAAGCTTTGAAAGAAATCTGCCTAGAGATTTTTTTTTTTTTTAAATCGTACTCTAAACAACACTGAGCATGACACAGCTTTTACTCTTGATAGTGTACCACCAGGGCTGTAATAATCTCAGCATAGCGTATATTTTTTTAACTATTGGTTTTCTATTCTTAGCTATAATATATCACACTTTAAATTTTACTACTTTATGGATAGTTAAATTTGCTTAGAAACTTGCCATTATGCCAGTTTACAGATGAATTTGCATTCTACTTCTGAACAATTTTTATTGTAAAGAGATACTAGAACACCTACTAGAAATCTTTTCCACCTTTTTCAATGAAGTGTACTTTTGCATATGAAGTGAGAGAAGACATGGTTGCCAAACAAATTTTAGCATCTCTCTTTTTCAGTTCCAAGTTGCATTGAAATATTGCCTTCCAGACCTTGATAAGTCTTTCTGACAATACTTACAGAATTTATACTCCTGGTGTTTCCTCCTTTATACCTTCATCTGAACCTTCATACCTTCATCTCTTTTTCTCTTTCATATGAAAATGACCTGCTTTTATTTTCTACCTTCTAAGAAAAGATTCCCAGCCTTTTCATTTTAAAGTCTCTTTATCTCTCTTCTGTATACCTCAAGATGCTGTATTTATTGTGTATTAAAGTTACATTTTTTTATCCATGCTAATTTTATCTATGGGTCTTTATGATTATAGATCTAAGGAAAGAATCTTTTTAGGATTATTAATTACACATTAATAATGACATATTATTAATACATTTCTATTTCATTTGTTAATATCTTTTAAATGTTCCTTTGTAATTTGAAGGCCGCAGATCCAGCAATTCTATGCCAGGAATCCCCATGGTAAAACATCCCCTTTCCAAGTCATCTCAACAAGAGTAAAACAGGAACTTGAAGAAGCAGTTTCCAGAGAATGTGGGAATAGCATATTTCATTATGTAAATAGATTTTTCCTGCACTGGTCTGCATTATGACCAGACGTCTGCTAATTATACCAGAGGGCAAGACTACAAAGGCCAATTTACATTCTGTTTATGGTGTCCTTGTTTCTAAATCTGTTTCTATCTTGAGAACTAGAACAAGATAAGAGGTTACAAAGTATTTCATTACCAACAGTCACTGTTTTGCCTTTGGCCAGTGGACATCAGTGTCTGTGGCTCCCACAGCACGGTACTGGTCACTCTGGGAAGGCCTTCTAGGATCCCCTTAGCATAGACACAGGATGCCGTAAGCACAGATGTGGGGCTTAGGTTTCTTCCTGAGCCATGGATGGGCACAGTACTCAGTATACTGAGGAATCAAATGAAACCAGCTGGTGTGCTCCTGTGGGTTAACAACTGCCTCCTCCTTGTGTTCTGTCCACAGCTTCCGTCATGTTTATATAACTACTTCTCTTCCCTGAAATTCATTCTTAATGAGATTATTCTCCTTGCATATCCAGAGTTCTCTCTCATTGTGTGTATTTGTGTGTGTGTGTGTGTGTGTGCGCGTGTGTGTGTGTGTGTGACTTATCTACAGACATCATTAAAACTCAGTTTTCAAGGGACAGGAGGTTGCATCTTGGATCAAGACCCAGGGGACCTGAATTCTGCTTCTACATTTGGTTCTTGTTATATGAGTGGCCTCAAACAACCTCTGTTCCTTTCTTCTCATAATTTAAAAAATCAGGTTAACAATGGATATTTTACAAGAATATTGTAATAAATAGTATACATAGAAATATTCATTAAAAATCCAAAATAATCCCATGAAGGTAAAATGCAAATATCTCCATAGCTCTTGCTTATTTAACACTTATATATGTGCCAGGAAACATGTATATTTTAAGCATATTAAAATTTTTAATATTTACCAGTCCTCGAAAGAAGTATTATTATCCCCATTTTATATACAAGAAAATGAAGCACAGAGAGGTTAAATAACTTGCTGCAGGTCACAAGCAGGTCTGTCTACAGAGCTTTTAATCACGATACTGTACTCCCATATATACAGTGCCTTGGTCATAGCAGACCCTCAGAAAGGAGAAAAGGGTAATAATTAAACTTGGAAAATTATATCTAGTGAAAGACAGTTGTTTAAAAGATTTCAGTACTGTTCTTTGACAAATCCGCATCCTGGCCCATTAAAATAGGCCCATCAAATTTCCATTTAACAGAGTCTAATCTTACTAGTTATTTCATATTCATTTTCAAATGTATTTATGAATGACGAAACTATGAGCTTTTTGTGGATACTAGTTTTGTAGCTGTGCATTTGGCATGCTTTGTTTTCTGTTGTGAGGAGAGTTTGGACTTTATTTTTCATTGTAGATTTATTTGGCAATGTACAATAAATTTTGTAAACCTGCATCATTTAAAGAATTATTTCAGACAAAAATTTCATGCAAGCAGTCATAAGTGCTGATTTTTTAAAATCTATATTTGTTAGAAAATTCACTGGTTATCTCAAAGTCATTTCATGTCTAATGTAAAAATCTTTATTTTTGAGTCATGAAATTTATTTTGAAATCTTTCCCATTTAAGGCAGGAGAACACTTCAATTTTCTTCTAATTCCAATTTAAACAGTATAATCCCCTTCTTATCTCCAAAGAAAGTCTATTAATTATTTCTCCTCTCGTAGTTTTGGTTGCTGTTGGTACATTTGAATATTTATGAAATCGATCTATTGCTTTTCAGGCTAACCTTACCTAACAGCAGTTTAGGACTAGGACACCCTACATCTGCTCATTTGCACTCATGGTGACCCACATAGCCTGTGGCTTGATCTATTCTGATTTCATCTTCCAAAGAGTGTATTTCAGATGCCCCAAGTTGGGACATCTTTCTCTTCTCTTGTTTCATAGACTGAATGAAATGTTTAATCTGTCAATATAAGCTTTTGGCATTTTCTTATCACTTAATGTATGAGATTGAAGGACAGCTTGTGAGGCAAAGCACACCGACTTTCTTTTTTTGGGGGGTGGTTAGGTTGTGTTTAGACCTAGTAGCACCTTGTGGCATTAGCTGGGGGAAGAAAGTGAAGGATCTGCCTGTAATCTCCAACTGACTCCCTCCCCACAATCTTTCAGATGGGTAATTGATACTTTATATTGTATGAAAAAAGTGACATACAAAAACATTTTTGAGCCCTGCTTTTCAGAAATTGTGGAGCAGTCACTGTGTTTAGGAGGCCTGGATTCCCAGGCTTTCTTTTTCTGATGCCTCGGTCCCCTGGTCTGACAACTGTCCCCTGACTAACAGTATAGGTGGGGAGCTGTGGGCATGTTTGGATTGTCCTCATCGTCTTCTTTGGAGAAGGAAACAGCAACCCACTCCAATATTCTTGTCTAGAGAATCCTGTGGACAGAGGAGCCTGGTGGGCTGCCATCTATGGGGTCACAACAGAGTTGGACACGACTGAAGCGACTTAGCATGCATGCATAGAGAAGGAAATGGCACAGTATTCTTGCCTGGAGAATCCCAGGGACAGGGGAGCCTGGTGGGCTGCGGTCTATGGGATCACACAGAGTCGGACACGACTGCAGCGACTTAGTAGCAGCAGCAGCATCATCTTTTTTCACGAGCACCTAAAGTTTGGGTTTACTGAACCCCAAAAATCTTCTAATCCAACTCAGTCACAGTTTTGGTACATCTTGCCTCTCCTAATATCTACTCATGAACTATTTTCCCCATGGTTTTGTTGCTAAAAATTCAAGACAATGATGAGAGCTGTTTAACAATTTGAATTTCTGTTTAAAGATGGCTTACATGCAGTGTAAAATGTAATTGTCAACTTGAGAGACACAGGGGATATTCTAAACTAAGTTGCTCTGGATGGAGTATGTTTGCAACCATTCTACTTCTCATCCCTCTTTGGAGAACAATCTAAACCATGGTCCTTAGTTTTCCATTAGAAACATGCCCTCAATTATGCTGTTCTCACATTAGGAGCTGAAGGACAAGTGCTCATATTGCATTTATATACTTCCAGCAGGGAGGTTGGGGGGAGCAAAGTAAACCTTAAAAATGTGTAAAACCTCTATAATTCTGGGACCAACTTACTATAATAATCATCATCTGACAGTAATGAAAACTCTTTCTTCCTAAGGAAAGAACACTCTGCACGTTATCCAAGGGTGGGGCATGGGAAATGGGTCTTGTGGTTAAGTTATCTCTGGTTCCCGGACATCTATAATTCCTTTTCTGACAAGTTCATTTGTAATGTACAATGCACATGGATAAGCTATCGGTCACGTGAACATTTGAAGGAAGACCAAAAAAAACCCTGTTGAATGAAAGATCATTAATCTTTTATAACAAGGTTCCAAAGCATACTCGAGGCATAGTTTGTCCTGCTCCCTAAATGTTACATTGAGAACATCTAGTCTTTGCCGGGGAATGATGTATTAAGCCCAGATCTCCAATAAATAAAATGAAATAGAATGCTATTAAACTCAGTAGACAAATATTTGGATTGAGTATGATATATACAATGCACTGTATTTCAAAAAGTAACTAGTCTGTCCTATTTTTCTTTTGTAGAGAATTACACAAAACTCTATTTCATTGCCTATCCAAGGGCCACAGAACCGTTTGTCTAAATAAGACCATCTGTGATATTCAGGACAAAAAAAAATTAATTTAAAAATGTATACCTGTTGCGGATTCATTTTGATATTTGGCAAAACTAATACAATTTGTAAAGTTTAAAAATAAAATAAAATTTTTAAAAAAAAGAAAAAAAATTTTTTTAAGTTTTCTTTATTTAACTTAAAAAATTAAACTTTAAAAATCACTTTATAAAAATTAAATACATCTGCCATTTTAATCTTGTCATATCATTAGCAGTATTAAGTTCACAAATGTATACCCAACTCCCATATGAATTTTAACTGAAAAAAGTAAAAAGAAGTTTCAAAGTTAAAGCCACTCTCAAAGACAAGATGTACAGTTTCTTGATCATACATGGAAAAGAAACAGAAAGCAGTAGGTGGAATTCACTGGTTCCAAAATTGAAAACAGATAGAGACTGCTGACAATTTGGGCTCTGGTAATAAAAACTAAAAGTGTTACATACAACATGAGACTGTGCCAGAATTCACAGCCTAAAACTTGGAGTTTTGGTGAGTTCGCCTTGCCTTGAGCTGAAGCTCATAACAGGGGTGCTCACCACTTATGTGAACCGATGGTTAGAGCTTTTATAAAACTGCATCACTAGAGAAACAAGAGGAAGTAAGTAGGGTCTAGAAATCAAGGCAAAGACTACACCACAAGTCTGGCATCTGGTTTTGCACTGTTTACAATATCACCGTGTAACAGACATCCTAAGACACACTGCAGGGCATGACAGACGTCCACTCAAGATGAACCTGGAAATCAATATCTCAAAATTCATGATGAAAAACCAATGTAGGAATGACAGCCATGAGATGAATTCAATCTGATAAAATGAAAAAATAATCAAGCAATATGAAAATCCATTTAAAGTGTATATGTTGAGTATCTTCAAAGAGATATAAGAAGGCATAAGTCCATAAGACAAAAAGGAAGGATATACAATAAGAATAAATGAGAGAAATGAAAAAAATGAGAAATAGTGAAGTAAAAATAGTACAATAATACAGTAATTGAAATTTAAAAAAAAAAAAAAACAGAAAATCTCTACACTGGACCCAAAAATAGAGACAATTAGTGAATAAGGAAAAAACACTGAGATGTTCTGTCAAGTCACTGTACAGGATAAAGAGATTGAAAGTATAAAAACGTAGTTAATAGTGATGGAAAATGGTTTGAGAGAACTCAAACATATACTAAATGGGCCTGTAAAACAAAAGAGGGAATGGCAGAAAAACAATGGAGAGCAAGTGAAAAGTGAAAGTGTTAGTCAATTGGTCGGGTTGGACTCTTTGCAAAGCCATAGACTATAGCCTGCCAGGCTCCTCTGTCCATGGAATTCTCCAGGCAAGAATACTGGAGTGTGTTATCATCCCCTTCTCCAGGGAATCTTCCCTACCCAGGAAATGAACTGGGGTCTCCTGCACTGCAGGTGGATTAGCTAATAATTTTAACCATTTTTAGAAAGGTTCGGGTATTCAGACCATGAACACGGAGTGCTAAGCAGGTCAAATAAAAATAGTCATGTTTAAATTCACCATGGCTAAAATGCAGGTTACCAAAGATGAAGAGAGAAATCTCTTCAAGTAATACAGATAAATTACATTCAAAAAATACACCAACCAGATGGAGGCAGATAGGGAACAGGAGGGAGATTCAATGTAGTACCTGTCTCATTGAAGAAGAAGCAAGAGATAGAGAAAGAATTTGAGTTAGAGAAAACTATAGTCAAATGAATATGTGAAAACAGAGTAGAAACAGAATCTATAGCTTCCAAACTAGCAAGAGGAATATATTACCAGTCCAACAGAAAGCAGAAAGAAGAGTGTGCACGTGTGCTAAGTCACTTCAGTCGTGTCCGACTCTTTGTGACCCTACGAACTACAGCCAGCCAGGCTCCTCTGTCCCTGGGGTGCTCTAGGCAAGAGTACTGGAATGGATTGCCACGCCCTCCTCCGGAAGATCTTCCTGATACAGGGACTGAAACTGAGTCTCTTGTGTCTCCTTCATTGGTCGTCAGGTTCTTTACCACTGAGCCACCCGGGAAGACCAGAAAGAGGAGAGGAAGCATCTGAAAAAAAAAAATAGAGAAGTCAAAGAGAAAAGTGAAAATTTAGAAGGTAGCTAGGATTCCAAATAAATGAATAATCAAAATAAAAATTAGTGTATTATCTGATTAAAAGACATATGATCAGTATTAAAAAATGAACACCCTTCTAAAATGAAATGACTCAAAAAGCTGAACATATAAAAGAACACATCTGACAAATACCAAGAAACAAAAATTGAATTTTCAGTATTAATATCGTAAACAGCATCTAAAATATTTCCTTCTAACAATGAGACACTAACTTTCCACATCCAATTACAGATGCTGATTTCATGGTGTTTTCTTCACTACCAACTGACATGTGTGGCTTTGAGTTCAGTTCAACACACGTTGCCCTATTTTTAAAAATCTTTTATTCTCCCAGAGCTTTTCACTGATGAGTGCTAAAAAAAGGCCGTCAGTCTTTGGTTTCAACCATAATTTAACATAAAAATAATTTAACATCCAAATAGAATTTAAGAAAACCAAAACACGAATCAAGGAACATAAAATTTGTAATTTCTATATTAAATAACATAGAATTTAAAATTTCCTCTTTGCATAGAATTCAAGTCAGTACTAGAAAAATAACAATGGAATAAATCCAAATGAAGTAGAAATGAAAGAAATGGAAAGCACGAAAAAGAAGTCTTTTGAGATATTAACTAGAACTAAAAGTTAGTTATTTGAATAAATAACAAATAAATTAATAAAAATAGATTATTACAATGTGGATAAAATGATTTAGTGAGTTAAGCATTAAGATATAATATTTTCCACCTTCTTATCTTGACATATACACAATCCCTAAGTAATAGTCCTTATGTATCAATGACTATATATATTCTGATAGTTGTAAAATTTTTATTTTCAGAAAACACTCCTAAGATTTAGATCTATAATTTTGTTTGCCTCTTACTGGCCAACTATAACTGAGCAACAGTATCTCAAAACCCACATATTATTCCAACAGTACTCTTTTTTCCAGTGATCATTTCTTGAACTTTCAATTTGAGTTCCAGTCTGGGTTAATGAAAAGGCCACCTGTCCAGATACCAGTAGGTGAAGCCTTGACTGACTCATCTCACTCGCACTCTACCAACTTGGCCATTTGGTTCTGTGGATTCTTCCATTAGCTATCATCAAGGAAAAATAGTACTTAAAAAACCATATTGCACAAAATATGTATTGACAAGATAAGAAATTTCTTGATGATGGCCTTAAATTTCTTTATGTTTTATTCAGCTCAGTTCAGTTCAGTCACTAAGTCATGCCTGCCTCTTTGCGACTCCATGGACTGCAGCACACCAGGCTTCCCTGTCCATCACCATCTCCCGGAGCTTGCTCAAACTCATGTCCATTGAGTCGGTGACGCCATCCAACTTTTCCTCCTGTCATCCCCTTTTCCTCCTGCCTTCAATCTTTCCCAGCATCAGGGTCTTTTCCAATGAGTCACTTTTTTGATCAGATTTTCATTTTGCAAAAATGCATCATTTTGTTTTCAAAGACATGAATGGTATATTAAAAACTAAACAATGCCAAGTCTATGCATTATTGACTTAAAAATTTGCAATTATCCTTGCATAGATTATTCATGACATTAAATATTCCTCCTATGTTGCCAGGATATGGCAACTGAAAAACAATATTGAACCACTTTAAATAAATTCAAAGGAGCAGTGAATTTATGAGAAAAAGATTTCTTATTTTCCATTTATTAATAGATTTTTTTCCCCATTCAAAGTCAGTGAATATTATGTTTTAGGTATTAACTTAATGGAGGTTACATCTGTGAGGTAATAAAAAATATATATATATACACACACGCACACACACATATCATCTCCCCACAGTTCTTGGCACACAGCTCTTAAAACTCTTGCAATTTCCTAAGTGATAAGAACAGTAGAAGCATCTTTTGTTCTAATATTTGGTCTTTGACCCTGGTTCCCAACACTGAGCTCCTGAATCCCTTGGAATTTCCTGGGTGATAGGAGTGTCTATTCTTCTAACGAGGTGACCCTTGCTGGGCCTGTCACCAAGAAGACCAAGCCATGATTAGAAGTTTGGGACATTCAACACCTGTCTTCTTCTCTGAAGTGGGCCTTGAAACTGAATTAATGATTGAGCATGCC
This sequence comes from Bos javanicus, assembly GCF_032452875.1. Classification (NCBI taxonomy): domain Eukaryota; kingdom Metazoa; phylum Chordata; class Mammalia; order Artiodactyla; family Bovidae; genus Bos; species Bos javanicus. The sequence goes on along the minus strand of NC_083879.1, from coordinate 53,232,323 downwards.
TACGTGATGGAGTCTCCATAAAAATCCCCAAAGCATTAGAGAAGGATTTATGAATCTTTGGAGGAGGGGAGAGGAGCAAGCTTAGAGAGGGCATGGAAGCCCTGCACCCCTGCCCACACAACTTGTCCTACGAGTGAGTCTCGTCCATCTGGTTGTTTCTGAGTTGTATCCTTTATAATAAACTGCTAATCTAGTAATGAAACCATTTTCCTGACTTCTGTGAGCAGCTCCAGAAAACTAATCAAAACTGACAAGGAGGACTTCCCCGGTGGTCCAGTCTTAAGACTCCACCTTCCAATGCAGGGGGTGCAGGTTTGATCGCTGGTGGAGGAATTAAGATCCCACAGGAGGGTGGGGGGTAGGGCTGAGGAGGGCGGGTCAGTGGGAACCTCCAAATCGTAGCCAGTTGTCAGAAGCCCAGGTGACAACCTCAACGTGCATTCAGTGTCTGATGTAGGAGGGGAGGAGGCAGCAGTCTTATAGATCTGAGCCCTTAACTCATGGGATCCAAACTTCTCTCCAGGTAGATAGTGTCAGAATCAAATTAAATTCTAAGACACCTTTTAGGGTCAAAGAGAACTGCTTGGTGTGGGAAAAACTCCCCCTACATTTGGTGACCAGAAGTATCTGAAGTGTTCTATGTGAGCACTAAAGAAGAGACACAGAGAAGTAAGCTTTTTTATCTATCCAGCATCTTAGTGCTAGGAGACAAATATATGAGCACATGTACAATATATCTGGTGAGGATAAGTGCAATGGACCAAAATGAAACAAGGTAAGAAGGCAAACTCTGACACAAGTACTATATATAGGATGGTTTGGGAAGTCTTTCTAATCAGGGAATATTTTTAGTCAAGGCTTGAAAGCAGTGAGGGAGCCAACTACGTGGGTATTGGAGGAAACAGCAACTCGGATGGTGAGAATAGCAAGTGCAAGAGCCCTCCAGGTTTGGCTTGTTTGAGAAAAAGAAAGGCAGTCATTGTAGCCAAGAAAAAGGAGGAAGGGGGCGAGGTAGAAGATAAGACTGGACAGACATTCTGAAAGCTGTCTTTTCACCTTGTTTATAGCTTCTTTTGTTGTGCAGAAGCTTGTAATTTTAATTAGATCTCATTTGTTTATTTTTGCTTTTCTTTCCAATATTCTGGGAGGTGGGTCATAGAGGATCCTGCTGTGACGTATGTACAGCCACTATGGAGAACAGTGTGGAGATTCCTTAAAAAATTGGAAATAGACCTGCCATATGACCCAGCAATCCCACTGCTGGGCATACACACTGAGGAAACCAGAAGGGAAAGAGACATGTGTACCCCAATGTTCATCACAGCACTGTTTATAATAGCCAGGACATGGAAGCAACCTAGATGTCCATCAGCAGATGAATGGATAAGAAAGCTGTGGTACATATACACAATGGAGTATTACTCAGCCATTAAAAAGAATGCATTTGAATCAGTTCTAATGAGGTGGATGAAACTGGAGCCTATTATACAGAGTGAAGTAAGCCAGAAAGAAAAACACCAATATAGTATACTAACACATATATATGGAATTTAGAAAGATGGTAATGACAACCCTGTATGTGAGACAGCAAAAAAGACACAGATGTATAGAACAGTCTTTTGGACTCTGTGGGAGAGGGAGTGGGGGATGATTTGGGAGAATGGCATTAAAACATGTATAATATCATATAAGAAATGAATCACCAGTCCAGGTTTGATGCAGGATACAGGAAGCTTGGGGCTTGTGCACTGGGATGACCCAGAGGGATGGTATGGGGAGGGAGGAGGGAGGGGGGTTCAGGATGGGGAACACGTGTACACCCGTGGCGGATGCATGTTGATGTATGGCAAAACCAATATAATATTGTAAAGTAAAAAAAAAAAAAAAGACTGGACAGACAATGGGTAACAGGTAGGCTGGGATGTCTAGGTCAGTCATGTGAATCTGTCCAATTGTTCAGTTGTATCTGACTCTTTGTGACCCCATGGACTGCAGCATGCCAGGCTTCCCTGTCAGAGTTTGCTCAAACTGATGCCCATTGAGTCAGTGATGTCATCCAACTATCCTATTCTCTATCATCCCCTTCTCCTCCTGCCCTCAATCTCTCCCAGCATCAGGGTCTTTTCCAATCTATCTAGAGCCAGATGTAATTATTTAGTGCATGTTGTAGTGACTTATCAGAATGAAACCATATACTTAAACACTCTTGGTATTTAGTGTTTCAGACTAAATTTAAAATTACATGTATTGATTGACTATTAAAAACTAGAAAAAGCCATTCTACAATGCAAACGTAACATTCAAAACAACAAACTATCACAAGGGTTCTTAATGATCATAGGAAAGTGCTGAACAAACTTCTTGATTTAGGATCAAACTGGCGTTTCCTGCATTGCAGGCAGATTCTTTACCAGCTGAGCTACCAGGAAAGCCCTGATTTAGGGTAGCCAGCCCATTAAAGCAACCAAATATTTACTTCCAAAAGGAACACACACTTTATGAGAAACATAAAAGTTGAACAAAACCATAAATATTACACTTATGAAAAGAAGTATTTTAACAATATAGTGGGACTATATATTGCCTCACATTAGACAAGTTCATATAAATTCAAAATAATGCAGTTGGCCAAAGTGATCTGCATTGATGGTACAATAAGACTTTAACTTTAACCAGACAGCAAAGAAGCTGAGTTATGACAATGTAGCCCCAGAGGACGAACGAAAGGACTTGCATAAAAGTTATAACACAATAGTAATACTTTTTAATTAAAAATATAAAATATTTCTCAACCTACTTCTCACACATATCAAATACTGGGAGATCCAATACAAAATTAAGTATTGGGAAGCTCTACTCTCAAATAATTCTTGATTTAATTTTTTTCTTATAAACTAATTCCTTATCTATTTTATTTCAATAATCTCTTTGACCATCCCTGGTCTCCGACTCTTCACCAGAATTTACTCAGTGGCAGTGAAATGTAGTGTTTAAGAATGAGAGAATTTAGTTCAAACTGCCCTGGTATGAATCCCTGCTTTGTTACATAATAGACAAATGGCCTTAGGCTTTGTTACTTAATAGATGAAAGGCCTTAGACAACTGCCCTCAACATTTATTTGTAAAATGTGGATAAAATAATATTTCTTTGTAGTGTGATTTTTCAGGATTAACTATTAATATAGTAATGTATTTAAAGCAAGCATGCAGTCAATAACTTGATGATGATCTTCTAAAATATGATAACAAAATGACCTAAATGATCTTCAAAATGATCTTCTAAAATATGAATCTAGTTTTACTCCTTTCTTGCTTAAAAAATCCTTCAATGTCCCTCTATCACTAAGAGATGAACAAATCCCACAGCAGACAGGTACTCTCATAATTGATTTGTGTCTTCTTTTTAAGTCTCATTTCTACTGTTCTCTATTATTAATAATCACATATTCAGGCCATCAGTTCAGTTCAGTTCAGTAGCTCAGTCGTGTCCAACTCTTTGTGACCCCATGAATCACAGCAAACCAGGCCTCTCTGTCCATCACCAACTCCCGGAGTTCACTCAAACTCATGTTCATTGAGTCCGTGATGCCATCCAGCCATCTCATCCTCTGCCGTTCCCTTTGCCTCCTGCCCCCAATTCCTCCCAGCATCAGGGTCTTTTCCAATGAGTCAACACTTCGCATGAGGTGGCCAAAGTATTGGAGTTTCAGCTTTAGCATCAGTCCTTCCAATGAACACCCAGGACTGATCTGCTTTAGGATGGACTAGTTGGATCTCCTTGCAGTCCAAGGGACTCTCAAGAGTTTTCTCCAACACCACAGTTCAAAAGCACCAATTCTTTGGTGCTCAGCTTTCTACATAGTCCAACTCTCATATCCATACATGACCAATGGAAAAACCATAGCCTTGACTAGACGGACCTTTGTTGGAAAAGTAATGTCTCTGCTTTTCAATATGCTGTCTAGGTTGGTCATAACTTTCCTTCCAAGGAGTAAGCGTCTTTTAATTTCATGGCTGCAGTCACCATCTGCAGTGATTTTGGAGCCCCCCAAAATAAAGTCTGACACTGTTTCCACTGTTTCCCCATCTATTTCCCATGAAGTGATGGGACCAGATGCCATGATCTTCGTTTTCTGAATGTTGAGCTTTAAGCCAACTTTTTCACTCTCCTCTTTCACTTTCATCAAGAGGCTTTTTAGTTCCTCTTCACTTTCTACCATAAGGTGGTGTCATCTGCATATCTAAGGTTATTGATATCTCTCCTGGCAATCTTGATTCCAGCTTGTGTTTGTTCCAGCCCAGCATTTCTCATGACGTACTCTGCATATAAGTTAAATAAACAGGGTGACAATATACAGCCTTGATGTACTCCTTTTCTTATTTAGAACCAGTCTGTTGTTCCATGTCCAGTTCTAACTGTTGCTTCCTGACCTCCTGAGAAACCTATAGGTTTCTCAAGAGGCAGGTCAAGTGGTCTGGTATTCCCATCTCTTTCAGGATTTTCCACAGTTTCTTGTGATCCACACAGTCAAAGGCTTTGGCATAGTCGGTAAAGCAGAAATAGATGTTTTTCTGGAACTCTCTTGCTTTTTCCATGATCCAGCGGATGGTGACAATTTGATCTCTGGTTCCTCTGCCTTTTATAAAACCAGCTTGAACACCAGGAAGTTCACGGTTCACATATTGCTGAAGCCTGGCTTGGAAAATTTTAAGCATTACTTTACTAGCGTGTGAGATGAGTGCAATTGTGCAGTAGTTTGAGCAGTCTTTGGCATTGCCTTTCTTTGGGATTGGAATGAAAACTGACCTTTTCCAGTCCTGTGACCACTGCTGAGTTTTCCAAATTTGCTGGCATATTGAGTGCAGCACTTTCACAGCATCATCTTTCAGGATTTGAAATACCTCAACTGGAATTCTATCACCTCCACTAGCTTTGTTCGTACTGATGCTTTCTAAGGCCCACTTGACTTCACATTCCAGGATGTCTGGCTCTAGGTCAGTGATCACACCATCGTGATTATCTGGGTCGTGAAGATCTTTTGTGTACAGTTCTTCTGTGTATTCTTGCCATCTCTTCTTAATATCTTCTGCTTCTGTTAGGTCCATACCATTTCTGTCCTTTATTGAGCCCATCTTTGCATGAAATGTTCCGTTGGTGTCTCTAATTTTCTTGAGGAGATCTCTAATCTTTCCTGTTCTCTTGTTTTCCTCTATTTCTTTGCATTGATCGCTGAGGAAGGCTTTCTTATCTCTCCTTGCTATTCTTTGGAACTATGCATTCAGATGCTTATATCTTTCCTTTTCTCCTTTGCTTTTTGCTTCTCTTCTTTTCACAGCTATTTGTAAGGCCTCCCCAGACAGCCATTTTGCTTTTTTGCATTTCTTTTCCATGGGGATGGCCTTGATCCCTGTCTCCTCTACAATGTCACGAACCTTCGTCCATAGTTCATCAGGCACTCTGTCTATCAGATCTAGTCCCTTAAATCTATTTCTCACTTCCACTGTATAATCATAAGGGATTTGATTTAGGTCATACCTGAATCGTCTAGTGGTTTTCCTTACTTTCTTCAATTTACATCTGAATTTGGTAATAAGGAGTTCATGATCTGAGCCACAGTCAGCTCCCTGTCTTGTTTTTGTTGACTGCATAGAGCCTCTCCATCTTTGGCTGCAAAGAATATAATCAATCTGATTTCGGTGTTGACCATCTGATGATGCCCAAGTGTAGAGTCTCCTCTTGTGGTGTTGGATGAGGGTGTTTGCTATGACCAGTACATTCTCTTGGTAAAACTCTATTAGCCTTTGCCCTGCTCATTTCATATTCCAGGGCCAAATTTGCCTGTTACCCCAGGTGTTTCTTGACTTCCTACTTTTGCATTCCAGTCTCCTATAATGTAAAGGACATCTTTTTTGGGTGTTAGTTCTAAAAGGTCTTGTAGTTCTTCATAGAACCATTCAACTTCAGCTTCTTCAGTGTTACTGGTTGGGGCACAGGTTTGGATTACCGTGATATTGAATAGTTTGCCTGGGAAACAAACAGAGATCATTCTGTCATTTTTGAGATTGCATCCAAGTACTGCATTTTGGACTCCTTTGTTGACCATGAGGGCTACTGCATTTCTTCTAAGGGATTCCTGCCCACAGTAGTAGACATAATGGTCATCTGAGTTAAATTCACCCATTCCAGTCCATTTTAGTTCGCTGATTCCTAGAATGTCAACATTTACTCTTGCCATCTCTTGTTTGACCACTTCCAATTTGCCTTGATTCATGGACTTAACATTCCAGATTCCTGTGCAATATTGCTTTTAATGCATCAGACCTTGCTTCTATCACCAGTCCCATCCACAACTGGGTATTATTTTTGCTTTGGCTCCATCCCTTCATTCTTTCTGGAGTTATTTCTCCACTGATCTCCAGTAGCATATTGGGCACCTACTGACCTGGGGAGTTCCTCTTTCAATATCCTATCATTTTGCCTTTTCATATGGTTCATGGGGTTCTCTAGGCAAGAATACTGAAGTGGTTTGCCATTTCCTTCTCCAGTGGACCACATTCTGTCAAACAGCGGCTGAGAGGAGCAACCCCACGTCCAAGGAGCAGCGGCTGAGCGAGTGCAGGAGGGCCGAGAGGAGCTACTCCATGTTCAAGGTCAGGAGGGGCGGCTGTGAGGAGATACCCCTCGTCCAAGGTAAGGAGCAGCAGCTGTGCTTTGCTGGAGCAGCCGTGAAGAGATACCCTACATCCAAAGTAAGAGAAACCCAAGTAAGACGGTAGGTGTTGCGAGAGGGCATCAGAGGGCAGACACACTGAAACCTTACTCACAGAAAATTGGCCAATCTGATCTCACGGACCACAGCCTTGTCTAATTCACTGAAACTAAGCCATGCCGTGGGGGGCCAACCAAGATGGATTCAGGCCATACAGAACTACAATTCTTATACTTCATCAATCCCTACTACTTTTCATTTGGAATACTGTCTCCCCACTCTTCCTTTTCTACATGGCAAACCCAGGTTTAAACATTTAGCTCACAATGTTGGATATGTTTTCCTGCTCTATTCAGTAGCCTTCTGTCATATGTCTCATATGGCATATACACGTCATATGATACACAGGCAGAAATTTAGATGCAAGTTTTCTTACATTTGCTTTTCTGTTTTGAGTACTAAACACACAACCTTTTTGTAATAATAACTAAATCTAAATGTCCAAATAGTATACTTGAAGTCTGTGCATCAGAAAATATTTACATCTACAGAACCTAGATATCTGCAGCCAAGAATTAAGATTAGGTCAAATCTTCTCATTCACTCATCACTAGATTATTATTGCAGCCTATACAAATGTTGGTGTATATTTAAGGGCAGTACCACTCTTACTCCCAGGCAACCCTTGCCTATGCTGCAGGCAGCCAGCTGGGAGAACGCTGTCTTCCAGGAAAACATCTAAACCTCCTGCTGGGGCCTGGGAATTACCTGTGCAGAAACACCAAGGGTCTCACGCCAGTTCTCACCTACTAGAAATTCATATTCCAACTCTTAGTCAGTTTGGCAGATAGCAATCCAGATGTGAGGAGGAGTCCCAGTGGGGTCATTCAGAGACCCAGTGTTCTGATCAGATTCCAGGAGGACGACCTAGCTAGGGGATTCTTTTTTTGACCAGCGTGGTAGTTCCTTCAAGTTGTTTCTTGAGTTTGAGCCACCAGAATGATGCTGACATGTAGGTCTGGGGTCACTCAAAAATGGTTTATAGAGAGACCCCCACCTCATTACACACAATCACACACTTTCGGCCTCTACATTTAAAGATTGAGTAAATTCATATATGGGGCTTCTCTGGTGGCTCAGATGGTAAAATAATCCGCCTGTAAAGCAGGAGACCTGGGTTCCATCCCTGGGTGGGGAAGATCCCCTGGAGAAGGGAATGGCTACCCACTCCAGTATTCTTGCCTGGAGAACTCCATGGACAGAGGATCCTGGCGGGCTACAGTCCATGGGAGTCGCAGAGTCAGACATATTCATATTACTGACCAGTCCCCTGGAAGATACTAAAGCCCCGGTGCGCACTCTCCGGCATGCTGCCTTGGGGTCTCGGTTGGACCACTCTAGGAAGATGAGTCATGTGATATCCAGCTCACCAATCAGAAGCAAAGATGCAACCAGGGTCCGCCCACCTTCCTACCTCTGCTAACCATCGCTCCATCTAAGAAGGCTTTTGCATCGGAGGGCCTCTGTTTCTAAGAACTTGGTGATATGATCACCTAGTCAGACTAGGAGGAGGAGAGAAGGAACCGCAGTCTGAATTCATGCGTGGTGAGGCAGCCAGTGGGACTAAGAACAAGGTTTCCCCTGCTGCTATGGATACCAGCAGTGTTGGCACCCCTTGGGCTTGGGTTCAGGCTGCTGCCCAGAGGACCCCAGTCTTCTGGCACCACTGAGCTCCTCACAGCTTGAACGCTTCCTCTAGAACCTCCCTGGTGGTCCAGTGAGTAATACTCTACGGCTACCAATGCAGAGGGCCCACCAATGCAAGGGGCCAGAGTTGGATCTCTGGTCAGGGAACTAGATTCCAAATCATGACTAAGAGTTCAACTGCTGCTGCTGCTGCTAAGTCGCTTCAGTCGTGTCCGACTCTGTGCGACCCCATAGACCGCAGCCCACCAGGCTCCGCCATCCTCGGGTTTCCTCCAGGCAAGAACACTGGAGTGGGTTGCCATTTCCTTCTCCAGTGCATGAAAGTGAAAAGTGAGAAGTGAAAGTGAAGTCGCTCAGTCGTGTCTGACTCTTAGCGACCCCATGGAACGCAGCCTTCCAGGCTCCTCCATCCATGGGATTTTTCCAGGCAAGAGTACTGGAGTGGGGTGCCATTGCCTTCTCCACAGAGTTCAACTAGAGATCCCCTGTTTCGCAAGTATCTAAGACCCAAATGCAGCCATATAGATAAATTAACTAAATTGAATATTAGAAAAATAAAGCTTCCTCCATCACAGCCTTCATTTTCATCATCTCTGGGGACCCTGACCTGCCCTCTGTAAACTGGGCAGGTTCTGACCCCGGAGGGAGCTGGAGTTCTCACTGAGACCTCAGAGGATAGTGGTCCCTAAGGCCCAGAACTGATACGTGCTCCCAGGAGCAAGGCCTCAAGGGGACAGCTCACGGGGGCCACTGGTCAGTAGACACAGTCAGACAGTGGTTCAGGGGAAACCGTGCCAACAAGCAGCACCACCAGGAAGATCCTGGCCAGACACAGAATCTTCCAACGTCCCATGTGTTTCCTAGAGCTTTCAGGATTCAGGGGTCTGAGCTTTTGCTGACGTTTACTCCAAAGTCTCAGCCCAGCAGCAGACACCATGCTGAGGCATCTCTCTGAACTGCGACATCCCAGCCAGGCTCTGCTTTTTGCAGCCACGACCCCACACTGTGCCCAAACCTCCCCAGCCGCCACACAGGTAACAAGGGTACTTCGCTGCCATCCTTTTCCATCCCCTGCTGGGGGCTGGCCTGAGTCCTGTTTCTCCCACTAGACTGACCTTAGGAGGTCTTGTCTTGTGCTGTGCCTTGCCTTCCAGCCTGGTGGTAATACCATCTTCCTTGGCTCCTCCTCACCTTTTCTCTTGGTGCATTTTCCTTTCACTGTACTGTGCAGTATGTTGAGAGCATCTCCTTTGTCACATTTCTTGGCCTGAGCCTCTCACCTCTTCCATTGGGCTTTCTGTTCCAAGGGTCTCCCTCCTACCATGAGGATGATTATTTTGCCCTAAGGCGTGCTGCAATTCATGGGGTCGCAAAGAGTTGGACAGGACTGAGCGACTGAACTGAACTGAATGTATATCTGCTAATCCCATCTCCTAATTTATCCCTCCCACCTTCCTCCATCAGTAACCATAAGTTTGTTTTCCATGATTGTGAGAATTTGTGAAAGAATATATAATATAATAATATATATGAATTACTTTGCTGAACACCAGAAACTACCATGGGCATTTTAAATCAACTAGACTTTAATAAAATATAAAAAATAATTTTTAAAAATTTAAATATAGCTCAGTTTATTATATCCCTTTTCATTGAGGTGCTTTCCCCTGAATAGGGGTTCCCCCCACCTCACTACCACCCCCCACTTTGTCTCATACCCCCCAGCGCCCCGTCTTTTTCCTCTCTTTGGTCCCTATGGATCTTTGCACATATCACTAATCATGACATTTATTTAATTTGATGTTAACTGTAGACTTCTCTGATCCTCTTCACTGTCATCACCATCAAAGGGTGACCTTCTGGCCCCTGAAAACTGTGTTTCTCATCTCTGCATTCTCATTGCCTAGTAGAGAGTCAAGCTTATACGACAGTCCTGATAATTGTCTGTTGAATGAATTTAGGCTTCAAACATGACTTTCTCCTTTTTTTTTTTTTTTTGAAGAGAAGTTTCTCCTACAAACTGCTATTAAAACTCAGAGCAATTTTAAAGGTGTGTTAAGTTTCACTAACCACTGTGATGCCTATGATGATAGAAGCAACAAAACAATAACAGCAAGCGTACTTATTCTAAGAACCTTGACAAATAATGGGCAGGTTCCATATAGGCCTGTTTTTAAACAATGACCATTTCTCAAATAAAAGTTTGTAAAAAAAAATTCTTAAACCATGTTATGGCTTTGATGAGAATCATAAAAATAAAATATAAATTGAATGATAATAATATGCATAAGCTCCAGGAGTTGGTGATAGGCAGGGAATCCTGGTGTGCTGCAGTCCATGGGGTCACAAAGAGTTGGACATGACTGAGCAACTAAACTGAACTGAATTGGCTATGGATAATTAAATAGTATAGCCACAATTGCTATTTTTATTGTGGTATAACTAATATGTAACACTTTAGTTTCAAGTGCTCAACATAATGATTTGACATTCATCTATTGTGACTAAATTTTTCTGTTAGTTTCAGCAGTTACTTAGATTTTAAAGAACAAGCTTGATATGCTATTCTTATATAGCATCAACTTATAGTCTCAAAAAAATCAAAACAAAATTTTAATATCAGAATTGGTCCTTTTTCCTGCAGAATAGTGAAATTCAGGAGCAGTCTATTTAAAGACTGAAAGAGCTTATGAAGAAAATAAATTCAATTTTAACTGTTTGGTTATTTATAAAGTTTCATGAAAGCATATTTATTTGAAATAATTCCTTAAAGTTCTCAATACACTGCCTTGGTCTAGTCACATCAAAATTTGGGGCACATGATGCCTGAAATTTTTAGATCATATACCTGGACAAAGGCTGAATTATATAGAGTTCAGAGGTGAAATACGCTCTTAGTGTTTATTATGTATAGCAAGTATTTTTATAGTGTCTTTACTGCACAGAAGACAAGGTAACAGGATTCTTGTTCCTCATAGATTTCCTAAAGCATAGAAATCCATCCTGCTATGAGTGCAATCGGGTGGAACATCATACGGAATCTCTTTGCCCCCATGGCCTGCCTGAGAGTACATTTACCCAGCCAAGCTGCAGTCCACAATGAGATTTCTCTTCTTCAGAGTGCAGCTGTGGGAGTGGTGGGCTCTTGATGTGGGAGCCAACTCCTGGCTCTGGCAGCATCCTTCGGCCTCCTTAAATCTCAGGAAACGTGAAGTGAGGTCCGTCAGCATGGACCTTGATCTTAACCTCACCTCTCAAACTTCTCTGCATCTGCAATGCACAAAATATTGTGTAGAATGAGGCAATGGGGAACTGTATTCAGTTAAAGGGACTTATACCTTCTAGTCTATCATAATGAATGTGTCCTGGGAAGTCTCACTGTGGAGATGCTGTCCTGGTAGGTGACAGACAAACAGGAAACCAAAGGAATGCATGTTCGTATAACAAATGTAAATTAATCCCTTAGTTAATCCCTGTTCCTCATCTGAGATATGACAATATATTGTGCCTATGTGGACACTGCTGTTCTCTAGTCAGTGATTTACATATTGGTCTTAAATCGAGTTAATTTTAGCCCAGTTAAAGATTTTAACTATACATACATACATACATATATATATATATATATATATATATATATATATATATTCTCCTGGGAGAAAGAGATATTTCATGTTTTTCTTGATGATATTGACATTAAAAAATATATTTTTTGATGCAAAGCTAGTCATTTATTTTATTAACATTTTCTACATTGGTTAAAATAGCTGCTTTGAATCAAAGAAAATGCTTGAATTTCACAGACAGTTCAATTTCATAGTCTTACATTTAACAATGAGTGCATGCATGCTGTCCTTCAGTCATGTCTGACTCTTTGCCACCTGTGAACTGTAGCCCACCCAGCTCCTCTGAACTTGGTATTCCACAGGCAAAAATACTGGAGTGAGTTGCTATGCCCTCCTCTTAACAGTGAGTATCAGGACCCTATTAAAGTTCTCTTCGAGCACTCAAAATACGGATAACAGACATGGCGCTTGCTGTGGGTTGGGACTACGCGTAAATGCTTCTCTGACAGAACCCTCTTCTCTTCTGGTGTTTTAGGTAAGTGTTCTAGAAAATGTCGTTATTGAATGGGAACACAGCCGCTATCTACGTACACATAAATGTCTGCTTTGTACACAATTTACAAAATAAAATCTATTCATAGTCCTCAGATAAACAAGGTCTCTTCGTAAACAATTTTGTCAACATTTCTTGGAACTCACAGTCTGTCATCACAGTCCTCTCTGTTCTGTGTCTCTTCCCTGTGTTTCCCTTCACCTTCCTGCTCTGATGGAGCCCTGGCTTTCCCTGAAAATCCTCTGCCCCTCATCCCTCTCCTGGGGAGCTTTTTTCCTCCACAGCCTCCTTGTCTTCGGATCTGGAGATAATTCTCTGCATACCTTACTCCTCATTGGCACTGCCAGATGCTTGCCCTTCCTGACTTCTTGTAAAAACCTCATTTTTGAAGCTCTTGTCATCATTAGAAAATTACTCACTGTGCTTTTGTTAAACATATCTACAAATCCCTGAGCTATTCCTATAACTCCTTATAATTTGTGTGTGCATGTATTTAAGCAGATCTCTGTCATTCTACCTTATACAATTGTCATCATTTCTAATAATTTCAACATCTAAATGTTTATCATTTTAAGAAGCTGTGCATACAATTTCCAAGACAGATGTGTTCCAGTTTCTCCACATCCTTACAAATACTTGATATGGTCAATTTTTTTAGATTTTGCTCATCCTTATAGATGTGTAGTGGTATGTCATTGTGGTTTTATTGCATTTTCTTAATGATTAATATTGAGCATCTTTGCATGTGTTTATCTATTATCTGTGTATCTTTTTTTGGTGAAGTGGCTATTTGAATACGTTCCCCCCCCTTTTTTTTAAATGGGTAGTTTGGTTTTTTATTGAATTTTAGGAGTTCTATTAATATATTCTATATGTAAGTCCATTATCAGATACGTGAGTTGCAAATATTTTCTCCCAGTTTGTGGCTTGGCTTTTCATTATCTTACTGGTGTCTTTTAAAGAGTCAAAGCCTTTAATACTGATTAAGTCCAATTTATTCTTTTATAGATTGTGCTTTATAGTTTGTAGCTAAGAATTTTTTGCTTAACTCACAAAGGTTTTTCTTCTGTTTTCCTCTACTAGATTTATAGTTTTGTGCCTTATATTTAGTTTATGACTCATTTTGAGTTTTGTATTTGGTGTGAGGTCTGGATCAAAGTTCTTCCTTTTCTTCTCTCCTTCCTTCCCTCCTCCCTGCGTTACTTTCTATCTTACGTGCACATGGATATCCAGTTGTTATTGCACCACTTGTTGAAAGGACTGTTCTCTATCCACTGGGTTGCCTTTGCGCCCGCATCAAAATCCATTTCCCATATATGCGTGGATTTATTTCTGGACTCTGTGTCTTGTTTAATTGGGCTGTTTTTCTATCGTGATACAATGCTGTTCTGATGTGAGTAGACTTATAACTCTTGAAATCAGATATTGTTAGTTCCTCTTTTAAAAAATTATTTAGGCTTTTCTAGAGTCTTTGCATTACCATATTAAGATTTAAATAATTTTGTCATCTTTTACAAAGTAACCTGTTAGGAATTCTATTTGGATTATATTAAATCTAGAGGTCAGTTTAGGAAGAATTAACAGTATTCAGTTTTGGATTCATGTACACGAGGCAGAGGCATTTATTTAGTGACTGTTGATATGGTTAAGCTTAAATCTTTCTTCTTCTTAAGTGTTTTCTCTCTGTCCCAATCTGTTCTTTGTTCTCTTTTCTTTCTTTTTTCTGTCTTCTTTTAGATTAATTAAATATTTTAAAGTATTTAATTTTATTTTTTCTTGGTTTTTGTTATCTTAGTGTTTCTTTAGGGTTGGTATAACATACATCTTTTTAGACTCTAGTTTACCTGTAAGTAATATTATGCTACTGAACATATAAGAAACATGTGATAGTATTTTTAATTTTTTTCCCTTACTGACCTCTGTGCTTTTTACATATGATGTAAACCTATACAGCATAGGTATACAGACAGATAGATCTGTCATTATCTTGTCTAACCTGTCAATGATCTTTTAAAGATATTTAAGTAATAAGACAGATTTGGATTTATGTTTAACTTTGCAGTTCCCATTTCCTGTACTCTTCACTCCTTGGTGTAGCTCTAAGATCCTTGTGGTATCATTTTCTTTTTGTCTTAAGAACTCTTCTTAATAGCTCTTATAGTGAGACTCTGTTGGCAGTGAGTTCTCTCAGCTTTTTATATCTGAAAAAAAATTTAATCTTCATATTTGAAAGATATTTTGATTTGGTGTAGAAGTCTAGGGTGCCAGGCTTTTTTTTTCTTTAAGTATTTAAAATATTACTCCACTGTCTTCTCATTTGCAATGTTTCTAACTACACTCTAGTTATCTTTGTTTCTCTACATGTAATATGTTTTTTTTCTTTGCCTACTTGTAAGACTTTTCTTAATGGCTAATTTTGAGCACTTTTATTATGATATGTATTGATGTAGTGTTTTTATATTTCTTATGCTGGGCTTTATTGTGGTCCTTGGATCTATAAATTTATAACTACTATCAAGTTTGGGAAACTTTTGGCTATTACTTCTGTAAATATTCTTTCTGTCTCCTGCTCTACACTTTTCTTAAGAGATTCCTTATGTGTATATTAAGCCATTTGAAGTTGTCCTACAGCTAGTAAGGCTCTGTGTGTTGTTTTGTTTTGTTCTAATTCTCTCTTCTCCCTGGGTTTCATTTTGGATAGTTTATGTTACTCTGTCTTCAAGTTTATTCATACTTTTTTATAGTGTCAAATAGCTATTAATCCTGATTTATTTTTTGTTTAACACTGTAAGTTTCATCTCTGGAAGTTTGATGTATGTCCTTTTTATTCTCTACTTTTTAAACATATGAAACACAGTTATAATCATTGTTTTTAAGTTTTTTCTTTGCTAACTCAAATGCCTGTGTCATTTCTAGGCTGGTTTCAACTGACTGATTTGTCTCCTCATTGTGAGTGGAATTTACCAGGCATGCTTATTTGCATGCCTGGTAAATTTTCATTTGATTCAGGGCACTTGGACTTATGCTTTATTTAATGTTGAGTATTTTGTGTTCCTGAAAATATTTATGAGCTCTCTCTCGGCTGTAACTAGGTTACTTGAAAACAGTTTGATCATTTTTGGTCTCATTTTTTTAAATTGTTGGGTAAAACTGAAACAGTGTCAGTCTCAGGCTATTTATTCCACATTACTGAGGCTAGATTCTTCTCTATACTTTGCCAAATGTCCTTTAAATTTTGATCCCACTGCTGGGCATACACACCGAGGAAACCAGAATTGAAAGAGACACGTGTACCCCAGTGTTCATCACAGCACTGTTTATAATAGCCAGGACAGGGAAGCAACCTAGATGTCCATCAGCAGATGAATGGATAAGAAAGCTGTAGTACATATACACAATGGAGTATTACTCAGCCATTAAAAAGAATGCATTTGAATCAGTTCTAATGAGGTGGATGAAACTGGAGCCTATTATACAGAGTGAAGTAAGCCAGAAAGAAAAACACCAATACAGCATCAGATCAGATCAGATCAGATCAGTCATTCAGTCTTGTCCGACTCTTTGTGACCCCATGAATTACAGCACACCAGGCCTCCCTGTCCATCACCAATTCCCGGAGTTCACTGAGACTCATGTCCATCAAGTCAGTGATGCCATCCAGCCATCTCATCCTCTGTCGTCCCCTTCTCCTCTTGCCCCCAATCCCTCCCAGCATCAGAGTCTTTTCCAATGAGTCAACTCTTCGCATGAGGTGGCCAAAGTACTGGAGTTTCAGCTTCAGCATCATTCCTTCCAAAGAAATCCCAGGGCTGATCTCCTTTAGAATGGACTTGTTGGATCTCCCTGCAGTCCAAGGGACTCTCAAGAGTCTTCTCCAACACCACAGTTCAAAAGCACCAATTCTTTGGTGCTCAGCCTTCTTCACAGTCCAACTCTCACATCCATACATGACCACAGGAAAAACCATAGCCTTGACTAGACGGACCTTTGTTAGCAAAGTAATATCTCTGCTTTTGAACATGCTACCTAGGTTGGTCATAACTTTCCTTCCAAGGAGTAAGTGTCTTTTAATTTCATGGCTGCAATCACCATCTGCAGTGATTTTGGAGCCCCCAAAAATAAAGTCTGACCCTGTTTCCACTGTTTCCCCATCTATTTCCCATGAAGTGATGGGACAGATGCCATGATCTTCGTTTTCTGAATGTTGAGCTTTAAGCCAACTTTTTCACTCTCCACTTTCACCTTCATCAAGAGGCTTTTTAGTTCCTCTTCACTTTCTGCCATAAGGGTGGTGTCATCTGCATATCTGAGGCTATTGATATTTCTCCCGGCAATCTTGATTCCAGCTTGTGTTTCTTCCAGTCCAGCGTTTCTCATGATGTACTCTGCATATAAGTTAAATAAGCAGGGTGACAATATACAGCCTTGACGTACTCCTTTTCCTATTTGGAACCAGTCTGTTGTTCCATGTCCAGTTCTAACTCTTGCTTCCTGACCTGCATACAGATTTCTCAAGAGGCAGATCAGGTGGTCTGGTATTCCCATCTCTTTCAGAATTTTCCACAGTCTATTGTGATCCACACAGTCAAAGGCTTTGGCATAGTCAATAAAGCAGAAATAGATGTTTTTCTGGAACTCTCTTGCTTTTTCCATGATCCAGTGGATGTTGGCAATTTGATCTCTGGTTCCTCTGACTTTTCTAAAACCAGCTTGAACATCAGTAAGTTCACGGTTCACAAATTGCTAAAGCCTGGCTTGGAGAATTTTGAGCATTACTTTACTAGCGTGTGAGATGAGTGCAATTGTGTGGTAGTTTGAGTGTTCTTTGGCATTGCCCTTCTTTGGGATGGAATGAAAACTGACCTTTTCCAGTCCTGTGGCCACTGCTGAGTTTTCCAAATTTGCTGGCATATTTTGTGCAGCACTTTCACAGCATCATCTTTCAGGATTTGGAATAGCTCAACTGGAATTCCATCACCTCCACTAGCTTTGTTCATAGTGATGCTTTCTAAGGCCCACTTGACTTCACATTCCAGGATGTCTGGCTGTAGGTCAGTGATCACACCATCGTGATTATCTTGGTCATGAAGATCTTTTTTGTACAGTTCTTCTGTGTATTCTTGTCATCTCTTCTTAATATCTTCTGCTTCTTTAGGTCCATACCATTTCTGTCCTTTATCGAGCCCATCTTTGCATGAAATGTTCCCTGGGTAGCTCTAATTTTCTTGAAGAGATCTCTAGTCTTTCCCATTCTGTTGTTTTCCTCTATTTCTTTGCATTCATCACTGAAGAAGGCTTTCTTATCTCTTCTTGCTATTCTTTGGAACTCTGCATTCAGATGTTTATATCTTTCCTTTTCTCCTTTGCTTTTCGCTTCTCTTCTTTTCACAGCTATTTGTAAGACCTCCCCAGACAGCCATTTTGCTTTTTCGCATTTCTTTTCCATGGGTTGGTCTTGATCCCTGTCTCCTCTACAATGTCACGAACCTCATTCCATAGCTCATCAGGCACTCTATCTATCAGATCTAGGTCCTTAAATCTATTTCTCACTTCCACTGTATAATCATAAGGGATTTGATTTAGGTCATACCTGAATGGCCTAGTGGTTTTCCCTACTTTCTTCAATTTAAGTCCGAATTTGGCAATAAGGAGTTCATGGTCTGAGCCACAGTCAGCTCCTGGTCTTGTTTTTGCTGACTGTATAGAGCTTCTCCATCTTTGGCCGCAAAGAATATAATCAATCTGATTTTGGTGTTGACCATCTGGTGATGTCCATGTATAGAGTCTTCTCTTGTGTTGTTGGAAGAGGGTGTTTGCTATGACCAGTGCATTTTCTTGGCAAAATTCTATTAGTCTTTGCCCTGCTTCATTCCCTATTCCAAGGCCAAATTTGCCTGTTACTCCAGGTGTTTCTTGACTTCCTACTTTTGCATTCCAGTCCCTTATAATGAAAAGGACATCTTTTTTGGGTGTTAGTTCTAAAAGGTCTTGTAGGTCTTCATAGAACTGTTCAACTTCAGTATACAAACGCATATATATGGAATTTAGAAAGATGGTAATGATAACCCTGTAAGCGAGACAGCAAAAGAGACACAGATGTATAGAACAGTCTTTTGGACTCTGTGGGAGAGGAAGAGGGTGGGATGGTTAGGGAGAATGGCATTGAAACATGTATAATATCATATATGAAATGAATCGCCAGTCCAGGTTCGATGCATGATACTGGATGCTTGCAGCTGGTGCACTGGGACAACCCAGAGGGATGGTACGGGGAGGGAGGAGGGAGGGGGATTCAGGATGGGGAACATGTGTATACCTGTGGCAGATTCATGTTGATGTATGGCAAAACCAATACAATATTTTAAATTAATTAACCTCCAATTAAAATAAATAAATTTATATTAAAAAATAATAATAAATAAAAAAAATAAAAAGGTCAAAAAAAACAAATTTTGAGACTTTTCAGTTGGCTTCGTGAGACAGACACTATTCTCAGTCCTCTATAAGCATTAGTCACTGTTACTTCTCATCCTTCTAAGTGATTCAAGAGCTCCAGACGCCAGGATTTTCCCCACATGCCTAGGCAGAAGTCTGCTAAATACCTGAGGGCCCCTCTGCAGAATTCCAGAGTTCTGTCTATGCATCTCTC
This sequence comes from Bos javanicus, assembly GCF_032452875.1. Classification (NCBI taxonomy): domain Eukaryota; kingdom Metazoa; phylum Chordata; class Mammalia; order Artiodactyla; family Bovidae; genus Bos; species Bos javanicus. The sequence goes on along the minus strand of NC_083879.1, from coordinate 53,213,138 downwards.
TGCTGCAGTGCCTAGCCATCTTGGTCTCCCAGGACTATCAGTTCTACCTTCTGAACTCAAGGAGCCTGCTAGGTTCTGGCTGGGTTCTTCCACCCTGCACCATGGCTTGGAAACTCTCTCTAGATGGTAACCTTAGAGAATTATAGAACTCACCTTTCTTGTTTCTTATCTCACATATATCAATGTCCCCTGATATCTAGTGTCTTGAAAACCATTGTGTCTCATATTGTTTTTCATTTTTAAAAGTTAGTTCAGGTGGGATGTTATATATATATTCCCTGTTATTCCATCTTGGCTGAAAGTGGAAGTCTAATAGTCTCACTAAGCTTTTTATTCCAGTTATAACTTCCCGCCCCCCTTAAGTATCTACTGGCTAATTTTCAAATAGTCATGATTCTTTTCTTTCTTCAGATTTTCTTATTTCTTGATCATTTTAATATTTTCTCATTAAATATTTCAAACACTCTAATTTTATATTCCAATAAATCACTTTTTTGATATTACCAAAACGCCATTTCTCTTTTAGCTATTCCAGTTGATTCTCTAATATGGTAGCTTCTTTCCTTATGTATATTGTAATTTTTCTAAAAAATTAATTGACTTTATTTTTTAGAAAAGTTTTAGACTTATAAAAAAAATAAGTACAGTGAAGTCCCATATCCCTCCTCCCCCCACATATACACAGAGTTTTCCCTGTTGTTCCTATTATACATCAGTGTGGTACTTTTGCTATAATTGATTAAAAAACAATGTAGATACATTGTTGTTGTCCGGTCACCAAGTCGTGTCCAATTCTTTGCCGCCCCATGGACTGAAATACACCTGTATCCCCTCACCATCTCCCAGAGTTTGCCCAAGTTCATGTCAATTGAATTGGTAATACCACCCAACCATCTCATCCTCTGTTGCCCTCTTCTCTTTCTGCCTTCAATCTTTCCCAGCATCAGAGTCTTTTCCAATGAGTTAGCTGTTTGCATCAGGCGGCCAAAGTATTAGAGTTTCAGCTTCAGCACCAGTCCTTCCAAAGAGTATTCAGGGTCGATTTCCATTAAGATTGACTGGTTTGACCTCCTTGCTTTCCAAGGGACTCTCACGAGTCTTCTCTAGCACCACAGTCCAAAAGCATCAATTCTTCAGAGCTCTGCCTTCTTTATTGTCCAGCTCTCACATCCATATATGACTACTGAAAAGACCATAGCCTTGACTATTTGGACCTTTGTTGGCAAAGTAATGTCTTTGCTTTTTAACACAACTGTCTAGGTTTGTCATAGCTTTCCTGCCAAGAAGCAATCAATAGTCTTCTAACTTCACAGCTGCAGTCACTATCTACAGTGATTTTAGAGCCCAAGAAGAGGAAATCTGTCACTGCTTCCACATTTTTGCCTTCTGTTTGCCATGAAGTGATGGGACCAGATGCCATGATCTTAATTTTTTTCAATATTGAGTTTTAAACAGGCTTTTCCACTCTCCTCCTTCACCCTCATTAACAAGCTCTTTAGTTCTTCCTCATTTCCAGTATACCAGCTGTAAGAACCCCATGAACTGTATAAAAACACTATTCATATGTCTAAGTGTAAATATACCCTTAAAACAAGGTTTATTTCTAAGCTGAGAGGTTGAGCTTTTTGTAGTAATTAAAAGTGCAGCCTGCAAATACATTTGAACATTTCTATTTGGGGAAGAGCTTGTGAGGCTCAGGAACAATGTTATATATTAATTCTCTGGGACGGCTCGATATACAACTACCATACAGGTGTTTCCTGTTGAGATTCCAAGTTCCCATACGAGAACTCAGAGGCCAGCTGAGAACAAAACTTAGCCTACTTAATTATATTTGCCCAGTATGCTGCATAAAAAGTCATTGACCAAAAATAACATGTTTAAGTAATGTTCAAGTTGAGATACAAACCAGAAGCCGTCCGGAAATTCAAAATTAAATCTGATCTCCACCCTTCACTTGTCTCATTGTGCCCGGGCAGCACCAAGGTCAGAAATAAATTGGGGACACAACAAAACACACAGCCTGCAATATTTCAGCTGAGGTCACAAGAAAAACTTAGTTAAGGCCTTATTAGAGGAGTTTATAGGACCACATGACTGGGAATATGAAATTAGAATCTTGCCTTGATGTATCACCTACTCACAGTGATTTGTTGGGAATATTTTCAAAATGTAAGTGAGCATAATTAAGCTTCTGTTTTATGGGAGTCTGGTCATCTGTCTCCAGGTGCCCTTGTCTCTGTAGGTCTGACACTGCAAGTGCCCAGAATATAATGAGACACATTTCAGTCACTCAGTTTTAAGTTCCTGTTTGGACATTTGTGAATTAAAAGAGGCCCTTAGAATTGACAGTACAGGTGCAATTAACATTTTTATCCATACTTTTTCTTCTGCATAAGCATAGATATAAGATAAAATTTCAAGGATAATATCACCATGAAAATTAGTTGTATACTGCATGTTCCATATTCTATCCTTCAGTGAAACCCTTGGACACCACACCCCCTACCCCTCACCCACCCCCACCCTCACCCTTCCCCCCCCAACCCCGCAAAAGAAGCCAGACTCAGCTAGGATTATAAATGCCTACTTGATCGCTAAAAATAAGTGGAGGGAAGTATTTTCTTGACTTTAGACTATTCCTTGTTGTTGTTTAGCTGCTAAGTCGTGTCTGACTCTTTTGCCAACCCGTGGACTATAGCCCACATGGCTCCTCTGACCATGGGATTCCCCAGGCAAGAATACTGAAATAGGTAGCCATGTCCTTCTCCAGGGGGAGCTTCCCTACCCAGGGACTGAACCCACGTCTTTGGCATTGGCAGGCAGATTCTTTACCACTGAGCCACCAGGGAAAACTAGACTTTTCTTGAGGTGTTTGTATTTGCACTCTTTAGTTCCAGGACAAACTCATTAATTTCTTTCAGTTTTATTAGAGACACTGCTGCTTAATGTTAATTAAGCTATTTTCTTTAAATAAAAATATTTTATCTTTTTAAAAGATTAAGGAAAACAGTAAAATAGAAATGGCTATAGAAAATCAGGTAGTACCAGAAATTTGAGGGTTTTTTTCATTTAATGCTTAACCATCTATGGTGTTCTAATTGAAGAATATAATTTAATTTATACTAAAGATTCCAATCATATGTGCCAAGATTGGAACCAAAGGTAAATATGTCATTAACTCAGGTTAACTACTATTTCCTCAACTGATTTGTGTTTTTGTTATATAATTTAGAGAAAATTATTTTGAATTTGGACTATATTTATTTACATTTAATTACTACACCCCCACATTGTTCCAAAAATAGACTTATGGAACTTTTTAAAAAGTCATATTGACAGAGTTACAATGTCTCTTTCAAAGTAACATTAAACATTTCCAACCCATTCTGCTCCAATTTGCAACTATTCAAGGATATTGCAGCTGCCTATATTTCTTGGTATAGAAGAAATAAAATAACCAGAAAAAAAGTACAATAACTCAAATGTTACACTAAGAGTGACATGATGTTAAAAAAATATGTTTAATCACTCCACATATTTTAAAATTTAAAAACTAAATCTAAACATCCGTTAGCATCTATAGTTTACTTTTTACATTGCATGTATGGGTTTCAATTTCTGGGTCACTGAGTTCGTTCTTTTCTCAAGAGACCTGGGAGAACGACACATTGTGAGGCTGTGCTGCGTTGCCAGGCACACGGGCTCAGTATTCAGACATTCCAGTTCAGTTCTCTGACTTTTCTATTTAATTTTTGTCAATTGCCTTCTAAGCATCCAAACAGCAGACAAGAACATAATGATAAACTCTGTTGAAATGACTGGTTCCCTCACTACCAGGGAGTTGCCTAAGAACAATTCTGTATTCATCCTTTTCAGGCACAAAGGAAGAAAGAAACCCACCCGAAACGTGACCTGCTGCACAAAATACCTTTTGTTATCAATGCAAGTGCTCTTCTGAATCCTCAAACCACCCATTGATAGATATTTTTTCCCACATACATAATTTATGTCACCTAATTAATTTTTCATAAGTTAAACAACTGTTAATATTAGGTCCCGGCCATCATCAATGGCAAAAATTAACTTTTTTTTCCAATTCCACTTGAGAAACATTCTTTTCTTTCTTCAATACTGTACAGAGCAGAGACTTAAAATGTCTATAGCCTTCAGTGGAGGAGCAGTCGCCAGAGACCTTGTTCAGACAAAAGCTTCCACACTGTGAGCAAGTCTTAGCATAAGATTGCTTAAGGGGAAATCCTATACCACATGATATATCACTGACCTTTCTCCTCTGTCCTGTTGCATGGAGAACAGAACCGCTCCTCTGTCTCCATTTATAAAGTATCTGACAATGACTGATAGTTTTATTTTTTCATAGCTGTCATTGCTTGAAAATGTGGTTGCTGTTACATGGAGTAATGGAGACTACAGAGTGAGTCTGAAAGGAGCAGGAAAAAAATCTACACAAATCCTTCATCTGTTAGGATCCATTAAGATCTACTTTCTCCAATTATGAGTGACTTTTAAACTCCTGATACATAACAAAAATGAAGGACGATTATACACTGGAACAAACAGATTTCTGAAATGCAAACTTGGACTCCTCTGGCCCCTGAATGCAAGGGGAAGATTACATGTGGGTCAGCACCAAGAGGCTTGGATGATTTTTCTCTTTACCTTTATGTAGCTCAGAGATGGGCTTCCCAGGCTGCACTAGTGGTAAAGAACACACCAGCCAATGCAGGAGACACCAGAGACGCAAGTTCAATCCCTGGGTCAAGAAGATCCCCTGGAGGAGGGCATGGCAACCCACTCCAGTATTCTTGCCTGGAAAATCCCATGGACAGAGGAGCCTGGTTGACTACAGTCCTTAGGGTCACAAACAGTCAGACACACCTGAAGCTTCTCAGGATGCACTCCTGCACAGGTCAGATATAAGACTAGAATCCCCAATTTGGGATCACATAAGGGACTAGCATTAAAAATAAGGGCCTGATGTTGAGTGAAATAGAAACCCACTCAGTCTTGAAAAACATGATTATAAAGCACAAAAAGACCTCCACTCCCACCTCTTTTTTTAAAGTCAAAAAATCCAATTGATATCCTTTTTAAGTCTCTAGAACTTGTCCACTTCCCAGTACCCTAGTTTCACCATTCTTATCTCTTCCTAGCTTCCTTCCACCACTTGTAACCAGACAGCCAACCTCCACTTTCCATACTTACAGCAGGAGTCATCATCCTATCACACAAGACAAAATGTGTTGCTTTCCTGCTTAAAATCCTTTCTTAGCTCCCCATTATTCCTGGGATGAAGTCTAAAGTTCTTAACAAGGCGTGTGAGGTCCATGGCTTATAAGGTACCTGACTTCTGCTTACATCTCCAGCTCTGACACCCTGCATTATGCCTGAAACCTCTGCTGTACTCTCCTCTGGAAAGTTTCCTGAACTCTGCTTGGCCACCTCTTCATCAGTGCTTGGAGCTCCAATAGGTTTTTGGGGATGCGTTCTCACCTCCTCTGTCTGACTTGACTGCCTCTGTCATTTGTGTTTCCTTATCCTTTTTGCTCTCTATCTTAGGGTGCAGCGCCCTGCATTATAATTGTCACTTCATTGCTACTTGTCTGTTTTATTCACCAGACCTAATGTTCTTTGTGGTCAGGGATCACGTTCACAGTACAATACCTGTGTTTGGCAGGGCAGCCTAGAGAGATCAAAATCAAATCTTGTTAAGGAAATACATACGCTTTCAGAGAAGACTCAAATGAATCAGGAAATAAAACCCAAAGGAAAATCAAATAATAGTATAACATTGTTATTATCAGTCTTATCATTAACATATTTATCTAATAAAATACATGTGAATTTATCAAACATCAAGCTTCACTTTTCCTTGTTCCTAAATTCCTCTTGCAATAAAAATCTTATGCTATATTCAATATCCTGTAATAAATCATAGTGGATACAAACATGAAAAAGAGTGTATATATATTTATTATTTATATTTGACTATAACATTTATATGTTATATTGATGCTTTCTAACTGTGGTTTGAAACTTTTGAACTGTGGTTATATATTGATGGTTTCGAACTGAGATTTGAAGAATTGATGCTTTCGAATGTGGTACTGGAGAAGATTATTGAGAGTCCCTTGGACAACAAGATGAAATCAGTCAACCCTAAAGGAAATCAACCCTGAATACTCATTGGAAGGACTGCTGTTGGAGCTCCAATACTTTGGCCGCCTGATGTGAACAGCCGATTCATTGGAAAATACCCTGATGCTGAGAAAAATTGAGGGCCAAAGGAGAAAAAGGCATAAGAAGATAAGATGGTTGGATAGCATCACTGATTTAATGGACATGAACTTGGGCAAACTCCAGGAGATGGTGAGGGACAGGGAAGCCTGGCATGCTACAGTTCATAGAGTGGCAAAGAGTTAGACACGATTTGGCAACTGAACATAACATCTGTATATAAACATATTTGACATATTTGAATATATAATATTTATGTAATGTATAATTATATATCTACATATATATTTAAATATAGAAAATACATTTATATATTTGAATGACTGTGCTGTACATCTGAAACTAGGACAACATTGTAAATCAACTATACTTCAATGAAATAAATCTTAAAAACATATGTATATAATCTTGTGAATTCTCCTAAAAGTTTATGTCCTTCAGTATTGTGTGGTATATGGGAAAGAGGTGGCATTTAGTAAGAAAATGTATTTTATTTTAGGTTAATTTACTATTAAAGATTTATTGCAGGGTTTATTTATAGCCCTTAATAGTATCCATTACTCTATAACTAAAGAAAATTCTTTTTTACATTTAAGCAATGCTTATTATTGATTTACTTTAAATTAATTATGCAAAGAGAAAATACTACCTGTTAACTACAGATTTTGTTTATACTTGCTACATCATGTTTGTTTGGGGAAAACAAATACTTATTAAAGTAGATGGAAATTTAGCTGTTATGTGGTCAATATGAACAGCAGCAGCAGCATTCTTTACACATACACACACACACACTCACAAACATACTTCTTCACTGTCAGCTCAGTGGTAAAGAATCTGCCTTCAATGAGGAGACACAGAAGACATAGATTCGATTCCTGGGTTATGAAGATCCACTGGAGAAGGAAGTGGCAACCCACTCCAGCGTTCTCACCTGGCAAATCCCATGGCCAGAGGAGCCTGGTGGGCTACAGTCCATGCGGTCACAAAGAGTCGGAAACTACTGAGCAGCTAAACAGCAGCAACAGCATTCTTTACACACACACACTGACACACATACTTCTTAGTCTAACACAGTGAAATTTACTTGACACTTACTAGTCCACGGCAGGTGTCCCTCATCAGCCTGCTACCTTCCATGCAGTGATACAGGGGCTCAGGTTGTTTCTACCTTGTGGCCCCACCATCTATTCATGTTCATATTTTCACACAGAGAAGAGAGCCAAAATACTATCTATAGATGATAGGGTACTTATTTTGTGCTTATAGTAGACTTTGAACTTTTTTAATAACGATTTTGAGCAAAGATTAATATTGTTCATCTTACAACATTCCAGATTAAGTCAGTGATTCCATATCAGTACACAGAAGTTTAAGTGCTGTATGTCAGTTCATTGTGTAACTTTCAAGTATGGATTGTTTGAGTGCAGGGGTGAGAGGAAGAAGGAACGGGAGTTTGTGGCACCTTGTTTTCACATAGAAGAGATGATCTGGTTGAACTCTCAAGACGTGATCTAGTTTCATCTCCTCTCTTTCCATAAATAATTGACCGGACCATCCTAGGCCTGTACCCTAAAAGCAGGGTTTATGCACAGGCTTAGCAGTCTATCACAGTGCCCAGCATAGCACAGGCATACTAGAGAGACTCCTGATGAGAGTGAAACAGGAGAGTGAAAAAGCTGGTTTAAAAACTCAACATCTAATAAATGAAGATTATGGCATCCAGTTCCATCACATCATGGCAAATAGATGTGGAAAAGAGGAAGCAGTGACAGATTTCATTTTCTTTGGCTCCAAAATCACTGCAGATGGTGACTGCAGCCATGAAATTAAATCTTGCTCCTTGGGAGAAAAGCTATGACCAACCTGGATAGCATATTAAAAAGCAGAGACATTACTTTGCCACAAAGGTCCATCTAGTCAAGGGTATGGTTTCTCCAGTAGTCATGTATGGATGTGAGAGTTGAATCATAAAGAAAGCTGAGCACTGAAGAATTGATGCTTTTGAAATGTGGTGCTGGAGAAGACTCTTGAGAGTCTTTTGGACAGCAAGGAGATCCAACCAGTCCATCCTAAAAGAAATTAACCCTGAATATTCACTGGAAGGAGAAGGCAATGGCACCCCACTCCAGAAGTCTTGCCTGGAAAATCCCATGGACGGAGGAGCCTGGTAGGCTGCAGTCCATGGGATCGCTAAGAGTCGGACGCAACTGAGAGAATTCCCTTTCACTTTTCACTTTCATGCCTTGGAGAAGGAAATGGCAACCCACTCCAGTGTTCTTGCTTGGAGAATCCCAGGGGATGGGGGAGCCTGGTGGGCTGCTGTCTATGGAGTCACACAGAGTCGGATATGACTGAAGTGACTTAGCAGTAGCAGCAGCATTCACTGGAAAGACTGATGCTAAAGCTGAAGCTCCAATACTTCGGCCACCTGATGGGAAGAGCCAACTCATTGGAAAAGACCCTGATGCTGGGAAAGATTGAGGGCAGGAAGAGAAGGGGGCGACAGAGGATGAGATGGTTGGACAGCGTCACTGACTCAATGGACATGAATTTGAGCAAACTCTGGGAGATAGTGAAGGACAGAGAAGCCTGGTGTGCTGCAGTTCATGGGACTGCAGAAAGTCAGACACAGCTTAGCATTTGAACAACAACACTGAGTAACAAATTACAAGTTTGGTGATTTGCAGCACCATCCATCATCCACTCTTTACCTCACAGTTACGGAGGTCAGAAGGCCAGGTAGGCTCAACTGGATTCTATCCTTAGAGGAGCAAAAAAGCAAAATCGAGGTATCAACCCTGAAGGCTCTAGGGAACACACTTCCATGCTCATTCAGACTGTTGGCAGAATTCAGTCTCTGTGATATTCAGGTAGAGGTTTCTCTTTCCTTGGGGACCCATATTCCTTGCCATGTGGCCTCTTCAACCTTCAAGCCAGCAATACTTTTTCAAATCCTTCTCACACTTAGAATCTCTCTCACTTCTTTTCTGCCAGCAGGAGAAAACTCTCTGCTTTTAAAGGGTTCCCGTGATTAGGTTAGGCTCGCTCAGTAATCTCTCCACTGTAAGGTGAACAGATTAAGAACCTTAACTATGTCTGCTGAATGCCTTTCACCACATAGAGTAATCACAGGTGTATAACAAGTGCAAAGGGCAGGATGGCCATGTTAGAATTCTGCTTAGCACACTAGGGACGTGGTTTATAATTCCTCCCACTATAGTGCTTTCCAGTGGCTATTGACTTGTGGACAAACAGATTCTTCTTGATGTCAAGTCTTAGGTGTATGCCATGAGGGCTTGTTCTGCCTTTTGTGGGTTAGTGTTCCCAAGCAAGCCTAAACTAGCTTCCCCTCTGGGGCAAAGGGGGCATCATTTTCTCCAGTTTATACCGGTGAACATAGAGAGACCTTCTGAGAGAGGTTACCTTTTCTCTTCAACTCTCAACATGGTTCTACTTAGGGATTAATTGCTCAGCATTTCTTAAGTCTTCAAAATTTTGTTTTCTTCTCCTTCTATGTGCTCCCCCCTAGGTAATCATAATAGTCTTTAAACAGCAGTGTAAAGTAAGACTATGTTATACAGTTCTGATCACTTTTCTAAGCTCCAGACTTCCTTCCTTACACATACACTTCAATTTTCTTAAGGTACGTAATCCTCACTTTCCATTCTTCCATACTCCAAACTTCTCTTCACCTTCCCCAAGTCAGTAATTGGCAAAATACTGCAAAGTTAACTTTTTAAGCCAAAAGTCTATGGGTCATCCCCAATCCCTCTCTTCCTCTCTCTGTTATCAAAATTCCATCAACAATCTTGTCCACATTATCTTTAATTTTTAAAACAATCTACTTCTGAATAATAGAACTATATTATCACTGTTTTGCACCAATTAACTAAGGTGTTGAACAAAGATTATCAGCAATTGCTAGCATCAAGAGACAAGCGGATATGATATGCCTCCTGATGGAAATGTAACTGCCTAAGAAAAGAAATCAAACTTTAATTCAATTAACAAAATTCTCTGTATGCCAATTTTCAGAAGATACAAGGGATAGAGGAACATATTAATATAAAATAACACCATTATAGAGGAGAAGGGAACGACAGAGGATGAGATGGCTGGATGGCATCACTGACTCGATGGACGTGGGTCTGGGTGAACTCCAGGAGTTGGTGATGGACAGAGAGGCCTGGCGTGCTGCGATTCATGGGGTTGCAAAGAGTCGGACACGACTGAGTGACTGAACTGAACTGATCTGAATGCCATTAAGAAAATCCAAACTGGTGAATACTCTTCAGGAAGTGACTCAACAAATAAATTACAGGGAAAAGAAAAGATATTAGGTCTAGCCACACTGAGGTTCTTTTTGTCCCTCAAATATGTCATGCTTGTCCCTGTCTCATGGTGTTTGTCTCAGCAATCGTCTCTGCATGAGAGGCTCTTTCTCTTGCCCTCTCTCAGACTGGCTTCATATTCTGGTTTTAGGAAGGGTTTCTCCCTGTATGCTCAGTCAATTCAGTTGTGTCTGACTCTGTCCATGGAATTCTCCAGGTAAGAACAGTGGAGTGAGTTTCCATGCCCTCTTCCAAGGGATCCTCCTGACCCAGAGATGGAACCTGATTCTCCTGCACTGGAGGCAGATTCTTGACTGCTGAGCCACCGGGGAAGACCCAGCCTTTCTCATTACCACTGAGCAAAAGGAGCCATTCCACCCTTGCTTATTACAAGACCTTGTTTTTATCAGTGATATCTAGGTAGCTAGTTTGCTAATCTACTACCATTTTTATCCACTAAAAAGCTTTATTAGAAGAGGTTTCAATAGTGTATCCCCTGTGTCTAGAACAGTCACGCAAATTTTATTTGAATGAATGAATTAATTTACATAGGATCTAAGTTTCCACTCCAATTCTACATTCTTATGAATCTTGTTTCAAGGAGTTATGTGACCAGTAAGATTCAACATGGAAGAGTTAATCTCTCACACTGTAAGTGTGCAGCTTTGGAAATTAACATCTCCCAGCCTCCGTCTGCTCCTCTGTAAAATGAGGATCCTACCAGGTTGTGAGCATGGTGTGAATTATTATTCCCTGTCTTTCTCATGATGAGCCAAGCCACTGAATCCTTAACTAGTTTGTTTGTTCCAACCCATCCTTCACACTGGAGCCAGGGTTATCTTAAGAAAAATTAGATCATGTTCTATCAGTACTTGAAAGCCTTCAACAGCTTCCTGTTGCTTTTTAACATACACTCTAGGCCCTGTGTGATCTGCCTCGTTCCACATCCCCAGTCATCTTTGTGGAATTCTTCCAGAATCCTCCCTGGCTCTCACATCCTCCAAGAACCATTCTCTGTCCAGAGTACCCATTCTCTCCTCTTTTCCAGCTCTTTCTGCTCGTCCTTCACATTGCAGCACTTTCTCAGAGCAGGTCAGGACACCAGATCTCCTAGTGTCCTTTTCTATTGTTAATAGTTCTTATCACATCTTTTAATTGTATATGTATTTATATTTGGACTTCCCAGGTGGCTCAGTGGTAGGGAATCTGTTTGCAGTGCACGAGACACAGGTTCGATCCCTGCCTCATTGGGAAGATCCCCAATGAAGGAAATGGCAATGCACCCCAATATTCTTGCCTGGGAAATCCCATGGACAAAGAAGCCTGGTGGGCTACGGTTCATGGGGTTGCAAAGAGTCAGATAGGACTTAGATAGGACAACAATAACAACAGTTATATTTATTTAGGTTATATAGCATATGATTAATATCTGTCTCGTCCTTGTTATGAGATCAAAGATCATGTTGTTTTACTCACCACTGCATCCTAATACTATCACAGTACCAGGCACATTCTAGGCTCAATATATATCTACAGAATAAAGGAATGAATGAACAAGTGAATCCCTATCCTATGTCCTACCACATAGTAAGTCCAAGGAAATTTTTACTGTAAAGATGGAAATATGTAATGGTGGTAGTTTCAACATTAACCAGAAGGGTTAGGTGAAGGAGGTCATACAACTAGATCTTTGGAATTATCTCTGTCTCATATACCCCTGTTGCAGGCAGAGAACTGGATGGGGGCTTCCCACACACTCACTGTGACCCTGGTGCCCACACCCCTGGTTTGACAGCCTGAGTCTTCATTTCCTCTCTGACCCTGCCGTGGCCATCTAACTCAGCTTGCCTTAGGTTTCTTACTGCTCTCACTTCCTGTTTGCTTACTCAGGATTATACCACATCCTGATTTCTATGTTTGCACCTCAGCCTGGTAAACCTAAAAATGACTTCTCTGGTGACCTCCTGGCTTTCTAGGGTTTAAAATCCTGCTCTAACCTCTGACTAAATGAGGGCACTACAGCTCCCTGACATGAATAATGAGATGAAATCATATAAATGAAATACAATATTCTTTTTTTGTAAAATAGACATAGTAAGAATGCTTCCTGCTGTCTAACACATTTACTAAATCAAGATATCACATCAGCATATTTCATAAAAGTATTTTATTCATAAACTCTTATTGAACAAAATTTCTTGGGTTATTTCCCACCCCTTATCATATGTGTGTTTAAACTCTATTGTCTCCCATCTACCTGAATGTCTTCCTTTTTAGATTAAACAATTTCTCAAGGTCATCTTATATTGTATTCTGACTTCTGAAACAATAACTTAGTAATAATTGTTGCTTAGTTTAGTCTTAACTGAAAACTTGATCAGGAAATTGTTGACTATACTTTCTATCAGATTTATTCATTGAAGATCACCATGAGTCCAATCATTATATCTGTTTAAAGTTTTTAAAATATCAATTATGTGAAATATTTAAAATGGGATTGGAGAGTCTTTAGTAATATTAAAACATTCTTTCTCTAGAAGTATATTTGAATTTGCAGCCCCTCAGAGATAAATCTCCACTAGATAGAACATAAGAAATGCTGTTTAAGGATTATTCTTTTATCACCTATAAGATTAGGTAAACTGACATATGATGTGCTTTTTTTCTTCTTACATTGTGATTTATTGATCCTTTATTTACAGAATCTATAGGATTTTCAGTCTGAATACGATTCATTTTTTTGCATCCAAGTTATTTTACTATTTGATACATAACAGTTTCTGTCCTAATGTAGCCTCTTGATTTAGGATTCTTTTTAAATAGCATTTTAAAATCTTCAGTGTATGAAGGAAAATAGATGTCATATTTTAATGGTGGCTAGGAATAGCTTCCACTTGAAATTTATATGGAAAGCACAAGAAAAGAGCTCCTTTGACTTCAGAATGGTTGTCATGTCTTTCATAAGAAAACAAGAAATCAGACGGCATCTTGGGATGTTGTGTCTTGAAAACAGTCCATATTTTCATGCCAAGAGTCATCTGCAGAGACACAGAGGCAGCTGCAGACCCGATCCACAGCTGAGAAGAGACTTCCCAAGAATCCTGAGGAGGCTGCTGCCTGCAGTCCGTGGGGTCATGGCTGACCTCTGACCCCGCCTGACAGCCAGCCCTCTTGTCATCCTGCTGGGCAACAAGTCAAATGAGGCTCTAATTATGCTGCAGACAACAGGCTGCAATTATACATTCAAGTCCAGGAGTCTGGAAGGAGGGTGATGACTGTGGCTGGAAAGGGATGAGGAGAAGTCAAAAAGTCACAAGACAGACCGCTTTTTGATACTTTTCTCTAAAAAAGCATGACTGTAATGTGTGCTCCCTGAGGAGGAGGATCAAACCACAGTGCAGAGCAACTGGTCTCTGATTTAAAACACCACGAAAAACATGACTTTTTGCAGATGGCAATACACCAAAGGCCATGTGACTGTCTAATAAATCAAAGAAACAACAATGGTTCCCAGAAGTTCCTGTGCAAATGGTGTTTACTGATTCTAATTCATTTTAATGAAACAAACAAAAATAGATTAAGAAGAAGAATGGCGCAGACTAGGACTGGGAGGCATACGACCATAGTTTTCTTTACTTCAAAGTTTTTTTTTAAATTGAAGTATAGTTAATTTACAATGTTGTGTTAGTCACAAGTATACAGAAAAGTGATTCAGAGATAGACACTCTCTTCCAGATTCTTTTCCGTTATAGGTTATTATAAGGTATTGAGTATAGTTCCCCATGCAGAACTATGTGTGTGTACTGTGTTTGCAACCCCATGGGCTGTAGTCCATCAGCCTTCTCTGCCCACGGAATTTTCCAGGCAAGAATACTGGAGCAGATTGCCATTTCCTACTCCAGAGAATCTTCCTGACCCAGAAATCAAACCCATGTCTCTTGTGTCTCCTGCACTGGGGCAGGATTCTTTATCACTGCATCTCCTGGGAAGCCCTGTGCTATAGAGTAAGTCCTTGTTATTTACATGTTTTGTATGTAGTAGTGTTTATATGTTAATCCCTAACCACCCCCATCCCCTTTGGTAACCATAAGTTTGTTTTCTATGTCTATTAGTCTGATCCTGTTTTGTAGATATGTAGATTCCACATGTCATATGATATTACATATGATATAAGTTATATATGATATATGGCACACATATTTTTCAGTATGTTTTACCAGGCTGACTAGTTTGTTTTTTCTATTACATTTCTAAAAATTCTTTCATGTCCAACTCTTTGCAACAGCATGAACTGTAGCCTGCCAGACTCCTCTGTCCATGGAATTCTCCAGGCAAGAATACTGGAGTGGGTTGCCATTTCCTCCTCCAGGGGATCTTCCAAACCCAGGAACTGAATTTGGGTGTCCTATACTGCAGGCAGATTCTTTACCATTTGAGCCACCAGAGAAACCACTATAAAGTCCAGGAACTCTCTATTAGCACAAGCCACAGTTATTCTGGACAAATATTTTTAATGATCTATTTTTAAATATTTTGCACCAGAAAATTAAGTAGGTTGAACAGCATAGATATACCAATAGAAATAGGTCTGTCCTGATTGCCTTTGAGACTATCTAAAACATTATTTGGCATCTTCGACCCTTTGGATCCAAAATTATAGATTTACCACATAATTTAGACTTTTCTCAGGGAGGAGGTAATTTGTATTTGTTGATCAGTTTTCTGATATTTGCTGTTCTGTGTGTGCTTGAATGTAGGGCTAAAGATCTACCTCCTAATGGAAGCAGCCCATGCCATCCTGAAACAGCATTATCAAAAATGTCTTCCTCCTGTTAAAACAAAACGCACTGATTTAATTATCATCCACAGGCCCACCCTTTCCTTTGTATACCAGTCTCTGGCCACATTACACTTGGAAAATCTCTGAATATTTAAAGATAGCTATAATTCTATTCTGTCCCACCAAAACATTCATGTTCTCTTTGACAAGATTTCAACGCTTTCAGCAATTCATGTGGACATACATGGGCTTCCCGGGTGGTGCTGGTGGTAAAGAACCCACCCGAGTTCTTTATGCAGGGGGTGCAGGTTCAGTCCCTGGGTCGGGAGGATGCCCTGGAGGAGGGCATGGCAATCCGCTATACTATTCTTGTCTGGAGAATCCTATGGACAGAGGGGCCAGGCGGGCTACAGTCCATAGGGTCATAAAGAGTTGGACACGACTGAGTGACAGCACACACTCACGCGCACACGGACTTACGTAACCGTAGGCTCTATAGCACCTAGAATTTAAAATTTCAAAGGCGTTCAACGCAGTCAGTGGAAAACAGCCTGTCACTAATCCCCTTCATTGTTCTAATAATACTCTTAAGATCACAGAAGTTCTCTGGGCTCCCACATCAAAGGGTTGCCTCTCTTGCAGCTGATTATAAACCAAATTCCCAGAGTTTTTTCACACATGCTCCAGTGTGTGTGTGTGCGTGTGTCTTCCCCCACACCATTAAGCCCTTAGCTCTTATCAAGTAATTAATTCTGACACTATCTACCTGGCAATAGCCTCAGATCCCACAAAGTACCGATTCAGTCCCACAAGAGTGTCCCCACTTCAGGCACCAAAAGAAGGCCGGTTTATCACCTGTGCTTCTGATTGGCTGTAAATCAGAGGTTCCCATAACCCCCCTCTTCAGGTTGAATAATTGCTAAAGTGACTCACAGAACTCAGAAAAAATGCTAGATAAACAGCGTATTATAAAAGGACATCAGAGGAGAATAGCCAGATGGAAAAATGCACAGAGAGCAATGTATGTAAGAAGGGGTGCTGTGTTTCCAAGCCCTCTCCCAGCAGGAAACTCTCCCAGAATCTCTTCATATTCACCCATTGGAAGCTTTATGGACTTGTCCTTTTGCGGTTTTATGAGGGTATTATTACAGAGGAGTGGGTAGCCATTCCCTTCTCCAGAGGATCTTCTGCACTCAGGCATTGAACCTGTGTCTCCTGCAGGCAGATTCTTTACCCTCTGAACCACCAGGGAAGCCCAATTACATAGCTATAATTGATTAAATCTCTGGTCCCTGGCAACTGATACAATCTCCAACCTCTCTCCCCTCCCTGGAATTCAAGGGAATAGAACTGAGAGTTTCAACCCTCTAATCACTTCCTTGATTCCCCTGGCAACCATCTCCCTAGTTGTAGGTTACCTAGAAACTGCCAAAAGTTACCTTGTTAACATAACAAAAGACATGTTGATTACTTTCACTGCTTCAGAAATTCCAAGGGTTTTAGGAGCTCTGTGCCAGGGACAAAAGCCAAATATATATTTTTATTATAAATCACAATTTCAGGTATGCTAAGCCACATACGGCAACCCACTCCAGTGTTCTTGCCTGGAGAATCCCAGGGACGGGGAAGCCTGGTGGGCTACCGTCTATGGGGTTGCACAGAGTCGGACACGACTGAAGCGACTTAGCAGCAGCAGCAAGCCACATACATTCTCTTGGGTATTCTTACTTTGCTTTCTTGAACCCAAGAGCCAGTTCTTACATTTATGTTTGTTAAATTGTATCTTGTTCATTTCAACCTCATAGTACCAATTTTCAATATCATTCTAGACATTA
Source organism: Bos javanicus (assembly GCF_032452875.1). NCBI lineage: Eukaryota > Metazoa > Chordata > Mammalia > Artiodactyla > Bovidae > Bos > Bos javanicus. Next base: position 53,195,931 of record NC_083879.1, on the reverse strand, counting down.
TTATTTAAAACATAAGTGCCCAATCAAATGTTATTAGTGAAATAAATTAAGCAAAGATACCAAAAATACAAATATATGATTTATAGTTTTATATCAATACACTAAAAATAGTATGACATTACAATTACATCATTGGGGTATGCCCTCCATAGTTCATTCAAGAAGGATTATTTAACTGAACTGAACTAAGCTCTTTCACTAATATTATGTTAATCTAGTAGTAGGGAGTAAGGTCTTGGAGACAAACAGCTGATATTCATACATTGGCATCTCTTTTTGCTTGTTGAGTAGCTTTGGAAACATTTACTTACTCTCTAACCTGCAGTTTTCTTGCCTGTAAAATCAGAATATAGCTCTCCTGAAAAGTGAAAAAGTGAAAGTGTGTCTGACTCTGAGATCCCATGCACTGTAGCCCACCAGGCTACTCTGTCCACGGAATTCTCCAGGAATTCTCCATGGAGTGGGTAGCCATTCTCTTCTCCAGGGTATCTTCCCAACCCAGGGATTGATGAATTCTTTACCATTTGAGCCACCAGGAAAGCCCATATATCTCTCATAGACTACATTAAATATTAAATGAGATAACATATATATTTAGTACAATGCCTGGCACATACTAAGTGCTCAATAAATGATAGCTATAAGATTTTTACTAGTTGAACAATTTTGAGTAATTTTGTTCAACTCTTTCCAAATCTCTTTAACTGTTTTAAACCCAGTCTATACTTCCCAATCTCTTCCACTAAAATCGCATAATCAAACTTATCAATGCTTTGCCAATGCTTCTAAACATTTGTCATCTATCGGTTACATATCCTTGATTATTCAATAAGGTAAGCACATGAAAGAGGAGCATGAGTTTAGTTGAATAGGACTTCTTCCAAATATCTTAAGGAATTCATGAGATATCCTAGTAGTTATTCCATAAATATTCATAGTCTTTTAAATATCCATTCAATATTTTGCCTGTAATGAATGTCAAATTCATATTTTTGAAATAAATATCCTTACAATAAGTTTAAATTGGGTTAAATTTTTTTCTAAATATTTATTTTCACATATTTTTCTTTACCCAAAAATAACCTTATCCATAATTACAGAAGGCAGGAAAGGAAAGTGAAAGTGAAGTCGCTCAATCCTGTCCAACTCTTTGGGGCCCCGTGGACTGTAGCCTACCAAGCTCCTCTCTCCATGGGATTCTCCAGGCAAGAATACTGGAGTGGGTTGCCATTTCCTTCTCCAGGGGATCTTCCCGACCCAGGGATCAAACCCGGGTCTCTCAAGTTGTGGGCAGATGCTTTAACCTCTGAGCCACCAGGGAAGCCCACAGGAAAGGAAGATTACATGCAAAAATTCTCTGGGCTTCTCAGTTGGCGCTAGTGGTAAAAACCTGCCTGCTAATCCAGGAGACATTAAGAGATGCAAGTTCAATCCCTGGGTCAAGAAGATCCCACTCTAGTATTCTTGCCTGGAGAATCCTATGGACAGAGGAGCTTGGTGGGCTATAGCCCACAGGGTAACACAAAGCCTAATCACACATTATTCAATTTGCACAAAATTTTTTTTTCAACCAAATTTCTTCTTCTAGAAACCAGAGTAAGTGCCCAACATATATGAATATTCCAACTAGCAGAATTAATTTATGTTTTCAGAGCAATGAATTCATCCCTAAAGAACAAATTCCAAGACTAAAGGATATTTAATGTTATACACTCAGGTAAACATAGAAATATTCATACTAGTCATCACCAGTATTCATGAAAAAGTCTGAGCAAATGTTATTTTCATGAACAGGGGAAGGCATTGCATCAGAAGATCTGAGTTTAGTCACTAACTTTCAATTAACTTTAATGTTATTTCATCATGAAGCTTTGTATTTTTCCTGTATAAAATGAAATGTTTGCATAAGATGGAATTAAAACAAATATTAATATTCATGACAAAATTAATAATTATTATGTAATTACTAAAACTCTTCAAGTTCTAGAATTTTGTCTTTGATTTTGTGGTTTTCATGAACAAAATGACTCAGAATTCATTAAATGCAAGTTAGCAGATAATGTTCATCTTGTCTAACGCAGATGTATCAGTGTTAATGTAGCTTTCCCTGACCACTTAGCAAACATATCAATGTATAAAGATAGATGATTGCAGTAACTGTTGGACAGCAGAGGAAAAGTGAAAAAAATTGATTTCTTAATTGCAAAATGTCCCTTCATTAATCTCTATTGCTCTTCTCTAATGATTCTTTATATTTCAAGAAGTAGAATTCAGTACTATCCCCTCCTCCCCAACCTTGTCTACCTTCCCTCCCATTCCTTACAGCTACTATTTCCTCTGCTAGGTGCAGAAAAATCAGTATTTGTGGAAAGTAGTACAGTATGATTCAATGAAGATCAGGATCAAAGTGAAAATGGATGGATAGTCATGACTATGATTTATTCAACCAAAAAGAAAAGGGGAGGAGGGGGCGTGTTGTTGCAGAATCTTTAATTCTGGTTATTACTGACCAAATTCTCTAAGGAAGATAATGACCTCTCATTCTAGAGAAAATCTCATCCATTCATCTGATCTACAACAAACTCCATCTGAGGTATCTATGAAAACTTGCAAGGTAGCAAAAAGCCATGAACGTTACAGTAACTCAGAGGGTTCTTTGTTTTTCAGGACCTTTATACACGTCTGGACTGAAAGTTGAATGAGAACACAAGCTTCCCCTTGTGTGTGATTTAATGACATCAACACTTTAAAGCTAGGCTGGCACAAGTCAATTGTACAAAAATGTAAAGAAACAAGTACAAAAATACAAAAACAATCCATTGATATAAAAAATAATTGGGTAAATCACAAAATGGTTGGTGCAGCTATACCAAATTTTCATTTGATTCCCTCTGTTCACTTAATTAAGCTCAACTAGACTTTATTTTTTGCAGCTCCAAAATCGCTGCAGATGGTGACTGCAGCCATGAAATTAAAAGACGCTTACTCCTTGGAAGGAAAGTTATGACCAACCTAGATAGCATATTCAAAAGCAGAGACATTACTTTGCCAACAAAGGTCCATCTAGTCAAGGCTATGGTTTTTCCAGTGGTCATGTATAGATGTGAGAGTGGGACTGTGAAGAAAGCTGAGCGCCGAAGAATTGGTGCTTTTGAACTGTGGTGTTGGAGAAGACTCTTGAGAGTCCCTTGGACTGCAAGGAGATCCAACCAGTCCATTCTAAAGGAGATCAGTCTTGGGTGTTCTTTGGAAGGAATGATGCTAAAGCTGAAACTCCAGTACTTTGGCCACCTCATGTGAAGAGTTGACTCATTGGAAAAGACTCTGATGCTGGGAGGGATTGGGGGCAGGAGGAGAAAGGGACGACAGAGGATGAGATGGCTGGATGACATCACCGACTCAATGGATGTGAGTCTGAGTGAACTCTGGGAGTTGGTGATGGACAGGGAGGCCTGGCATGCTGCGATTCATGGGGTCACAAAGAGTCGGACATGACTGAGCGACTAAACTGAATTGAACTGAGGGGGAGTGCTTCCTCTGTATTACATACTGTGCTATCATCTGTGAATAATTCAAAGATAAGGGTCCTGTCCTTAAAAGCATACAGTCAAAGAGCTTAGTGTCTCCTACAGAATACCACTTGCAAAATTGACATTTACACATTACTACAAATTAGAAAAAGTCTATGACTTAGGCAAAGCTTTTTTGGTGACATGAAACAGAAATTCACACAATAAGTAGAAAGTACTATAAAAACTCAGTGGACTTCTGAGACAGACCAGAAGCAGGAACACAGCCAGGGTGGCCCAAGAACTAGAGTTTGAACTGGGAAGCTTTTAGGAACAAAGGCTGTTCTCCAGAATTGAAAATACAGCTATCTTTCTCCTGTTGTCTCTACTTATCCTGCTTGGTGCCAAAGACCAGGTCTCTGTGCTTCTCTTTCAGAGTGTGTTGTCCCAAAGTCATTACCCAAAGGCTGCCTCAGCCCCAGAACACTACATTTGCATGTCCTTCAATATCTAGCATGCACAGTTGGCCCACATTGCTGTGTTCCAACTCCAAAATCAGGAGGAAAGAATATAATTGGCCCAGCTGAACACTTGTTTCCCTATGATCCAGTCATCCATAGTGAGCGATCAAGTCACACAGTTTTTAAACGCAGCTTTAGAGACGCACCTGTGTGCATGACAGTTTTCCTGCAAGAAATAAGAACTGGACAGGCACCAGAAATTGTCTGACTATCATGTCCAATCTACAACTTCTAGCAGATATCTTCTTATATGCAACTCAAGGTAGGCTACAAAGAATAAATAGAAGGTATAAATCATTTGAAACAAAGTATATTTTATTTCCTCAGCACATACTTTCCAGGCTGCTCCCCAAGCTTGAAGTCATCTAAAGATGAAATCATGTATGTTATAAATTACTAATGGAAACAGACTTATCTTGAAACATTAGATTAGATTTAGGAATAAGATTAACAACTAATGAAGAAGACTAAAGTGTTTATGCCTGTTTCAAACTCAAAATCTGTTCATAGGTTCTGTGATAAAGAGATTTTTTTTTTCTATTCTTGAACACTTTAATGACATATGCTGGCATACTTTGTATCCCTGTGTTGACCTATTGAATACCTAAGTGAAACCCACTTGGGTGGGGGTTCAAAACTCCAATGCTACTGAGATAATTATATTACAATGTGGACAAGGTTACTAGTGGACAACTTGAGACCTTCCCTCTGCACATGTGTTGGGCTGGGAAATCTTGACCACAAAAACGAGGGGGTTGAGGTGGGTTGCTTTGCCTTTCACCCAGTCAGAGCCCATCCTCCCAACAGCAGTTGATCTCAAATGGTCAGCAGGAAACTGGTTGCAGCAGGTCAACCCAACACATATCAATCTCCTGGGCTTCCCTGGTGGCTCAGTGGTAAAGAATTCACCTGCAAAGCAGGAGATGCAGGAGACGTGGGTTTGATCCCTGGGGCAGGAAGATCCCCTGGAGGAGGAAATGGCAACCTACTCCAGTATTTTTGCTGGAAAATCCCATGGACAGAGGGCCCTGGTGGGCTACAGTCCATGAGGTTGCAAAGAATCAGATACTACTGAACAGAGCACAGGACATATCTATCTCCTAACTCAAAGCACATGCTCCTTGGTTAACATGGTCAGAGTTTCTTGCTCAGATTCTACAAAGTCTCTGTCTTAGATGCCAATCCTCCCTGCACATGGCCTCATTAGGTGCAAAACAAGGAGGTGGCTTTTCGTTCTACCTACTGCCTATGCAGCAGGAGGCTATCCTTGGGCCCAGCCATGTCTTTCCTGCCTCAGAGGTATTTCTTCCCTGTTTTACTTATTACACCTTAGTATTATGATTCAAATAATCAGCCTTTTCAGATATTTGAACTGTATTTAAACCCATTCTGGGTTACAGCCAGGCACTGAACAAGTTGAAAGTATAGGCAAGAACAACAAAAATGGGGAATGGAGACTCTATATTTGAAAATTGATTTAAAACATCAAAATTAGATTTTTAAGTTTTAATTAGATTTCAAGTTAAAATTATGGCTAACAAATAAAAATAGTTTACTTTTGGTATTACACTCCTCAATACATCATACCATGGCTTCCCAGGAAACTCAGTGGGTAAAGAATCCACCTGGGATGAAGAAGATGAGTGTTCGATCCCTGAGTTGGGAAGATCCCCTGGAGAAGGTGTGGCAACCCACTCCAGTATTCTTGCCTGGAGAATCCTATGGACAGTACAGTCCATAGGGTCATCAAGAGTAGGACACGACTGAAGCAAATTCACACACACACATGCATACCAACTATAAAATCTTAGCAATAAAAATAAATTATTTGAGAAATAGGTTTGTTGCATAGGTACCTGAGTGAAAGACTCAGCTGTAAATTAATAACCCACCAGTTAATGAATAAGAGGCTAGTTCCCACTTTCAACAACAATAACTTCTTCTCTAAGGAGACAGGCAGTTTTCTTTTTTGAACTAATCTGTTCTAAATTTAAAAAATGGAAATGGAAAATAGGAAGAGGAATATCAAGTTAATCACTGAATATTTTAATTTTCTTGTATAGTGAAAAAGGATTCTCTCATGGCTCAGACTGTAAAGTGTCTTGTCTACAATGTGGAAGACCCAGGTTCGATCCCTGGGTCAGGAAGATACCCTGGAGAAGGAACTGGCAACCCATTCCAGTACTCTTGCCTGGAAAATCCCATGGACAGAGGAGCCTGGTAGGCTACAGTCCATAGGGTTGCAAAGAGTCAGACACTGAGTGACTTGTCAAAATAGAGAAAGATAAATTTGTATTTTAAATACTATTTACAATTTAATTATGTAGAATTGGGGGGAAAGCAAAGAATATAAATAACTAGAATGGAATTTTATTTTGTTCCATTCTTTTACAAGAAGAACACAAATTAAATTAAGCTGACATCAGGATCATGTTAAGAAAAGAACACATAAGAGAAGTAATGTCATACTCTGTATTTCTTCTCTCTTCTGTCAGCAAAGGACTGTATAATGACAAGTATTATACAAAGGGCATAGAAAACCCCAAAGTGCCTTTTAAATAAAAGACATTAAATTAAAATCAGTAGAGTTTTTTTTTCCAATATGTGGCTCCATTATGAAAATATGGAAATAATACAAGAAACGTGGCTGAAAATGTATATACTTTAGTCTTACTGTGTGTGTGTGTGTGTGTGTGTGTGTTATTCACTCAGTTGTGTCCAACTCTTTGTGACCCCATGGACTGTAGCCCACCAGGTTCCTCTGTCCTTGAAATTCTCCAGGCAAGCATACTGGAGTGGGTTGCCATTCCCTTTTCCAGGTTAGTCTTACTACTTCTTGATAATTATAGTTAATTTTTTTCAATCTGCTTTTTCCAGCTATTTAAAAAAAAAAAAGAACTAATTTTAGGGATCTTACATAAAGTATTTTGTGTCCAGACTTCAGTGTGCTCCCCTTTTTTCACTTAAGATTATATCATGTTTTTCATTCTATTCAAAAACATTTTTAATTGCTACATGTTATTTGTTCAAGTGTAAAGACAACAAATTTCTTAATTCTGCCTCTATATTTTGACTTACAGTTTGTTTCCTGTAACAAAATAACTGTTTGTTATTATAAGGAATATGTGATAAATATCTTTAGACACAATTTTTTTTAATTTCCTAATCATACATTCTCAAAAGTGAAATGTTGGGGTCACAGAGATGTTTTAAGTGTTTATGTATTGAAAGTAACTTAGCATAGTAAGATGAATATACATCTTAATTGGAATACAGAGACATGAGCTCTAATCCCAACATTTTTTTCTAATTTAGTTGGTAACGTTGCTCAAATGAGATAACTTTTCTGGTCCTCAGTTTCCTTACTTGTACTATAAAGATGACTGAACTAAATTATTTTAGAGTTTTAGGGTTCCTACTGTGGTTATCTATGACTGCATAATAAATTATCTCAAAATCTAGTGCCCTAAAACAACAATCAGTACTGTTTCTCTTGATTCTGTGGGTTGACTGGGACTCAGCTGTATGGTTCTTCTTCTGGTCTTGCTTGTAGTTCCTTAAGCGACTTCAGTCAGACGGTAGCTCCACATTCCATGTCAAAGATGGAATGTCCAGAATGGCTTCAACTAATGTGCCCGGCAACGGAGAAGCCAATGGCAACCCACTCCAGTGTTCTTGCCTGGAGAATCCCAGGGACGGGGGAGCCTGGTGGGCTGCCGTCTACGGGGTCGCACAGAGTCGGACGCGACTGAAGCGACTTAGCAGCAATGTGCCTGGCAGAGACATCTGGGCTTAGCTGAGATGCTGGGGCAGCTGGATGTTTTTCTTTCCCTCTCTCTCTCTATAATTTTTATCTCTATCTCTATTTCTCTATTTCCACCCAGACTCAGTGTGTCTCTTCTTCATATATGCTTTCTATATAGTATCTTCATGTGGTCTCTCCTTCAGAGAAATATGACCTGTTACATGATCACTCAGACTTTCGGAAGTGCAAACACTTCTTCACTTCCACTGCCTTCTATTGAAAAAAGCAAGTCTATCAGCCTAGCCTCAATATGAAGGGGACGGTATGAGGTCATAAATATTGGGAAGCATAGTTCATTAGAGGCCATCTTTGGTGAGTGAATGCCACGCAGAATGTGATGGGAACAGTGTCCTCAGAGCTCTCAGATATTAATTGTATGAAGATTTGTAATCCATAGATAGCAAGTACTACGACAGTCTATGGATAGTGTTAAAGACAGTGTGGTGGTCTGTATCGCCAAGGATGCTCATTTCACCAGAACACTCGATTCTCAACCCTTCTGGGGGTGGGGGAGTGCACTCTGTAATTTTCTCCAAATAATTGCACTATGTTCTTTGTGCTGACAGCTCACATGTCAGCCCTCAGAGGCACAGCAGATATAAACAGACAGAAGCTCCCCGTACCCTCCCCCAAGGAGAGTACCTGGGAGGAGATTCAGCCTGTCTGAGAGTAACTGTTTCCTCATGTGGAGTTTACAGGAAGGTAAATCTGACTGGATTTTACTGATACTCCACATGATTGGGGAAATCAGAAAGAGATTAACCAAAAATGAGTCCCCAGAGTAATGGAAAATGAATCAGCTTTGCTTGGCCTCTCCTAATAAAAGATAATAATCCTTTCAATAGATTGATTTTGTTACGGGATAGCTAACTATGTACGCTCAGTTCAATAGAATTAAGACTGCCAGGCTGTGATAAAACCAAATAACCATTGTTATAAACAGAGAGCAGAGCCAGACTCAATAGTATTTTATTAATCTTTGATGCCAAATTACACATGCTTGAGGAGAATATGCTTTTTCTCCCATGCTATGGAAAATAGCGGCTATTTATTAAGTCTATCTCTTAAAACTTAAACATTTGCTCTTTCTCCCCACTGCCTAACAGTGAGAGCTAAAGCTTCTGGAGCATTTTATTTATTTACATGGCATTTGTCTTGATGTTTCCTCAGTAATAATACATAGTAACAGAGACAGATGAGAGTTCTGTATCATCCTTTCCCTCAGGGCAAACCAGGCACAAATAGACCTCTAAAGAAAAAAATCCACCGAGCAGGACAATAAATAATGGGGCATAAAATGGGGGAAATAGTTTCCAAGTACAATCTTTAAAAAATACAGAAGAGAACACTTTAACTTTCACGTTTTACAGTAGGTTTTAGCTTCATTACTAGATCCTTCCCCACTCACCAGGTTCTAAATCTTTTTTTTTTTTTTTTTTTAAGTTTCATGAAATTGCAAGGACTTCTACGGTGCTTGATTAACAAAATGGTACTTGTCCTAAGTAGTAGCTGAATTATACAGAAATTTTTAAACAAAATATAAATATGATTGTTCAAGCCATGCTTATTTCCTAATAAGAAATTAAGCCTTTATTCAACAAATATCTTAGGAATGTCAGCTCTACGCCAGACACCACGCTGCTGCTGCTAACTCGCTTCAGTCGTGTCCGACTCTGTGCGACTCCAGAGACGGCAGCCCCCCAGGCTCCCCCGTCCCTGGTATTCTCCATGCAAGAACACTGCAGTGGGTTGCCATTTCCATCTCCAATGCATGAAAGTGAAAAATGAAAGTGAAGTTGCTCAGTCGTGTCCAACTCTTAGCGACCTCACGGACTGTAGCCCACCAGGCTCCTCTGTCCATGGGATTTTCCAGGCAAGAGTACAGGAGTGGTGTGCCATTGACACCACACTAGGTCATAGGATTACATAAGGGAGCAAGATACTGTTTCTTCCTTGAGGAAACTTCACTGTAGTGGAGGCAATAGAGCATTAAGGTGGCTAGAGTCCAAATAAGTGGTATCTAGTCCCTCTAAGGGCTTCCCAGGTGGCTCTAGGGGTAAAGAACCAGCCTGCCAATGCAGTAGCTGCAGGAGACTTAGGTTCAATCCCTGGGTCGGGAAGATCCCCTGGAGGAGGTCATGGCAACCCACTCCAGCATTCTTGCCTGGAGAATCCCATGGACAGAGGAGCCTGGCAGCGTCCACAGGTTCATCAAGAGTAGAACATGACTGAGGCGACTTAGCATGCACACACGCAGTCTATCTAAAGATTCAGGGAAGGATATTCAGAGATAAAATTTAAGCTGAGATAAGAAAGATGCAGAGAAGTTGGTCAAGGAAAGAGCAGGGGTTGTACAATAGGATTCTACAGAAAAAGAACATTATATTGAGTAGGCCAAAAATTTCATTTGATTTTTCCCTAAGATGACAGTAGTAGCATTTAGTTGTCTTTTACTTCATCCAAAATAATTTTGTTAGATTGTATTATCATAGCTATCGTATCAGCATGCATTAAAAGACTTGTCAAAATTGGTTCATTTTTGTGTAGCCATTTTAATATTGAAGATGAAAGAAAAAAAGCAACATTTTTGGCATATTACACTTTATTATTTCAACAAAGATAAAACCACAGCTGAAATACACAAAAATGATTTGTGCAGTGTATGGAGAAGGAGCTGTGACTGATTAAAGTGTCAAAAGTGGCTTTTGAAGTTTTGTGCTGGAAGTTTCTTGCTGGACAATGCTTCCAGGTCAGATATACCAGTTGAAGTTGATAAAACTCAAATCAAGACATTAATTGAAAATAATCAATGTTATACCATGCAGGAGATAATTTTTTTTGCAGTCATAGATAACCACACAAACACACATCTTAGTGTATATAGAGAGATTCACTATAAGGAACTAACTCATATGATTTTAGAAGTAGACAAGTCCCAAAACCTGAAGTTGGTGGTTGGAGACCCAAGAACGAATAATGTAGTTCCAGTCCATGTCTGGGGGCCTGAGAACCAGGAGAGCCAATCTACATTCCAGTTAGGAAGCTATCAGGCTCTAGACCCAAAAGGAATGGATATTTCAGTTTGAGTCCAGAAGTAGGAAAGGACTAGTGTCTCATCTCAACAAATCAGGCAAGAGGAGTGGCCTCTTCCTTGAAACAGAGCCATTTTGTGGGTTCAGATTTCAACTGATTGGATGAGGCCTACCCACATTAGGGAAAACAATCTGCTTTACTTGCAACTCAAATGTTAATCTCATCTAAAAACACCCAGAATAGTACTTGGCCAAATATCTGGGCACCTCGTGACCCAGTCAAGTTGACACATAAAATGAACCATCAGCGAGGTATTATGGTAGAGCAAAACAAGGAGGCTGGGTCGGGGGGTGGGACTGGTCCTCAGGGAGGAGGTTTTTAAGAAAAGGAGCAGCACGTGTAAATGCCTTCATGGCCAAAGGTGGTACTAGAAGGCCTCTGGACTTTGGGCATTCAGAAGCTAACACTTAGCAGTTTATAAATACTTCAGAATATTCAATTCTATGCTAAGACTGAGAGAAGAAATCACACATGCTGCAAAAGCCCTAAACGTCTTACTCCTGTGTGCATGTCCTTCAGCTTTTGCATCCTGTATGTGTAACTTGTATTTCACCAGCTTGTCCCCTACCTGCTCCTGAAGGGCCTTTAGTTTTCCATGAAGTCCACCCAGTATAGTTATTTCTGAAAATCCTTAGAGGAGATTAAAACTGTCTGCATAGATTGGTGTTCCTAACCAGGGATGATTTTGTTCCCCAGGGGACATTAGGCTACCTAGCTAGTAAGACATTCAGTTTTCCCACTTGGAGGAGGTGCTACTAGCATCTCTCCAGTAGAAGCCAGGGATGCAGCTAAATTCTCTTCAATATATAGGATGCCCCAATCCCAGAGAACTGTCTAATCCTCAAGATTCAATAGACAAGTGCTATTGGTCATCACTAGTACTTCTGGGTGATCAGCCAAGTCTAGACATGGAGCCTCTTCTTATCTAATACCCCACCTATAAGATTGTTTGGAACTGCTCCACAAGTGCCCAGGACTACAAGTCCTCATGTGCTTTGGGGGTGACTTTAACAGAAGGGTTGCAGAAGCATTCATCACTAAGACTTTTATGCCATTGTCCTCTTCTTGCCTTGACTTCCTCCAACAGAGTCCATAGCCTTTGCCACAGCAGAGGTTCTTGCCCTGAGTACCTGCAACCCCACCAGCAGTGTCTCCAGTGTACACCAAGATGTATAATAATAATAATTAGCCCTTCAAGGACATCCTTAGAAGATTCTGTTCTAAATACTTTATAGACATTATTTCGTTTATTCCTAAAGCAAACAAGTAAGTTTTCAAATAAAGCTATTAACACTGAGGAAAGTCAAGAAACTTTCCCAACTTGTACTGCCAACTGAAAAAAAAAAAAATCTGGAATTTTAGTTAGAACCAGTTCTATCTGACTCCTAACCTGTGTTCTCATAAATGAACTAAACTGCATGAAGATCAGACCGGTGACCAACCTCCACCCTTGACTGTGGCTTTGCCCTGTGTCCATAATGAGACCCTTCTCACATTCTCTGTTTTCTCACCCTAAAAGAGATCCAGCTTAACAAAACATGAGAAAATAGTGTGACTTTTGGGGAAAACAGGGAAATTTTTTCAGTGTAAACTTTTTCAACTTTTATTTAATCTACATGTATTCTTTCCTCAAGGCCCCTTTCCAATCCAAGTTTCTCTCCATCTCCTCAATTCTACTTCCATCTGCCAAGACACATACACACAATATTATTTCTTGTTGTACTAAACAACTTGGCTTTCACTCTTGGTTTGGGAACCCCAACAAGTTATAAAAAAAGAAAAGGAAAGGAAATCAGAAGTTAGCTGTTCTTTTCCACCTTAAAAGTTATGTTATCTATTGTTTCTTAAGACTGTGTCTTGGGAGTTTCTAAGAACTTGTATCAAAACTATCATTCAAAAAAAAAGAGAAAAATCCCAGCCTAGATTTGAGGGAAGAGAGTTCTATTGCTAAGAAAATAAAAATTCTCTGTCATTAAAACATTCATAATTTAACCAGCCTTTGAATTAGCCTTTAAGATTCCCTCTACTTAGGTAAAAGAGCCTTAAGTAATAATGGTAGTCATGTGAACTAGTCCTTAGATGTGTCAGGCATTAAGGTAATTCATTCATTTAATAAAGGGGTCAACAAAGTACAGTCCAGCAGCCGAATCTGGTCCATCGCATGTATGGCCCACAAGCCATATATATAAGAATGAATTTTAAATGTTTAAATATTTTCATTTTAAATAGTTAAATACTTTCATTTAAATAGTTATGCCATTATCCACATACCATCCTCAATTCTGCCTCTTGGCCAGTACCTGATGTAAGTCAACCATTGTGTGAAGTAGAAACTGTCACTATTCCCATTTTGTAGATAAGAATACTAAGGTTTGGGGTGATTTATTAAGTGGAGGTTAAATGACTTATCAGTAGTCACATATATGGAAAATGGCAAATCCAGGATTCCAATGTACATCTTTTCATTCCAAAGCCACCACTTCTAACCACCATACTAATCCAATGTCCCGGAGCCAAGAGCCTGTCTATTTTAGTAAAGTGAAACATAATTTGAAGCAAGAGGTTGTCCTTGCTGAAGCCCTGATTGGGCAGCCCGCCGTCATCCCAGGGCAGCACCACCAATGTGATCATCCGCAGGTGCCCACAGTAGCACGTGCCAGACTCATCATCCTGTCACATGGGTTTCTGCACCCAGCAGAGAGAGAACCTCATCCCCAGAAATCAAGAAGAACCAAAGAAGCATTCCTCATGCTCTGGTCTCACAAACTTCCTACCGAAACAGCCCCACCTCCCTTGTTGAATGTGAGCTTGGCTGCATGAGCACCTGAGTCAGGAGATAAATGGATGAAGCCAGATTGCCTGCTAAATTTGGAATTGTCCCTCTCCACTGAAAGCCAAAGCTTTTTTTTTTTTTTTTAACTAAGTATCTTGTCCACCTGTGGGGAGTCCTTGCTCAGGAAGTTCTCCAGCCCCTCCACCAGGTTCGTACAAAAAACACAGCACAGGGCTCTGCTGAAAGAGCCAAGCTTGGATCCCACTATACATACATATTTTGTTTGTTTGTTTAATATATGTTTATGTAAGAACTAAGGAAACATCAGGGAAGTGTGACAAATCAGCACGTATATCGGAGACTATAATGACAGACTCCAGCCCATTTTTTTGTTTTTTGCCTTTCCCTGTGAGTCTGGGTGAACTCCGGGAGTTGGTGATGGACAGGGAGGCCTGGCGTGCTGTGATTCATGGGGTCACAAAGAGTCAGACACAACTGAGCGACTGAACTGAACTGAACTGATAGAGTTAAATAGAAAAACACATTTCTGTTCACTTCAGAGGAAGCTCTTTATGAAATAAGACTCATCCTCAAATAGTCCTTTCTCCATAGTCACAAGGTTGTCCCAAAGACATGACATGAAATACTCCTTCTGACCATGATTCTGTACTGCTTGAAAGTTCAAACCCTAGCTCTGTGGTTCTGAAACAATTCAACCCTTCTGTCTCCTTTTGTGTAAAGTGGGACAGTAACAGTGCCTGCCTTACTGGTCATTGTGATGATTATAAATGTAAAACACTCAGAATTGGAAATATAGGGCACTAACTATGCCAATAAATGCATCAAATATACCATGCAGCTTCCACATTTCAGGACAAAAATGAGACTTTCCCACAATTTTCACTTAGTGTTCAATTTCCATTATATTCAATTATGTTTTTCTGAGACAGAGAAGTATACTAGGTTCCATAAAATATATAATAATGCTCAGTATGAGCTCTGAAAGGACATTAAAGAAAAAGTGCTTAAAAAGAAGTCTTTAGAAAGCATATTTTGAAAAGAATCAGCTATTATAATGATATAAAGCTATGTGAGATGCACTGTAATTTTCCATCTTTAGAAATTTCAAAGCACATTATATTTTGACACAAGCTTGGTAAAGCTTCGTCTCCTCTCCCATGCTTTTTGCCAGGTAATTATGGACTCCGACTTCTTTTCTATTAGTATAATTTAAAATATCAAGCTATAAAAAAAATAATAGGATTGAGTTTCTTTGTATCCTCTGAACTTTTTCATTAAAGATGGATAATAAGACAAAAGAATTACAAAGATAGAAAATCACTGACTGAGAAAAGCCTGAATGTGCTGGAGTGATTCGGTGGTCGCTCAGTGGGTAAGAAACAGCCTGCAATGCAGGAGACCCGAGTTTGACCTTGGTCGGGAAGATCCCCTGGAGAAGGGAATGGCTACCCACTTCAATATTCTTGCCTGGAAAATTCCATGGACAGAGGAGCCTGTCGGGCTACAGTTCATGCAGTTGCAAAGAGTCAGACATAGCTGAGCAACTAAGCACTACTCAGACCAGGCTGAAAGGAGCACGAAAGGAAAGAAAGAAGGAAAGAGGTGCTTTTGTCCTTCTGAGACCCTTTCTGTCTGCATGTTCTCTCTGAAGCCCTTCTCAGTGGAACAGTACCTAGGCCTTTGGCTTTTAATTGAAGTATAGTTGATTTTCAATGTTGTATTAGTTTCTGATGTACAGCAGAATGATATATATGTGTGTGTATCTGAATCACTTTTCAGTTTTTTTCTGTTATAGTCCATTACAAGTTATTGAATATAGTTTCCTGTGCTCTACAGCAGGACAATGTTGTTGTGGTTTTCAATAGATAGTAGTCTGTATCTGCTAATTCCCAACTCTTCCTTTCTCCCTCTCCCTGCTTTCCCCTTTGGTAACCATGAATCTGTTTTCTATGTCTGTTTTGTGCATAGATTCATTTGTATCATCTGGGTCTTCTTTTCTTTTGTGTTTCAGCTCTATTGCTTAGCCAACTTAAAGTGCCTCTGTCTTACATCTTAGGATCTCAAGGTACTAGAGATAAAAAAAAAAAAAAAATTAATACAATTATTTTAGCTTATTCTTGGAAATCGAGAGTTTTACATATGCCCCTCTCAATTAATCTCCAGTGGTAGGACTGTGGTGCGTGGCAGGCACTGGGAAGGCTGTTTTAGGGAAGGGACACGCCTCAGATCATTGTGATGACAGACCATTGTGTTCCGGTGAACACAACACCGGGCTGGTTACAGCACCTGGGTCCTGAGACAACGAGGCAGTAGGAGAGAAAAGAAAATAAGAGAGGAAGAAAACTTTACTTTTTGCTTCCTACACATAAAATGTTTCTCTCTCCTCTAATGGGAGGTTTGAGAAGAGGGTATGCTTCATCCATGCAATGACTAGGGATGAGCCAGAGTGGGGAGGGGGAGTTGATTACCATCTAGTATGATTTTAGGTTCATTTTATTGTGAAGAACTTTGCCTCTACTACATCAAAAAGTGAAAGAGAAATGTATGTATTTTCTCTCTTTCCAGTTGTTGTAGCTAGATAATAATCACATAATTTTTACCTTAAATTTTCATTTTTGATTTGTTCTTCTATTCTATTTAACATGGCCAGACTTTTCAAAACAAAACTATAACCCATCAAGTGCCCTTTCAAGAATTCTACTTAAGGAAGAATACAAACCTTAATGTATTTTTAAAACTTTAATATACATTAAAATATACATATATATATATATATATGTATATATATAAAACTGACAGTGTGTCTATGGCTAAGAATGTTTTAGGGGAAACAAACCTATTTCAAAGTCACTGAACATTAGATTAGGAAGATAAGGGGATGACAAGATGAGATGGTTGGATGGCATCACCGACTCAATGGACGTGAGTTTGAGCAAGCTTTGGGAATTAGTGATGGACAGCGAAGACTGGTGTGCTGCAATCCTTGGGGTTACAAAGAGCTGGACATGACTGAGCGACTAAACTGACTAAACTGAACATTAGATACTTTATTCTTACAAATTCTTGAGGCACTCAACTTTCCCTCTTAACAAGAGATGGATAAAATAAAGTGACATACTTTAAATACTGTGACATTATGCATCGAGACATTCAAAGCCATAGTTAGATAGCTCATGACTTTGAATCTGTTGAGCAAGGTAAAGCTTTCAAAACATTTTTATCTAGCATTACGTTAATTGCATTTCCCTAAAATACAAAAGTATGTGCGGTGTTGGAGAACAAGTTGGCGGAGGAGTAGGTGGATGTGGAGTACATCTCTCTCCATGAATACATCAGGAATACACCTTCAGACACAGAAGTACATGCAGAACACCAGCTGAGTGGACAGGAATACCTGACCAGCAAAAAAGAATATATGGACCCACACAAAACTCAGTAGGATGAATGAACTAGGGGGGAAACAGGAATGTTAGTAGGACTGGACCTCCCTCAGTGGGTGGGGGAACTGAAGCAGGGGTCTGATCCCCACATCGTGGCAATTGTCTACTCAAATCTGTGAGTAGACAGATCTGTGCCACTGATCTAAACAGTTGATCTGTGGCAGCCTAAATGGAATGAGAATCAGACAGTCCTTGCTGCAGCCATACATACCCCAAACAGCGCAGTGGCTAGGAGCTGGAGTTTAGGAATTGTGGAGCAATCCCCTGGTGAGGGCTGCTGTTGAGTGTGGAGAGACTGATAGAGGGGGTGTGAGGGAAGAGATTGTGGTGAGAATTACCTGTGGAGGAAAGCCGGGTAGCCACGAAAGCAAGCCAGTAGTGCTGAGTCACCCTTAGAGGGTGGAGCATAGCCTCTCTCTCCATCCACACGCCAGTATCAACAGCTGAACAATAGTGAAGCTGGCCCATCAAAAGCCTGAGGCACCGAACAACAGAGCAGGACCCCACCCAGGGTGCCCCTTTAAGTGCCTGACACGTGGATCTACAGAGTAAGACCCCAGCTGGGGGGCGAAAGGAGGAGGTGGTGAGGGGGCACTTATGTGCCTGACGTGCTGAACAACAGAGAAGGACCCCAGGCAAGGGAGCCCTCTAAGTGCCTGAACGGGCAGAGCTACGGAGAAAGACTCTCCAAAGAGGCCTTCTGATGGCCAGCTACAAGAGGCTCAAAAAAGACTCTGATAGAGGAGAGGCAGAGGCAGTTCGTGTCCCTGCACACTTGGTGCTGCCAGGGTCCCTGCAAGCCAAGCAGCTGTGCCACCTTCACACTCAACTCTCACTGGGGCAGAGCTGCCACAGGCAAAAGAGTCTTGTGCCTATGCATGTAGGGTCATTTCGGTAGCATCTGACTCTTTGCGACCCTGTAGTCTGTGGCCTGCCAGGCTTCTCTGTCAGGGAGGGGGAGTTCTCCAGGCAAGGATACTGGAACATATTGGCCAATACTGGTTGCCATACCCTTCTATGGCCTACTATATTCCTACTGCCCTAGCCGCCAATTCCCCTGACTACCTGATGCTCCTTCTGGTGCTGCCAGAACCCCTGCGACCCAAGCAGCTGCACCACCTCCACACCTGGCCCTCACAGGGGCAAACCCAAGTTCTCCAAGGCAGCCTCAGGAGCAAACCCCAGTGGATGACCCACATGCAGAGGTGGAAATAAAACCACAATTGAAACACAGGAGCAGGGTGGCTAAGGAAGAAGACCCAAAACCACCAGCTGTACAAACTGCAAATTAAATCCACAGGATCAACTAGGCAGACTCTGTGTCTATGGAATATATAAAAGGTCACTGAGAGCTCACACACACACACACACACAAAACACACACTAGTTCTGATAGCTGTGGACATTGGAGGCACGAATACAGAGGAGTAGGACCAGATTAGAATCTGAGCTGCCCCCACAGCAGGTCCAGAGATCTGCACAGTGTTAGAGGGCATCCTAGGGAGGTGAGGTGAACTGTGACTCCCAGCAAGGGAAAGGACTCTGACAGCAGTGACTCAAGAAAAACATTTATTATTCTTAAATTTTGATTGTTCTGTAGATTCTTTTGGATTTTTTTCTTTTTTTCCCCCCTTTTTCCCCCCTTTGTTGTAGTTGTCAATTTTATTGGCACTATGAAATTTAATTAAGCTTTTGATCTATTTTTTTTTTCTTTTTTTTTTCTCACTCACATTTTTTATTGTTGTTATAAACTCTGCCTCTGTGTTGGACTTTTGCAGTTCTGGGGAGTTTTTTTGTTTGCTTGCTTTTTTTTTTCTTTTCCCTTTTTTAATTTTAATTTTTAATTTTTTAAACCAATTATTGTTTTTTCTACACTTATTCCTTTGTTTGATGCTCCTACTTGCAGTTAATCTTTGATGTATGTAAATCTTCTTTATCTACTTCTCTTTAACTTTGTATATCTATTCTTTTTTTCTTTTCTTTTTTTCCTTTCCTATCAACATATTTCTTAGTTTTATTTGCATTACTTTATTTCCCAACAGTCACCTTGCTTTACTTTTGTTTTCCAGTTGGTACTTTAGTTAGTTTTGTTCTGGTAGACATAATCTTTGGTTCACTTTGTTCACCGGGTCAATCTAGTGTACTTTATTTTTGTTGGACTGTTTTGATTTTGCTTATGGGTGTATATGTATATGTGTATATTCAGTCACACTTTTTATTGTTGTTATAAACTTCTGCCTCTATGTTGGGTCTTTGCAGTTCTCTGTAGTTTTCCTTTTTTTTTTTCTCATTTTGTCTATCTTCTTCCATTTTTTCTTCTTTTTTCTTTTTTATAGTTCTAACTTTTAAATTTTTTAACCTATTATATTTTTTGTACATTTATTCTTTGTTTGCTTTCTACTGCTTTTTTTCCACTTGCAGTTAATCTTTAATGTATGTAAATCTTCATCTACCTCTATTTAACTTTGCATATCTATTCTTTATTTCTTTTCTTTCTTTCCTTTCCTCTCAACATATTTGTTAGTTTTACTTTCATTGCTTTATTCCCCACTTGGCAGCTTGCTTTAGTTTTCTTTTCCAGTTTGTGCTTTAGTTAATTTCGTTCTTAACTGGTAAATATAATTTTTTATTTCCTTTGTTTGCTGGGTCAATCTATTGTACCTTATTTTTGTTGGACTGTTTTGACTTTGCTCATGGGTGTATATGTGTATGTGTATATTCCATTATTTTAATTATTATTTGCCTGATTTTGTAATTTCCATTTGTCTGGGGTTCTCTTTAGTTTCTCATTTTTGGATATTTGCTTTAATCTTACTTAATGCCATAACAAGCCACTTGTGGAATCTTCCTTCCTGACCAGAGATCAAGCCCTGAGCCTTTGGAGTGGGAGTACTGACTCCAAGAACCTAGACTACCAGAGAACTAATCCTATGTGGTACCAAATAGTGAGAACTCACACAAAAGAAACCACTGGAATACAAGACCCAGTGTCACCCAACCACCAATTGTACCCTGTGCAGGATACCTTATCTAAACAACAAACAAAACAAAAATACAAACCCAATCACCAGCAGGCAGGATTACCACCTCATTCAGCCTTGCCCATCAAAGGAAAAACAAGCAAACAAACAAACAAAAACTCAGCACAAATCTCACCCTTTAAGAAGTTTACACAAAACCACTGAACCAGCCTTAGGAGGGCAGAAACCAAAAGGAAGAAAAAATTCAACCTTGAAGCCTGGGAAATGGAGACCTCAAACACAATAAGTTAAAAACAATAGCAATAATGAAAAGGCAGAGAAATACTACACAAATGAAGGAACAAACTAGAAACATAGAAGTCCAAATAAATGAAGAGGAAATAGGTAAACTACTTGAAAAAGAATTCAGAAAAATGATAGTAAACATGATCAAAAATCTTGAAAGCAAAATGGAGAAAATGCAAGAATCAATTAACAAAGACCTAGAATAATTAAAGAATAAACATACAGAGACAAGCAACACAATTACTGAAATTAAAACTACTCCAGAAGGAATCAACAAAAGAATATCTGAAGCAGAAGAATCATCGGTGAGCTGGAAGATAAAATGGTAGAAATAACTTCTGAAGAGCAGAATAAAGTAAAAGAATGAAAAGAACTGAGGATAGTCTCAGGACCTCTGGGACAATGTCAAATGCAAGAACATTTGCATTATAGGGGTCCCAGAGGAAAAAGAGAAAAAGAAAGGATATGAGAAAATTTTTGAAGAGATTATAGTTGATAATCTCCCTAACATGGAAAAATAAATAGTCAATCAAGTCCAAGAGGCATAAAGAGTCCCATATAGGATAAACCCAAGGAGAAACATGCCAAGACACATACTGATCAAACTAACAAAGACTATACACAAAGAAAGAATATTAAAAGCAGCAGGGGAGAAACAGCAAGTAACATACAAGGGAAACCCCATATGCTTAACAGCTGATCTTTCAGCAGAAACTCTGCAGGCCAGAAGGGAATGGCAGGATATATTTAAAGTACTGAAAGGGAAAAATCTACAACCATGATTACTGTACCTGTCAAGGATTTCATTCCAAATTGGTGGAGAAATAAAAAGCTTTTCAGATAAGCATAAGTTAAGAGAATTCAGTACCACCAAACCAGCTTTATTTACAACAAATGTTAAAGAGACTTACATAGTCAAGAAATACAAGATGAGAAATAAGATCTACAAAATCAACCCCAAACAATTAAGAAAATAGCAACAGGAACATATATATCAATAATTATTTTAAATGTAAATGGATTAAATGCTCCAACTAAAAGACACAGAATGGCTGAATAGATGCAAAAGAAACCCACTTGAAATCTAAAGTCACATATAGACTGAAAGTGAGAGGATGGAAAAATATATTCCATGCTAATGGGAAGCAAAAGAAAGCTGGAGTAGCAACCCTCAGACAAAATAGACCTTAAAATAAAGATTACAAGCGATAAGGAAGGACACTACATAATGATCAAGGAATCCATTCAAGAGGAAGACATAATGATTATAAATATCTATGCACAACATTGAAAACTTGAGGGCGGGAGGAGATGGGGACGACAGAGAATGAGGTAGTTGGATGGCATCACTGACTCAATGGACATGAGTTTGGGTAAACTCTGGGAGTTGGTGATGGATGGGGAGGCCTGGCGTGCTGCAGTCCATGGGGTCGCAAAGAGTCGGATGTGACTGAGCAACTGAAATAAACTGATGCACAACATAGGTGCACCTCAATATATAAGAAAAACACTGACAGACATAAAAGGAGAAATAACAGTAACACAATAATAGTAGAAGACTTTAACACCCCACTCACACCAATGGACAGATCATCAAAACAGAAAATTAATAAGGAAGCACAAATCTTAAATTATACATTAGATGAGATGGACCTCATTGATATCTTCAGGACATTCCATCCAAATGCAGAAGAATATCCCTGCTTCTCAAGTACACATGGAACATTCTCCAGGATAGACCACATCTTGGGTGAAAAATCAAACCTCAGTAAATTTAAGAAAATTGAAATCACATCAAGCATCTTCTCCAACCAGAATGCTATGAGACTAGATATCAATTATAGGGGGAAAAAAAAAAAACTGTAAGAAACACAAACAAATGGAGATTAAACAACATGTTTCTAAATAACTAACAGGTTACTAAAGAAATGAAAAGGGAAATCAAAAAATTTCTAGAAACAAATGACAATGAAAACATGACAACTCAAAAACCTATGGGATGCAGAAAAAGCAATTCTAAGTGGGAAGTTTTAGCAATACAATCCTGCCTCAAGAAACAAGAAAAACATTGAATAGACAACTTAACTTTACACCTAAAACAACTGGAAAAAGAACGAAAAGAACCCCAAAATTAGTAGAAGAAAATAAACCATAAAGGTCCAAGAAGAAATCAATGAAAAAGAAATGAAAGACACAATAGTAAAGATTAATAAAATTAAACACTGGTTCTTTGAGAAGATAAACAAAATTGACAAACCTCGGGCCAGACTCATCAAGGGAAAAACAGAGAAGAATCAAATCAGCAAAATTAGAAATGAAAAAGGAGAGGTTACAACAGACAATGCAGAAATACAAAGGATCATAAGAAACTATTATGAACAGTTATGTGGCAATAAAATGGATAAACTGGAAGAAATAGACAGATTATTAGAAAAGTTCAAACTTCCAAGACTGAACCAGGAAGAAATAGAAATTATGAGCAACCCAATTACAAGCACTCAAATTGAAGCTGTGATCAAAAATCTCCCAAAAAACAAAAGCCCAGGACCAGATGGCCTCACAGGAGAATTCTATCAAACATTTATAGAAGAGCTAATGCCTATACTTCTGAAACTCTTTCAAAAAATTGCAGAGGAAGGAACACTTCCAAACTCATTCTACGAGGCCACCATCTCCCTGATACCAAAACCAGACAAAGACAACACAAAAAAAGAAAACTGCAGGCCAATATCAATAATGAACATTATTGATACGTTCAAAAATATATAGGTGCAAAATACTCAACAAAATTTTAGCAAACAGAATTCAGCAATACATCAAAAAGCTCATACACTGTGATCAAGTTGGATTTATTCCAGGGGTACAAGGATTCTTCAATATGTGAAAATTAATCAATGTGATGCATCATATTAACAAATTGAAAGATAAAAACCATATGATAATCTCAACAGATGCAGAAAAAGACTTTGACAAAATTCAGCACCCATTTATGATGAAAACTTTAAAAAATGGGCATAGAAGGAACCTACCTCAACATAGTAAAGGCCATATATGATAAACCTACAGCAAACATTATTCTCAATGGTGAAAAACTGAAAGCATTCCCCCTAAGATCAGGAATAAAACAAGGGTGTCCACTTTCACCTCTATGGTTCAACATAGTTCTGGAAGTCCTAGCTACAGCAATCAGAGAAGAAAAAGAAATAAAAGGAATCCAGATACAAAAAGAAGAAGTAAAACTCTCAGTGTTTGCAGATGACATGATACTGTACATAGAAAACCCTAAAGATAGTATCAGAAAACTACTAGAGCTAATCAGTGAATTTAGTAAGGTTGTGGATACAAAATTAATACACAGAAATCACTTGCATTTCTATACACTAACAATGAAAAATCAGAAAGAGATATTAAAGAGTCAATCCCATTCACCATTGCAACAAAAAGAATTAAATATCTAGGAATAAACTTACCTAAGCCAATAAAAGAACTGTACCCAGAAAATTATAAGACACTGATGAAAGAAATCAAATATGACAGGAACAGATGGAGAAATATTCCATCTTCCTGGGTAGAAAGAATCAATATTGTGAAAATGACTATTCTACCAAATGCAATCTATGGATTCAATGCAAATCCCTATCAAATTACCAATGGCACTTTTCACAGAACTAGAACAAAAAATTTCATAATTCATATGGAAACACAAAAGACCCTGAATAGCCAAAGTAGTTTTGAGAAAGAATAATGGAGCTGGAGATTATACTACAAAGCTACAGTCATCAAGACAGTATGGTACTGGCACAAAGATGGAAATATAGATCAATGGAACAAAACAGAAAGCCCAGGGATAAATCCATGCACCTATGGACACCTTATATTTGATAAAGGAGGCAAAAATAATCAATAGAGAAAAGACAATCTCTTTAACAAGTGGTGCTGGGAAAAGTGGTCAACCACCTGTAAAAGAATGAAACTAGAACACTATCTAACACCATCAGATCAGATCAGATCGTCCGACTCTTTGTGACCCCGTGAATCGCAGCACACCAGGCCTCCCTGTCCATCACCAACTCCCGGAGTTCACTGAGACTCACGTCCATCAAGTCAGTGATGCCATCCAGCCATTTCATCCTCTGTCGTCCCCTTCTCCTCCTGCCCCCAATCCCTCCCAGCATCAGAGTCTTTTCCAATGAGTCAACTCTTTGCATGAGTGGCCAAAGTACTGGAGTTTCAGCTTCAGCAGCATTCCTTCCAAAGAAATCCCAGGGCTGATCTCCTTCAGAATGGACTGGTTGGATTTCCTTGCAGTCCAAGGGACTCTCAAGAGTCTTCTCCAACACCACAGTTCAAAAGCATCAATTCTTCAGCGCTCAGCCTTCTTCACAGTCCGACTCTCACATCCATACATGATACAGGAAAAACCATAGCCTTAACTAGACAAACCTTTGTTGGCAAAGTAATGTCTCTGCTTTTGAGTATGCTATCTAGGTTGGTCATAACTCTCCTTCCAAGGAGTACGCGTCTTTTAATTTCATGGCTGCAATCACCATCTGTAGTGATTTTGGAGCCCAGAAAAATAAAGTCTGACACTGTTTCCCCATCTATTTCCCATGAAGTGATGGGACCAGATGCCATGATCTTAGTTTTCTGAATGTTGAGCTTTAAGCCAACTTTTTCACTCTCCACTTTCACCTTCATCAAGAGGCTTTTGAGTTCCTCTTCACTTTCTGTCATAAGGGTGGTGTCATCTGCATATCTGAGGTTATTGGTATTTCTCCCAGCAATCTTGATTCTAGCTTGTGTTTCTTCCAGTCCAGCGTTTCTCATGATGTACTCTGCATATAAGTTAAATAAACAGGGTGACAATATACAGCCTTGATGTACTCCTTTTCCTATTTGGAACCAGTCTGTTGTTCCATGTCCAGTTCTAACTGTTGCTTCCTGACCTGCATACAGATTTCTCAAGAGGCAGATCAGGTGGTCTGGTATTCCCATGTCTTTCAGAATTTTCCACAGTTTATTGTGATCCACACAGTCAAAGGCTTTGGCACAGTCAATAAAGCAGAAATAGATGTTTTTCTGGAACTCTCTTGCTTTTTCCATGATCCAGCGGATGTTGGCAATTTGATCTCTGGTTCCTCTGCCTTTTCTAAAACCAGCTTGAACATCTGGAAGTTCACGGTTCACATATTGCTGAAGCCTGGCTTGGAGAATTTTGAGCATTACTTTACTACCGTGTGAGATGAGTGCAATTGTGTGGTAGTTTGAGCATTCTTTGGCATCTAACACCATACACAAAGATAAACTCAAGATGGGTTAAAGACCTAAATATAAGATCAGAAACTACAAAACTCTTAGAAGAAAGTATAGGCAGAACACTTGATGACATAAATCAAAGTACGATCCTCTATGACCTACCTCCTAGAGTAATGGAAATAAAAACAAAAGTAAACAAGTGGAACCTGATTAAGCTTAAAAGCTTTTGCACAGCAAAGGAAGCTATAAGCAAGGTGAAAAGATAACCCTCAGAATGGGAGAAAATAACAACAAAGGAAACAACTGACAAAGGAATAATTTCCAAAATATACAAGCAACTCATACAACTCAGTTCTAGAAACACAAACAACCCAATCAAAAAGTGGAAAAAAGACCTGAACAGACATTTCTCCAAAGTAGACATACAGATGGCTAACAAACACATGAAAAGATGCTTAACGTTGGTCATTATTAGAGAAATACAAATCAAAACTACAATGAGGTTATCGCCTCACCCCAGACAGATTTACTGCTAAGTCGCTTCAGTCATGTCCGACTCTGTGTGACCCCATCGATGGCAGCCCACCAGGCTCCCCAGTCCCTGAGATTCTTCAGGCAAGAACACTGGAGTGGGTTGCCATTTCCTTCTCCAATGCATGAAAGTGGAAAGTGAAAGTGAAATCGCTGTCGTGTCCAACTCTTAGCGACCCCATGGACTGCAGCCTATGGGCTCCTCCGTCCATGGTATTTTCCAGGCAAGAGTACTGGAGTGGGGTGCCATGGCCATCATCAAAAAGTCTACAAACAATAAATGCTGGAGAGGGTGTGGAGAAAAGGGAATGCTCTTGTACTGTTGGTGGGGATGTAAATTGATACAGCCACTATGGAAGACGGTATGGAGATTACTTAAAAAATAAAACCACCATATGACCCAGCAATCCCACTCCTAGGCATATACCCTGAGGAAACCAAAATTGAAAAAGACACATGTATCCCATTTTCATTGCAGCACTATTTACAATAGGTAGAACATGGAAGCAACCTAGATGTCCATCGACAGATAAATGGATAAAGAAGCTGTTGTACATATACACAATGGAATACTACTCAGCCATAAAAAGGAACACATTTGAGTCAGTTCTGATGAGGTGGATGAACCTAGAACCTATTATACAGAGTGAAGTGAGTCAGAAAGAGAAAAATAAATATCATATTCTATTGCACATATATGGAATATAGACAAATGGTACTGAAGAATTTATTTACAGGGCAGCAATGGAGAAACCGACATAGAGAATAGACTTATGGACATGGGGAGAGGGGAGGAGAGGGTGAGATGTATGGAGAGAGTAACATGGAAACTTACATTACCATATGTGAAATGAATAGCCAATGGGAATTTGCTGTATGGCTCAGGAACTCAAACAGGGGCTCTGTATCAACCTAGAGGGGTGAAATGGGGAGGGACATGAGAGGGAGGTTCAAAAGGGAGGGGAGATATGTATACCTATGACTGATTCATGTTGAGGTTTGACAAAAAACAAGAAAATTCTGTAAAGAAATTATCCTTCAAAAAAAATAAATTAAGAAAGTAGTGGTGTATAAAATACATTATAATGCTCCATATGAGCTCCAGAAAGATATTCCTTTAAATCAATCAGACAATACAGAGTGTACCTGCAGGACTAGCATCACCTGGCCTGTACTCAAGGTTCCCATTCTCCCAAAGCCAATGCCTAGGGAGCTAGGAAGGCAGTTATCAGCCAGATGGAGGTCTCTCAGAAGAAGGGACTCAGCCTGTATGGTGTGATTTGCAGATGAGCCTTCAGGACCCTTTTAGGTAGGAGTGAGTTTGGCAACAGCAAGGAGTGACCCTGCAGGTAAACAGAGGTATTAGGACTCTGAATATCAGTAACAAGTTCAGTTCAGTTCAGTTGCTCAGTCATGTCCGACTCTTTGCAACCCCATGAACCACAGCAAGCCAGGCCTCCCTGTCCATCACCAACTCCTGGAGCCCACCCAACCCATGTCAATTGAGTCAGTGATGCCATCCAGCCATCTCATCCTCTGTCATCCCCTTCTCTTCCTGCCCTCAATCTTTCCCAGCATCAGGGTCTTTTCCAATGAGTCAGCTTTTCATATCAGGTGGCCAAAGTACTGGAGCCTCAGCTGCAACATCAGTCCTTCCAATGAACACCCAGGACTGATCTCCTTTAGGATGGACTGGTTGGATCTCCTTGCAGTCCAAGGGACTCTCAAGAGTCTTCTCCAACACCACAGTTCAAAAGTGTCAATTCTTTGGTTCTCAGCTTTCTTTATAGTCCGACTCACACCCATACACGACCACTGGAATAACCATAGCTTTGACTAGATGGACCTTTGTTGACAAAGTAATCTCTCTGCTTTTTAATATGCTGTCTAGGTTGGTCATAACTTTCCTTCCAAGGAGTAAGCATCTTTTAATTTCATGGCTGCATTTTGGAGCCCAGAAAAATAAAGTCAGCCACTGTTTGTTTCCTCATCTGTTTGCCATGAAGTGATGGGACCAGATGCCATGATCTTAGTTTTCTGGATGTTGAGCTTTAAGCCAACTTTTTCACTCTCCTCTTTCACTTTCATCAAGAGGCTCTTTAGTTCTTCTTCACTTTCTGCCACAAGGGTGGTGTCATCTGCATATCTGAGGTTATTGATATTTCTTTCAGCAATCTTGATTCCAGCTTGTGCTTCCTCCAGCCCAGCGTTTCTCATGATGTACTCTGCATATAAGTTTAATAAGATTGGAACCTAATTTACATTAGTGGAAATTATGGTTCCCAGAAGGAGACCACACCTCACTTCCAAAACTGAGTCACAAAGTAATTTTGGATGACAATAAGGATGACCTTGGAGCCCAGACCTTCCACAAGTTTAAGGTTTTAGAAATGTAAATGGAGTTGGACTACAAGTAACAATTAGTGGCCTCAGTTACAGGAAGAGGCTGGGTCATGTTGAACACTCATTCAAGTCTGATAGTAAAAACTTAGGTGAAAGTGAAATTCTAATTCTCACTTGGGAATGGGAAAGGTGGTGTTGACTGGGGAGTTTTTCATGAAAGGATTCAAAGTAAAAAATGAAGAGAGGGAAAAGACGTTCCAGGTGGAACAGTGAATAAGTTCAGTTGCTGTTGAGGAAGAACAAGTTGTACGATTTGATTTATAATAAAGGGTGAAAAGAGAAATAAATAGAAGGAACATGGGCCCAAATATTGGTAGGCATAGAGTCCCACTTTGAGGAACTTGAAAAAGTTGTATTTGAGGAATGATGAGTAAGTAAAGAGCTGAGGAGAGATTTGTGGATTCAGAATAGGCCCAAATATGACATGTTTTGGATACCATTTTGAGAAACTTAAACTGAAGAAAGTAGGGAAAACCACTAGACCATTCAGGTATGACCTAAATCAAATCCCTTATGATTATACAGTGGAAGTGAGAAATAGATTTAAGGGACCAGATCTGATAGAGTGCCTGATGAACTATGGACGGAGGTTCATGACATTGTACAGGAGACAGGGATCAAGATCATCCCCATGGAAAAGAAATGCAAAAAAGAAAAATGGCTGTCTGGGGAGGCCTTACAAACAGCTATGAAAAGAAGAGAAGCGAAAAGCAAAGGAGAAAAGGAAAGATATAAGCATCTGAATGCAGAGTTCCAAAGAATAGCAAGAAGAGATAAGAAAGCCTTCTTCAGTGATCAGTGCAAAGAAATAGAGGAAAACAACAGAATGGGAAAGACTAGAGATCTCTTCAAGAAAATCAGAGATACCAAAGGAACATTTCATGCAAAGATGGGCTCGATAAAGGACAGAAATGGTATGGACCTAAAGAAGCAGAAGATATTAAGAAGAGATGGCAAGAATACACAGAAGAACTGTACAAAAAAGATCTTCATGACCAAGATAATCACGATGGTGTGATCACTGACCTAGAGCCAGACATCCTGGAATGTGAAGTCAAGTGGGCCTTAGAAAGCATCAGTACGAACAAAGCTAGTGGAGGTGATAGAATTCCAGTTGAGGTATTTCAAATCCTGAAAGATGATGCTGTGAAAGTGCTGCACTCAATATGCTAGCAAATTTGGAAAACTCAGCAGTGGCCACAGGACTGGAAAAGGTCAGTTTTCATTCCAATACCAAGAAAGGCAACACCAAAGAATGCTCGAACTACCTCACAATTGTGCTCATCTCTCACGCAGTAAAGTAATGCTCAAAATTCTCCAAGCCAGGCTTCAGCAATACGTGAACCATGAACTTCCAGATATTCAAGCTGGTTTTAGAAAAGGCAGAGGAAGCAGAGATCAAATTGTCAACATCCACTGGATCATGGAAAAAGCAAGAGAGTTCCAGAAAAACATCTATTTCTACTTTATTGACTATGCCAAAGCCTTTGACTGTGTGGATCACAATAAACTGTGGAAAATTCTGAAAGAGATGGGAATACTAGACCACCTGACCTGCCTCTTGAGAAATCTGTATGCAGGTCAGGAAGCAACAGTTAGAACTGGACATGGAACAACAGACTGGTTCCAAATAGGAAAAGGAGTTCGTCAAGGCTGTATACTGTCACCCTGCTTATTTAACTTATATGCAGCGTACATCATGAGAAGCGCTGGACTGGAAGAAACACAAGCTAGAATCAAGATTGCCAGGGGAAACATCAATAACCTCAGATATGCAGATGACACCACCCTTATGGCAGAAAGTGAAGAGGAACTAAAAAGCCTCTTCATGAAAGTGAAAGAAGAGAGTGAAAAAGTTGGCTTAAAGCTCAACATTCAGAAAACTAAGATCATGGCATCTGGTCCCATCAATTCATGGGAAATAGTTGGGGAAACAGTGGAAACAGTATCAGACTTTATTTTTCTGGGCTCCAAAATCACTGCAGATGGTGATTGCAGCCATGAAATTAAAAGACACTTATTCCTTGGAAGGAAAGTTATGGCCAACGTAGATAGCATATTGAAAAGCAGCGACATTAGTTTGCCAACAAAGGTCCATCTAGTCAAGGCTATGGTTTTTCCTGTGGTCATGTATGGATGTGAGTGTTGGACTGTGAAGAAAGCTGAGTGCCTAAGAATTGACACTTTTGAACTGTGGTGTTGGAGAAAACTCTTGAGAGTCCCTTGGACTGCAAGGAGATCTGACAAGTCCATTCTAAAGGATATCAGTCCTGGGTGTTCTTTAGAAGGAATGATGCTAAAGCTGAAACTCCAATACTTTGGCCACCTCATGCAAAGAGTTGACTCTTTGGAGAAGACTCTGATGCTGGGAGGGATTGGGGGCAGGAGGAGAAGGGGACAACACAGCATGAGATGGCTGGATGGCATCACCGACTCGATGGATGTGAGTTTAAGTGAAGTCTGGGAGTTGGTGATGGACAGGGAGGCCCGGGGTGCTGCAATTCATGGGGTCACAAATAGTTGGACACGACTGAGTGACTGAACTGAATTGGCATTAAATAGTCAAGAAGGGATTAACTGGACTCAACTTTTCTTTTTTTTTGGGGGGGGGTAGGTAATTTTGGAGATGGTGTGAGGAGTTTGCATTCTAGTATAGGCAAGAAGTAATAAGCTCTCAATCTAAGGGTGTGGTAGCATAAATTATTTGAAGAAACACAGCTTTCAGAAAATATGCATCATTTGGTGCGGGTTTGAATATGGAGATAAATCAGAACAGTTAAAATTCAGGAAGAAAAACATCTGTTCCTGAATTGTGCCCCAGAACTTCCCAGATTTCAGATGAACTACCAATTGAGATTAGTAGCTCCTGGAAGGGGCTTGAGCATTTCCATGTTGAACAATGGTTTAGGAACAGTAAATCCATACATCTTCCAGGGTCTGACAAATCACGTAGATATAAAAAGCACAGGGAGCCATTTCTTGACCTAGATAGAGGTTACATTGCTGTGTTCTACTTGTGTTAATTATTGAAACTTTTACTTACTATTTATACACTTTTCTATATGTATTTTGTTTCAATTAACTTAAAAAATATAAAATGGGTAGAGTTTTAAATAGCAGAATGAGTTTAAATTAACATTTAATTTAATATAAAAATGTTAACTTATTTGATTCTATTAATAAAAGGAAAACTATTGATATGGATTATATCTTACAAATATTTAGAATTAATTTCCTTTTCTAGTATTGTTTGAGCATTTTCAAGCATTAATTTTATTTAAAGCCACAATGAAACTATCGATAATCCTTCCAAACAAGAAAATATGAAAAACATATCCTTTCACTGTAATACAAAATGAAATAAGAAATTAATAACAAAAGTAAACATATAATTTTGAATGGTTTTGTTTTTTAAAATGACATGTTAACGACTTAAGTATTCAATGCAATAAGTTTCAAAAGAAAAAAAAATAAAGAGTAAGCAAAGGGTTGAGAGGAAAATTGTGGAATGAGAACGGGGCTAAAGAATGACATGTTTGGATGCCATTTTGAGAAACTTAAAGAGAAGATAGTTATCAGTAAATTTGGAAACAGAAAAAAAAAGGAAGAAAGATCTAAGTAAATGAAATAGTGCTTTTGTAGTTATCTATTTCTGCATTAACAAAAATGTCTTGACAGAGTTTCATTAAAGCATGTAGACACCTAAGAATGTACAACACCGAGTTGAACCCTATGGTAAGGTGTAGACTCTGGGTGGTCATGAGACATAAATGTAGGTTCACACTTGTGAAAAATATATAAGAGTTTGAAAGTATGTAATTTACATGGCACTCACAGAATTAAATATCTGGGTGCCATATTAAGCACTTCACTGAGTCAGGCATTCACTCTCCAGAGCACTTGAGATGAATGTGTGTGCAAGAAGCCCATGTGCCTACAGGTTGGAAAAGAAATGCTTTACTATTTCATGGAAAGACATAGCAAATGGTGGTGGAGAGGGGCACAAGGGTGCTTTGGGGTGGTGATAAAAAATGTTCTGTATCCTGATTGTGCTGGCAGTTACAGAACTGCATCAGATCAAATCAGATCAGTCGCTCAGTCATGTCCGACTCTTTGTGACCCCATGAATCGCAGCACGCCAGGCCTCCCTGTCCATCACCAACTCCTGGAGTTCACTCAGACTCATGTCCATCGAGTCAGTGATGCCATCCAGCCATCTCATCCTCTCTCGTCCCCTTCTCCTCTTGCCCCCAATCCCTCCCAGCATCAGAGTCTTTTCCAATGAGTCAACTCTTCACATGAGGTGGCCAAAGTACTGGAGTTTCAGCCTTAGCATCATTCCTTCCAAAGAAATCCCAGGGCTGATCTCCTTTAGAATGGACTGGTTGGATCTGCTTGCAGTCCAAGGGACTCTCAAGAGTCTTCTCAACACCACAGTTCAAAAGCATCAATTCTTTGGCGCTCAGCTTTCTTCACAGTCCGACTCTCACATCCATACATGACCACAGGAAAAACCATAACCTTGACTAGACGGACCTTTGTTGGCAAACTAATGTCTCTGCTTTTCACTATGCTATCTAAGTTGGTCATAACTTTCCTTCCAAGGAGTACGCGTCTTTTAATTTCATGGCTGCAGTCACCATCTGCAGTGATTTTGGAGCCCAGAAAAATAAAGTCTGATACTGTTTCCACTGTTTCCCCATCTATTTCCCATGAAGTGATGGGACCGGATGCCATGATCTTCATTTCTGAATGTTGAGCTTTAAGCCAACTTTTTCACTCTCCACTTTCACCTTCATCAAGAGGCCTTTTAGTTCCTCTTCACTTTCTGTCATAAGGGTGGTGTCATCTGCATATCTGAGGTGATTGATATTTCTCCCGGCAATCTTGATTCCAGCTTGTGTTTCTTCCAGCCCAGCATTTCTCATGATGTACGCTGCATATAAGTTAAATAAGCAGGGTGATAATATACAGCCTTGACGTACTCCTTTTCCTATTTGGAACCAGTCTGTTGTTCCATGTCCAGTTCTAACTGTTGCTTCCTGACCTGCATACAGATTTCTCAAGAGGCAGGTCAGGTGGTCTGGTATTCCCATGTCTTTCAGAATTTTCCACAGTCTATTGTGATCCACACAGTCAAAGGCTTTGGCATAGTCAATAAAGCAGAAATAGATGTTTTTCTGGAACTCTCTTGCTTTTTCCATGATCCAGTGGATGTTGGCAATTTGATCTCTGGTTCCTCTGCCTTTTCTAAAACCAGCTTGAACACCAGGAAGTTCACAGTTCACATATTGCTGAAGCCTGGCTTGGAGAATTTTGAGCATTACTTTACTGCGTGAGAGATGAGCACAATTGTGAGGTAGTTTGAGCAGTCTTTGGCATTGCCTTTCTTTGGGATTGGGATGAAAAGTGACCTTTTCCAGTCCTGTGGCCACTGCTGAGTTTTCCAAATTTGCTGGCATATTGAGTGCAGCACTTTCACAGCATCATCTTTCAGGATTTGAAATACCTCAACTGGAATTCTATCACCTCCACTAGCTTTGTTCGTACTGATGCTTTCTAAGGCCCACTTGACTTCACATTCCAGGATGTCTGGCTCTAGGTCAGTGATCACACCATCGTGATTATCTTGGTCATGAAGATCTTTTTTGTACAGTTCTTCTGTGTATTCTTGCCATCTCTTCTTAATATCTTCTGCTTCTGTTAGCTCCATACCATTCTGTCCTTTATCGAGCCCATCTTTGCATGAAATGTTCCTTTGGTATCTCTGATTTTCTTGAAGAGATCTCTAGTCTTTCCCATTCTGTTGTTTTCCTCTATTTCTTTGCACTGATCACTGAAGAAGGCTTTCTTATCTCTTCTTGCTATTCTTTGGAACTCTGCATTCAGATGCTTATATCTTTCCTTTTCTCCTTTGCTTTTCGCTTCTTTTCACAGCTATTTGTAAGGCCTCCCCAGACAGCCATTTTCCTTTTTTGCATTTCTTTTCCATGGGAATGGTCTTGATCCCTGTCTCCTGTACAATGTCACGAACCTCATTCCATAGCTCATCAGGCACTCTATCTATCAGATCTGGTCCCTTAAATCTATTTCTTACTTCCACTGTATAAGGGATTTGATTTAGGTCATACTTGAATGGCCTAATGGTTTTCCCTACTTTCTTCAATTTAAGTCTGAATTTGGCAATAAGGAGTTCATGGTCTGAGCCACAGTCAGCTCCTGGTCTTGTTTTTGCTGACTGTATAGAGCTTCTCCATCTTTGGCTGCAAAGAATATAATCAATCTGATTTCGGTGTTGACCATCTGGTGATGTCCATGTACAGAGTCTTCTCTTGTGTTGTTGGAAGAGGGTGTTTGTTGTGACCAGTACATTTTCTTGGCAAAACTCTATTAGTATATGCCCTGCTTCATTCCCTATTCCAAGGCCAAATTTGCCTGTTACTTCAGGTGTTTTTTGACTTCCTACTTTTGCATTCCAGTCCCCTATAATGAAAAGGACATCTTTTTTGTGTGTTAGTTCTAAAAGGTCTTGTAGGTCTTCATAGAACCATTCAACTTCAGCTTCTTCAGCGTTACTGGTTGGGGCATAGACTTGGATTACTGTGATATTGAATGGTTTGCCTTGGAAACGAACAGAGATCATTCTGTTGTTTTTGAGATTGCATCCAGTACTGCATTTCGGATTCTTTTGTTGACCATGATGGCTACTCCATTTCTTCTGAGGGATTCCTACCCACAGTAGTAGATATAATGGTCATCTGAGTTAAATTTACCCATTCCAGTCCATTTCAGTTCGCTGATTCCTAGAATGTCAACATTCACTCTTGCCATCTCTTGTTTGACCACTTCCAATTTGCCTTGATTCATGGACCTGACATTCCAGATTCCTATGTAATATTGCTCTTTACAGCATTTGACCTTGCTTCTTTCACCAGTCACATCCACAGCTGGGTATTCTTTTTGCTTTGGCTCCATCCCTTCATTCTTTCTGGAGTTATTTCTCCACTGATCTCCAGTAGCGTATTGGGCACCTACTGACCTGGGGAGTTTCTTTTTCAGTATCCTATCATTTTGCCTTTTCATACTGTTCATGGGGTTCTCATACATACTGCATACATTTGTCAAAACTCCTCAAATGTGCACTTAAAATGGGTAAATCTCATTCAATATGAATTGTTCCTCAATAAAACTAATTTTTATATATCTACTTAAAATGATATTTTCTATAACAATGGATTTCTCC